>NW_026706019.1:0-314728 GCF_029867415.1 Vicia villosa | reverse complement strand
TTCCTAAATTCCATCTTATAACAATTGTCCTTATTCCAAGACGTTCCGACTTGTTTAAACAACCAAAATCTTAAATCCATGTTACCTTCGAATTCGGAAACCAACAAACTTCTACATTGCTTGCTCTGTCTCCTTAAGAAATATATTGCACCAATAAACTTACAACTGAAACATATCCAAGAAGCACAGCTTCTTCCCTACTTCGCTCAAACTAACCCTGCAACAAAACGAACAAGTACCAACAGTGTTTCACACACATGTCGCGTACTAAGGAATAAAACACTAACATCATTCAACTGTCACACAACTCAACTGACTCGACAACTTGGCCTGACGGACCGACCTGCTCTGATACCACTAATGTAACACCCCAAATTCTACCAGAAAATATCATGCGTGAAATCAGAGTATTTTAAAAAACTATCAACAAGTATTTGGGATATCACATTTACTTCATATTAACAACTCATAAACAGATACATAGCACTTTAATCTCAGATAAGCACAAAACAACTTATAACAGCTCTTAGACAAACCAACTTCATTTTAATATGCAGCGGAATCATAACATTCAGCTTTATAAACAAATCATCTTATTTAATCGGAAACAAATTCAAACATCATAGTACTTCTCAATATCCAATTTGGAACTCAACAACTAAAACATGAACAGCATAGAAACAACAATATAGACAACCCCCCCGAGTGCTACGTATCAGAGCGACACACCAACTGGATACGATGAACCTACAAACTTCCATAGTTATACTTGAGTACCTGTCCATTTCCCATGGTAGGGGAAACATCAGCAGAAGGGGTGAGATATCAAACATTATAAAGGAAAGTATGATAATACATATAGCAAAGATAAAATCACACAATTCACCACTTCTCAATATAAGCAATTTGCATCACAACAATAATGTTAACTATCAACTATAACAATGTAATCAAGTTTACAAGTATGTCATTCAAGCACATAATAACATATACTTCATAATCACAACGTAAATTAATACAACTATCAACAATGGCAAAACATGGTTCATATATTCCACATATATACATATATCATTAATATATATATATATATATATATATATATATATATATATATATATATATATATATATATATATATATATATATATATATATATATATATATTTGCATTCTCATCAAATACGTTTCATTTACATATATCACCAAAATCATGTATCAAACATCACGAAATTTAATTATCACATCTCATGCACACATAACAATCACCTAATCACATAATTACATATATTCAAAAATCACATAACTCCAATGTAACTCAATGCAAGACATGTGACTCTATGCATGTGGTACCCAATATGGACCCAAAAGTTCCACCGCTTCCGATTCATATAGAATCTAGCCACGCTTCAGATCCGGACAAGACCAAAGCCACCAAATGTAAACATATAGTTTACCGCTTTCCGATTCACTCTAGAATCCAAGCCACGCTTGTGTTTCAAAGCAATTCCACCTATGTTTCAAGGCACACTATGATATGAATGTATGTACAATCTCACAAATATATGCAATTAAGATCATCTCTACCATCTTAACTTTCCACATATCACAATAATTCAACTCTATGAATTATCCACCAATTGTACACAACATTCACAACACACACACATCATTTCACATATGAGAGGCCAATTAATCAATTATGATTCACACAATCCAATTAACACTAGTAATCATACTATCTCATGTTAATTCTCATTTTTGTCAATTATACATGAACACACATTTTCAACATCAAGCAATTAATCATTAGAATTAATGCTAACCAACTAACCATAAAGAATCAATATCAAAACAACATCATTGGCATGACAATATGTATTTCTCAACATACATATTCAAGCCAAAACACAATTACAAACAATTTCTCAAAATACCGTAATTTACCGATAAACCGAATAATTGGTCCAAGTTCAAGTATATTCCAATCACATAGACTTATTGGAATCAATTCAACTAATAATTTAACTATCCAATTAATAATTAAACTATATTAATTTCAATTCAACTATTATATTTCTATTCCATTATTTTCCAATTTCTATAACAAAAACCCATTATTTCACTATCAATGGTTTACTCACAACAAACATAACAATCTAATACACATAGATTATCAATTGCACACAACTTATCACATTTATATCATCACATTCCAACAAATCGACAAATACCCAAAATTGCAACATAGAAGAACATGAATATCAAAGTATAGAATTAAACCCACTATAACATACTATCATACAACCCTTTAGCATGAAAAAACCCCACCCTTACCTTGGTAAATATGGACTCTTTCACCATAACTCTAAGCTTTTCTCCAAAAGAAATCCTTTCTAACATCACTAGGAGACACACCTAAAAACCAGTTCGGGAATCAGCTTATCAGACGAACTTAAAATCCTCAAAATCAAAATCGCTCCGGTCAGAACTTACCTCTATGGGTCAGGAACGTTGTGTCCAAGTACCGCAACGATCCAACGGTTGGATTGAGAGATACGTCCGTTTTGCTAAGACGACTCTTTGCTGAAACATAGCTGCGCGAAAATGAGAGTTCTTCTACCTTTTCTCTTCCACCATTGTTCTCTTCCCTTTTGCCTCTTTTCTCTTCTTCCTATCTTTTCCCCCAAATGAAAATAGTAACCTCTAAAACCCTAACCTTCTCTTACTATCTCACTTATGTAAATTGGGCTTAACCCACCAATCTATCACTTAGGCCCATTTAGCTATATCTCTCATACAACTTAATAAACCCAAATAACACACTAACACAAACACACATACAATTAAATATTTCAAATAATTATTATATCACATAATAACTAAATAAATAAGCAATTATTAAAAACACCAAATAATATAATTACTAATACAATTAATAAAAATATTAATAAAAATTGGGATGTTACAATTATAATCATTAAGCAGGATAGTCACTATCTTTCAAAAAAAGTATCAAAAAAGAAAATCAACGAAAAGCCTGCTAAGTCAAAATCAAAAATGACTTAGGCAAAAATTAAGGCATCCCGCTGACTGTAAGTTCAAAATAAACAGTTCAGGGCAAAAGTTAGGGATATCAAAAGAAGGAAAAAAGGAGAGATAAGACAATAAATTCTTGAACCACAAAATGTTGTGACTATCAAAAAGAAAAAGTGACTGCCATCTCTAAGTTTTCTTGGCTTGTGAACTTTCATCATTACAACAGGTAAAATTCCAAAAGTCTCTTGGTACCTGAATGCATATTTTGAATTAACTGGGTTTAGGAATGAAGATCATCACGAAGATGGGGTGGGTTACAAAAAATTTGAGCCTTATACCTTTTATTTTTTAAACCATGAACCTGACCACGTTACAACCTTCGAAAGCCCTAATTGAAGCAAGGTTTATTTTGAAAGCATACTACAACAAGGTTGCGTAAGCTGACTCCCAAGAGATTTACCAATCATTTATGTTGATACCATATCTTTGCTTTTATCTTCTACTTTGGTTGTCTTAACCTTTATGTTTTGACCAGTGATTCCATTTGCTTTACACATATATAACATCATTCTAAAAGTGACTTTGATTTCAAAAATATGTTTTGAGCATTGCATTAAAATTAACATTCAGGAATGAACATTTTTATTTGCAAGTAAGCACTCATCTTCTAGGAAGTTTAAACAGTCGAGAAACTTGGTCAGTGATCCTATCAGGGGCACGTTACTTCAAGATCCTGTTGTTCAGATGTTTAATCAAGATTTGTTGATCAGAATATCCTCTGCAAGACTTATACTGGGAAAGTCTTCTTAACATCCATTTCAAGTTTTACTCTTGATGTTGTGTGATCGTGATTTACTCTCGGTTTGGTGTCTCAATCATGTTTTAACCCTTGATGTTGTTCAATCATGTTTTACTCTTGATGACCTTTGATGTTATTCAATCATGTTTTATCTTGATTGTCGTTTGATGCTGCTGCATTCATGGTTTATCTTAAAACGCTTTTGATATTTTCTTCTTAAAGTTCAAATCATGTTTTACCATGATTGACCTTGATGTTCTCTAATCATGTTTTACCTTGATTGTCACTTGGTATTCTCTAATCATGTTTTACCTTGATTGTCATTTGGTATTTTTTCAATCATGTTTTACCTTGATTTTCATTTGATGATTATCCAATCATGTTTTACCTTGATTATCCTTAATGACATCCAATCATGTTTTACCTTGATGGACCTGTGATCATGTTTTACCTTGATTGTCCGTTGATGATTACCCAATCATGTTTTACCTTGATTGTCATTCGATGTTGCCCAATCATGTTTTACCTTGATTGTTATTTGATGTTGTCCAATCATGTTTTACCTTGAAATTCATTTTATGTAGCCACATTCATGTATGCCTCAGATATTCTCTTCTCAAAGTTCAATCATGTTTTATCTTGAAAGCTTTTGTCAACTGTTTCTTTCTTGTGTAAAGTCTGATTCTATTCCTAGATGACGTATACCTTTTCCCTAGCGGAGTCTGTTTACTTCTCCCCATTGGTGTCCTGTTTCCATCTCGTGGAAATCATATGCATTCATAATCATAAGCATTACATTGCATCTCAGGTTCAAAAATTGTTTTTTTTATATATATTTAAGTCTCTTCAATCACGTCGAAACGAAGATTTACAATCATCGTGTCTCCGGATAGAAGAAACTTAAATAGGGGCATCTGTTGCACCCCAATTTTTGACCTCTGAGATCCCATCATTTTCTAAGTGTTATGATCATTATTGTTATACCCCAAAATTTGCCTGCGTTTTTAAAAAAAAGAGAAGTCAACAGACTTCTGTCTAAAAATTTGGAGTTTTATACAATCTTGGATTTTTATTTCATAAATATCCTGATTTTATAAATATTCAATTTTTAGAATTTTTTATACAGTATTTTGGTTCGCTGTTAAATTTGTTCTTACATAAACGCCAAATACTGTTTATCACTTCATACACTGTTTATTTGAGATTTATTTTCAGATAATTAATGCTGACGCAGTTGGTACAGAATTAAAATTTGCAGGCGCGGAGTCCGGGTTTAAGATTATACTGGTAACAATTAAATTATTATTGGTTTTTATTTCCCACTAATTTTTTTATTTTTTATACTATATTATTTTTTCAAAATCTCTTTCTTTATTTTCAAATATCTTCCTTTCTTTTTCTTTCAAATAAAATCCTAACTTTATTCTATACCCCTTTTCTTTTCAAAACTTACCATACTTTTTTTCAAATTCTACTACTATTCAAACTGGTAACACTCCACTCCCAACGTCTCTATCTCTCTCTTTTCACTCTATAAATACTCCTCATTTTTTCCATAAATTCTCACATCAAATTTCACTCATCTCCCAAATTTCTCAAACTTTCTATTATTTTCTCTTCTTCCCCGGCAAAAAATGGCGAAGTGAGATGGATACACTTTTTCTTATAGTCATCACTATTTTTACGGTGATCATGTCCTTCTCCTGTCTGCATAGTCCTGAAAAATGCGGACCTGCGATGGTTACACTTCCGATCATCTATTTTCTGTTGTTCATAGCATGGATTATTAATCGTCATATGTAAAGTTTGTCGTATCTTCTGTTTTTTAGAATGTACCGTTCTTTATGTTTACCGTACTGTTCGCTACGTTTTGTTTAGGTAATATTTGTACTGTTAGTATTAAATATTGTACTATCTGTTGTACCGTAGTTTAATTATCAAGATAATATTATGTGTGTTAAAATATTTTTTTTTTTGTGCATTAAATATTTTTTTTCAAGGTTATTATCGGTAATTTCGTATGCGTACAGTATATTTTATTTATTTATTATGTTTGTGTTTTTCTAAACAGCTCAGGTAAATAAATTTTTCACCATTAACAAACCAAAAAAACAAAAAGAAAAAATTGACTTTAACTGTTAAGTTTTCACTTTAACTGTTACGTTAAATTACCCAGACAGCTAGTTACCAGTCAAACCCGCTATCAGCGCAATTCTCCGTGTTTGTACCATCAGTCAAATCAATTTTTTTTGCACTTCAAATTTCCAAGATTTTGTTCTAGAAGTCTTCTGATAATCACGTGGTCAACAGAGACTCAACACTGCACAAAAATCAGGTACGCCTAACTGTCTCCTACACAAAACAGTCCCTAACAAGGTTTTTTTGTTTTTTTTCAGGAGAATAAGTTTTTGAGACCTCAAATGGATTTCATGGATCTCCATATATCTCAAAGTACCACCAGGAAAATTTTCAAACTTCGATTCGCTCGGACGCACAGTCAACAGCTCAAACAGTCAACAGACGACCAGTTTGACCAAAAAGTCAACAGACAGTCAAAAATGCAATTTTTTGTCAACATCCATATTTTTTCAAAAGATTCATCATGTGATCAATGGTTGATCATAATTCATCAAGAAAAATTCAGAAATCGACAAAACTCAAAATTGCAAAATTAGAGTTTTTTAGCTAAAAAGTCAACTGAACTTTGACCGACCATAACTCTCTCATTAATTTATCAGAAAAATTCCAACCAAAGCTCATTCTCAAGGAAATTCAATTCTCTACAACTTTGATGTTGGGACCAAGGTCAAGAAATGCTTCCGCCTAAGAGATATAAGCCAAAACATTACGGGTCATTTTGAAAGTCAACAAAAAGCAGTTTTTTGTCAAAGCCCATATCATCAAAATAACTTCTCCAAATTGCAAAAACGCTTCCAAAGTGGCTTGTAGAGGACATCTTGGGCTTTCCAAAAAGTTAAAGAACACTTTCATAGGATCAAAATTGAGGGAGATATGCCTTGATGAAGTTGACCTTTTTTGGAAAAATGCATGAAACAAGTAATGACCAAAATTTGATTTTTTTTCAAAAAGGCCAATTCTTTTGTGATTCAATCTTGATTCTCATATGTTTAAAGGGCATCCACGACCCATCCATGATTCATGACATTTTTATTTCATTTTAATTAAATTTTATTCATTTAAAGTTTAATTAAAGTGAGATAATTCAAAGATATTATCAAAGATGCTTATGGTTGCCAATCAAGACCAATTCAAGATGCTTAAATATATTATTGCAAGGTTGAAGAGAATAATACTTGAGTGTTTTAACCATGGTTAAGAAAATACACTCATTGAAAATATTCCATTATCATATTTTTTCCACAAAATCAATCATGACAATTTCCACTTGCAAGGCTTCCAAGATCAAACTCTTTGCCTATAAATAGAACTTCATTTTCTTCATTCAAGGAGGGGAAAAAAAGGAGGAGGAATAAGAGAAGAACAACAACACACTCCAAAAGCATAGCATAAGTTTTATATTTTCCAAAAGTTTCAAGAAACTTGTAAAAATCAAGGCTCATTCAAATAGCCACTTTCAATCAATTTCAATCACTCTATTCCACTCTTGGAACATCATAGAGTAAGTACAATGTAATTTTTAATATGTAGTAGTGTTAGGAGTTCATGAATTAAAAACTCCATATTTATGCATATTTTTAATCTCTCAAAAAAAAATGTTTTAATTTTAGTTTTAAGTTGATAAAATGTTTATTTAATTTTTAACATAAAAATATTTTATTTCTTTTCATAATTAATTTATTTTGCTTAATTAATTAGTAATTATGTAAATATTGCTTTTTTTAATTATTTTCAACCAATCAAAAAACTCCAAAAATATTTTCCTTTTAGATTTAGGTTTATATTTTTATAATCTAATTTTTGACATAAAAAAGAATATTTTTTTTTGTTAAGTTTAAATATTTGTATAATTATTTGTTTAATTAGTTTGTTAATTAACTAAAAAATCAATTCCAAGAAAATCACAAAAAAAACATTAAGCTTAATTTGTTTTATATTTATATTTATTTATTATTTGATATTATTTCTTATCTTTTTCTTTGTCTTGAATTGGGATAAAAAAGATCAAACATGGAAGAGAATTGTATGCGGTTGATTTAAGACTTATGGAATTTTATCGTGTAGTCGCTATGATTTTATCAAGCTTCTGATAAAGTTCCATTGAATTTAAATCCGAGAACATCCTTCACTCACCATCAATCTTTATTACTAACTTTGATAACATACTTGACAAGTTTCAAGATGGTTATCTTTAACATCTAACAATTAACTTTAAATTCCGCATTTTATTATATTGTTCTTTATATTTCTTGCTTTATACTTTATTTTATCATTCATATTATTTATGTTTCTGTCATTTTTTCTTTGTCCACTTGGACATATTATTTATATTTCTGCTATTTTTTCTTTGTCCATTTGGACATATTATTTATGTTTCTGCTATTTTTTCTTTGTCCACTTGGACATATTATTTATATTTCTGCTATTTTTTCTTTGTCCATTTGGACATATTATTTATGTTTCTGCTATTTTTTCTTTGTCCATTTGGACATATTATTTATATTTCTGCTATTTTTTCTTTGTCCATTTGGACATATTATTTATGTTTCCGCTATTTTCTCTTTGTCCATTTGGACATATTATTTATGTTTCCGCTATTTTTTCTTTGTCCATTTGGACATATTATTTATGTTTCCGCTATTTTTTCTTTGTCCATTTGGACATATTATTTATGTTTTCGCTATTTTTTCTTTGTCCATTTGGACATATTATTTATGCTTCCGCTATTTTTTTTCTTTGTCCATTTGGACGCATTGTTTATGTTTCCGTTATTTTCTTTTTGTCCACTTGGACCATACTTTACTTTTATGCTAAAACACTAATAAACAACAAAAATCTAAAAAACGCTTAAGGTTCTCTCTTGGACTACTGGTTACTATCCCTGGCATTTTGGAGATTCGGACTTATGGACTTAGTGCCTCTAGACCCTTATTCTGTTATTACTCTGTGGTTGTTCTGTCTGGCATTGGATTGTTGTTTGTTTGTGTATGCAGGTATTTCCTTGAAAGTCCTTGATGGTTAATTCCAAGGCATTGAGATAAGAATTTTACCCGAAAACAGCCGTTACTCTGCCCGATTTTCATCAGAATTTTAATGTGCTTAATGCAAAGTGGTGCTAAAGATAATAAGTTCATCTGGATCCCCAAGTGGTAATGCGTCGGCCAACTGTTGGTTTCTTATTTTGGTTAGATCATTCTTTCCTTAAACTTTTATTTTAAGCACTAGGATAGCCTCTTCATCTCCTCCCACTTCTTAAATTTTCAAAATCTTCTCCCTTTTTCCAAAATCTTCTTATGTTTGTAAAACCTCTTTTAAAATTTTTTTCTTATAAAATACCTTTTGCCCTTAGTGGCTTTTCTTTCAAAGTTTAGGCACGATTAAGTGTTGTAGTGAGTAGAGATACCCCACGATTTTGAGATTGATTGATATAATGGAATCTTTTCCACGTGAAAGAGATAGTGTCATACTCGTTGATTTTCATCCGAGTTGGAGCCCTTCTTTCATTTGTGATGCAAAGAATCTATTTGTTCTCATGATCAAGATCAATGGCTGAGTATTCGCTCCGACGATGGTAAACGTGTTTATGTTTTTTTTCAAACGTTTTTTAAAAGCGGAACTACATTAGCTCTGACTTCTCCATTGCACCGAGGAGGTATGTAGGCACAAGGCTTAATGTCTTGCCGAGCTTATTTTAAAAAATCAAACAAGAGCAAAAGTGATCTAAGCAAAACTAAGAGCCCATGGATAACCATGGATACAAAGGGTGCTTAAAACCTTCCCTTTGTATAACCAACCCCCCGAACCCAAAATCTGTCAAAAGGTCTTTCCTGTTCTTTTATGCCTTTCCTTTTTTTGGATAAAATAAAAGTCGGTGGCGACTCTTGCAAAAAAAAAAAAATCAAAATAAAAAAAATAAAAAAAAAATAAAAAAAATAAAAAGAGCAAGGAGTCAGTTCGCAAAAACCGAGTTACAGGGTCCTGTTCCAGTTCTTTGACCCTGAACATCATTGCTTTACCTTTCCTGATTACCAGTTGGTACCCACTTTGGAAGAATTCTCTGAACTAATTGGATTGCCTGTTCGAAATCAATTACCTTTCACTGGTTTAGAAAGGATTCCAAAACCTGAAGTCATTGCTGCTGCTTTACATCTGCGAAAATCAGAAATCGAGTCCAATTGGGAAACAAAGAGTGGAGTTAAGGGTTTGCTTGCCAAGTTCTTATTAGAAAAGGCTCGACTATTGCTAGAAAACAAAAGTTATCCAGCTTTTGAGGAGGTTATGGCCCTTTTGATCTATGGGTTGGTTTTATTACCAAATCCCGACCAGTTCATAAGTGTACACATCATCAACCTTTTCCTAATCCGTAACCCGGTACCAACATTGCTGGGAGACATTCTACATTCTCTACACACTCGTACCATGAAGAAACGAGGAACTCTCATGTGCTGTATACCACTACTGGCTAGGTGGTTTACATTTCATCTTCCCCGATCAGTGTTGAGAAATGAACAAAGAATGCAATGGTCTCGCAGGATTATGTCTTTGTCTCATTCAGATATCCGGTGGAACAACTTCTTTCAAAGAGACATTACTATCATTGATCATTGTGGAGAGTACCCTAATGTGCCACTCCTTGGCATCAAAGGAGGCATCACTTACAATCCCTCTTTAGCTCTACGCCAATTCGGATATGCAAGGAGCAATGGTCCTCATGACATGATTATCCGTGGCATTGTGTTTGATTACGAGAATGATTCTCATAGACACCGACGAAGGTTCATACATGCATGGGACAGTGTCTATAAAATAGAAAGCAAAACTTTGGGGCAATGGAATTCTATCCCTATGGAACCTTACCTTAGATGGGTCCGCACTCATGCTTAAAAACTCCTTATGCCATATCCCGCTGTTCTACCTGTGACTATTGAACCAGAGGTCGAAGGATACGAACCTCAAGTTATTCTACACCCGGATATGCCAACTGACCTAGAAGAGTTGCAAAAATCTTGGGTTCAACTAAAAGAGGAAAGAGACACCTTCAAAGCACACTGTCAAGACTATAAGAGAAGGATATTGGAGCTCACCGGACAGCTTCAAGAAGAACAGCAGATCAACACATTCCTGGGGGCAAAGAGAAAGCGTCCACGGGAGACCTGAAGGATCATTTATTTTATTTCTGTCTTGTAAGCCCAAATGAGGCAAAGAAAAAAAAGAGATTAAATTGATTAACTAATGTTTGTTTCTTCTTTAACAAATCTAAACTCTAAGATCCTTGAAAACATTGCACACACGTTTCACTTCATGCATTGCATATACATTTCATACAGTGCATTCATATACATACATTGCATCCAGTCATACACATTGCGTAACAGGTTTTCATGACGGATTTCTCATCTCCTCGCTGTTTATTTCAGTCAAGAGAGATGGAATCTGAGACAAGCATCAAGAATCTCGAAGCACAGAATGCCCAAGTTCAAGTGGCAATTCTGGAACTGGTGTAACACGGTGAACTGACTTTTTATAATCGAAAATGTCGCGGTTAAGCATGAGTCGCCACCGACTTTTATTTTATCCAAACTATATTTGGAAAGGCAAAAAGAAACAGAAAAAACCTTTTAAGAAATCTGAGTTCGGGGGGTAATTTATGCAAAGGGAAGGTGTAAGGCACCCTTTGCATCCATGGTTTTCCATGGGCTCTTAATTGCTTTGCTTGCTCGTTTGTTTAGAAAATGTAGATGAAAGAGATAGGGACTTTAGCTTGTGAATAAGCGTTGCCCTTTTGAAAAATTATGAGAAAGAATATAATAAAAAGGTTTGAGCATTGCAAGGCAATTAGGGGCAATTACCTTAAACTCAGATGATAGGTCTCTTTTTAGCCTTTCAGAATGAAAGGGTCTATCCTTGCCATAAGAGGGCAGGAAGCCTTTCGTTTGGAGGTTGAAGGGTCATCGAAGCATCCTTTGCCATAAGACTGTCCCCTGCCATAGAAGGGCAGGTAGTCTAAGGTAAGGATCAGAATAAGCCTTATTCGTAGGCAGCCAGAAGATACCTCAGCCTTTTTCGTAGGCAACATCCGAGGGTCGAGGTCATTTGTGTATCGAAGGCAGCATCATTAGGGTCGTGACCTTTTTATCGAGGCAACATGGCTGAGGTATCCTCGAATTCGAGGGACGTGGCTTATTCTGCAAAAACACAAAGGCAACAGGCAACAAGGCAACAGGCAACAGGCAACAGAGAGGGTTACCCAACAAGCGTGCGTGTGTGCACCAATCACGTGATTCAATTCAGATATTTATCTTTTAATTAATTATTCTAATTCAATTAACGAGTTGCACTCCCTAAATTACTAACCATGCAGTTATAAAGCAATAAAGGGAAGGGGGAAAATGAAACCAGCGGAGGAGAGGGGATTTGTAACCAGCGGATATAAAATAATAGGTCTGAACAAGTAATAATTAAATAGGGTCGAGGTTTTAGGGTTACCGACTATTCGAGCTTTGGCAATTGGCGAACCCTGGAAAGAAAGAAACATGGCAAACAAAAAAAAGGGGGTGAGTGCATTGTCAAGTTCGAAGGCAAACTTCATTAACCACAAAGAAAATAGAATAATAAATTAAAAGTAGAAATAGAGATAAGGTACTTAGCTTGGCATTTGCCTGACAGGGTTGAGGGCAAGGTTTGCCAGAAGCATCGACTCTGACCATTAGGAATGAGCAAAGAAACAAATAAGGCGTGAGTGTATTATCAGATTCGAGGGCGAAGGGATTAACCCTAAAAATAAAGAATAAATAAATAAATAACAATTAATAATTAAATAAGCGAGGCTACTTTGGTTTGGATTTGATCTGATATGGTTAGAGTCGGAGGAAACCTCGGAGGTAACCCTGAAAAGACAAGGCAGAAAGAGAGGGTGAATGTATGCACAGTTCAGAAAATGTAAGGGCAACCTTAAAATCAAAAGGAAACAAAATAGACTTTGAAATTTAAATGAATCGAATACTTAGCTTCGTATTTGACGTGGCGCGTATTCGGAATTAATCATATTGCTAACCCTGAAAAGGCACAGAAAAGAAAAGAAAATATTTTCAGTGTATTATCAATTCTGGTTATGATTTAGACAGAGTGTAATGATAAATCGATTTAATTAATTATTGGTCTTGCAACCTAATTAATTAAATCGAGGCAAAATTTGAGTGAAAATAAATTTTAGGAATTTTTGGGATTAAAATAAAATAAATATGAATTTTTAAAGGTATTAAAATGATTTAAATAACATAAACAAATAAATATATATAATAAATAATTTAGATAACTATATTTAAAAAAAAAGAATTTAAATGATATATATATATATATATATATATATATATATATATATATATATATATATATATTAAACAAATAAAGGAAAAAAGATAAATATTAAATATTAATATATTTAAACGAAAATAGTAAAAATAAAATAATTATTGTTAATTATATAATAAAAAGTTTTTGAAAATAATATATATTTCATATAAAATATTTAAACAAAAAAAAACAAATAAAAAAATATATAAATATAACTAACTAAATAATTTTATGTAATTAAATATAAAAAAAATTTGGAAAACTTAGCTGGTGATCGAGTGTGGCGCGCGCGTGCAGACTATGGTACGCCTGCAGCTTCTTGTGCGTTGGATCGAGGATGATGATGATCAGATGGCTGGTTGGACGAGGTTGCATCATGCTCACATGGACAAGCGCGCACCAGATCTTTTCGTCTATTCCCAGAAGACGCGCCAAAAAGAGATTCGAACCAGCCAATCATCGGTCGCCACCTCTTCGTCTCTTTCACCCAAAAACTGAAACTCACCTTTTACAGCGCCCTTTTTATGTTAGCTGTGAAAGCTTAGATTTATCACACCTGCAAAATTCAAGAATGCCCAAAAACAAAACGAAAATATTTCGCGACTATGCCCTTGGAATCGTCCAGTCCCCCTGAACACGATTATGGCCTTGATTTGGCCTAATTGTACCTGTAAAGCGAAGCCCCAAACACGAACCCTAATATGCAACAATGGTGATTCGTTCATAATAGCATAATAACACGCCAAATTCTCCAGAAACGATCAATACACAATATTAAACACGAATACATGAATTAAAATTGATGATGATGCATGAATAAGGCTAATCGACCAAATTTAGAAAAGTGCAAACCGTGGCTTATTGGAGCGTGTTCTTGGTGTTCAGGATCTCGAAAGCAATCGGGAATCGTTCAATGATGATCAGAGAATGTTTTGCAATCACCAAAAACACTTGAATCTTCCTGGAATTAGGAATTGGAACTTTGATTTTCTTGGAGATTTTGACTCGGGTTTGAAGCTTTTGGAGGCCGAATTTCCAACCCCTTGGAGTCTGCACTTGTTACCTTTATATAATAGAATAGTTTAGGTCAACAATTATAGAAAGAATCTTGCCATATCTTTGATTGAACTTTGAAAAAAATATGATTGAAATATGAGTTTAAATCTTTCCAAATTTACTCAAACTCAATATTTTTCACTCATTCTTGGAGAAAACGAAATCACATGGAATATGGGGACAAATAATGATAGGATTTGATTCAAATTGGTATTTTAATTGAATATTTTGATTTCCATGATTTATATAAATTATTTATCACATTTAAAAGATAAAAAATTCATATAAATGCCAAAATTTCGTGGGAGTTGGGTTTAAGGCTTTAGATGACTTATGGATCAAGTTTGAATGAAAACATCTTGGGCCCATTTGCAAAAATTTTCAATTTTCTTCACATTTTTCCCTCCAAAATAACCTGACTTTGATAAGGCCTATCTCTCTCAATTTTTGGGGTATGGATGTGTTCTAAGACTTTTTAGAAACCTTAGAGAGTCCTCTAATCAATTTCTTTGGTCTCATATCAAAATCATTTTCCATGCTCCTTGTGTGTCCTTTTGAAAAAGGTGACTTTTTGTTGACTTTTGAAAATGACCTATAATGTTTTAGTCCATATCTCTCAAATGAAGCATTTTTAGAATTGGCATGTGAGATACAAATTTGTAGAGAATCAAATTTCCTTCAAAATGAGCTTTGGATGGGAAATTTCTGATGTTCCATGTGAGAGTTATGGTTGGTCAAAGTTCAGTTGACTTTTCCTATACAAAACCCTAATTTAGAAACTTCTTGATTTGTTGATTTTTGTTCTTTCCTTGATGAACCATGGTCAATTCTTGATCAAATGGTGAATGATACTTCAATATGAGGATGTTGACAAAAAATCATAAGTTTTGACTGTACTTTGACCACAGTTGACTTTTTAGGTCCACCAGTCGACTGTGGACTTTCTGAACTTTTGAGTGACCAATTCTTTGAGTTGAGACTCGATACTTGTCATGGAGATAATGTGGGATATATTGAGCCATATGAGATGTCTTGAAGCCATTGATTCAGTGATTTCCCTTTAAATAAATCAAACCCTAGTTTAGAGCCTTTGTACAGGAGAATGTGTCTATGAGCTTTATGTACTGATTTATATTGGGATGAAGAAAAAATGTATGGGCAAATTTTGGGGTATGACAGCTGCCCCTGTTCAATTATCTTAAACCTGAAGATGTAGAGTGGTTTGTATGCCAGTCGGTATCTGAAGGTGGAAGATGATTGAACATAAGAATACCAAGAAATTTGCCCTATTTGAAGTAGGGACTTTTGTCGGAGATGGGCTTGTGGATGCCATCTGGTAGTTGAAGTTTGAGAAATGTCGTTTGCGCGTTGATCGTGTCATTACCGTTCGTAGTAAATGAATTAGATCTTTTGGAGAGATAATCGTGTCTACATCGTTCGTGATGATAGAATTAGACTCTCTTGTCGTGTCAGCACCGTTCGTAGTAACTGAATTAGACCGTGGACGTCAGTGATCGTGTCTACACCGTTCGTGATGATAGAATTAGACCTCTGAAATTTGATCGTGTCAGTACCGTTCGTAGTAACTGAATTAGACCGTGGACGTCAGTGATCGTGTCTACACCGTTCGTGATGATAGAATTAGACCTCTGAAATTTGATCGTGTCAGTACCGTTCGTAGTATCTGAATTAGATCTTCTGTCGTGTCAGTACCGTTCGTAGTAGCTGAATTAGACTGAGAAGGTCAGTGATCGTGTCTACACCATTCGTGATGATAGAATTAGATCTCTGAGAGTTGACCGTGTCAGTACCGTTCGTAGTAACCGAATTAGATCTTTTGTCGTGTCAGTACTGTTCGTAGTAGCTGAATTAGACTGAGAAAGTGATCGTGTCATTACCGTTCGTGGTAAATGAATTAGATATTCGAGCGTTGATCGTGTCAGTACCATTCGTAGTAGCTGAATTAGATCTTGGAAAGTTTGGAGATTTCGTTCATTTGTCGGTACCTGTATTCTGAAAAAGGTAAGGTTAATCTTTATGCAATGTCATGATGCATGAGTTATGTAATGAATCCCTCAAAATAAATGAGAGCTTTTGCATGTTATGTATGAGTTCATTATGAGGTAACGTATGCAATGTATGAATGTGAATATGATTTGTAAATATGCTTTATGATGTAGTCTTGACTGGGAAAATAAATCTCTGTTTCCTTGTGGTTTTGATGTCTGGTTTCGTCTTGAAGATGCTCAGCTGGGGATTCATAATTTCTGCTTGGGGATGATCCGTAACTTGATGTTGGGGAGCCATGCCTTTGTCGGGATAAGAGTATTTGAAGATATCTTCTTAGTGATTACTCTGTGGGGATATGATCTTGCGAAATCAGTTTTGTGGGAAGACGCGGATATCTTGAATGTTGCCCCTAGTATTATAGTACCTATCATTCCTGGATTTGATTAGGACACGTCACTGAGTATTGGTCAAGATGTCGAACTGGACTTGCATAGATTTGCCCCAGTTAGTAGGAACTTTAGAAAGATTCGCCTCGCGAGGACTTTGTGAGATGTACACTATGGGCGATATGCCCCTAGTAATCATAGGCTCAAGACAATGCCCCATGTTGGTTGGAAATAGATTCAGATTTACTTGGATGCATGCCCCTGATTGTTTTTTGGCATCTTTGAGAGATTCTCGGAATCTTGACTTGATTGCCCCAGATTGGTCGGGAAATAGTTTGAAACCTACTTGAGATGTATGCCTTTTGACTGTTTGGCATTTGAGAGATTCTTCGAATCTTGGCTTGATTGTCCCAAATTGGTTGGGCAAAGCATGCCATGCCCCTTGTATACGTACGAGACATTGCTTCTCGGAGTAATCTTGTCTGTTGGGATAACTTTTAGTCATTAGTTGAACCATGTGCAAGTTCTTTCAGTTGCTAACGTTTGAAATTATGTAGCAGAATTTGTTTAATAATGAATTCATGAGATGCAATGCATACGTTTGTCTTGAGTTTTTGGAAACACATTAAAACAAGAGATGTAAAAACATGATATTTGTAACAACGTGATGTTTGTAAAAATGAAATATCAACTCAGCATTTTTGTAATCCTTAAGGAGTCAGGATACCCTTTTGGTGACAGTATGCTTTCGAACTAACCATGCTTCAATTAGGACTTTTGCGGGTTGTAGCGTGGCTTGGTTCACGGTTTAAGAAACAAAGGATAAAGGCTCAAAATTTGATTGTACCCACCCCTCTTCGTGATGTTCTTCAGTCCTAAGCTCAGTTAATTCAACTTATGCATTCAGGTTCCAAGAGACTTTTGGATTTGCACATATGATGATGGTTCACAAGCAGAGAACTTTTGAGATGGCAGTCAGTTTTTACTTTTGGTAGTCACAACATTGTGTTGTTCAGGAGTTTATCGACTTCCCAGTTTTCATCCTTTTGTTATCCCTAACTTTTGCCTGAACTGTTTTTTTGAGATTACAGTCAGCGGGATGCCTTGATTTTTGCCTAAGTCGTCTTTTGATTTTTGACTTAGCAGGCTTTTCCTTGTATATATGTTTTTTCATTTTCATTTTTTTTCTTTTTGAAAGATATTGACTGCCTTGCTTAATGATTGATGAACCATCATTGGCTTTTGATTGACATCTCCAACACTTCTTTGATGTGTGCGGATGATCGCTTGTGATTGAAACCTTTGTTGAAAGGTGTACTGAATAATTCTCTTAAGATAGAATGCACAACCAAATTAACTGAGAACTACCCTGCCCCAGGTTATATTCAAGGGTTTTAATTAGTACAAGAAAGAAACTTCTACTTCTTAGGCTCAAAGCGGTTGACGAGGGATTAACATCCTTATATCTCCACTGTTTAGGAATTGAAACAATGCCTGTACATCGTCAGCATAGTCTGCTCAAAAGCATACTGTATGAGGTTGCGGTATCATTTTCGTCATCCTCCCTTAAAAGGCTTACAGCTTAGCAGGAGTTGAGTATCACAAAACACATGCAAAGTAACGACATAATTTAAAAAGAGTGATATCGAAGTAATTTATTCAAGACAAACGTATGCAATGCACTGATGATGATTATTAAAACAAATAATGTCTATCATAATTGGAGTGTTCAAACAGACAGAATAGAAATTGCAAATGAAAGTAAATCTAATGATCTAAAAAGTTCATCCTTCTAGGTATTAATCAATCTTTTTGTGATTAGGCATAGGAGTAGTGATCACCACAGGAGTCTTGGGATGATAGAATTCAATTTCACCAGCATCGATCATGTCTTGAATCTTGTTCTTCAATGGCCAACAATCATTCGTATCATGCCTAGGGCTATTGGAGTGATATGCGCACCTCGCATTGGGCTTGTAGCTAGGGGCGGAAGTGTTGGGCTTTATAGGAGGATCCCTTAAAGTAATCAAGTTCTCTCTCAGCAAATGTTGTAATGCCTGAGCCAATGACATGTTGATCTTTGTAAACTGACGTTTAGATGTATCTGACTTGCGTCTTTGTTGCGGAGCTAGTGTAGAGGTCAGAACTGTCCCCATAGATTGGTTATGTTCATCGTGATCTTTCTGGTCGTACACAGTGTGAGGTTTCTCAGGAGAGTGGCAGTCAATGGTCTTGTCATCGATTAAGTCTTGGATCTTATTCTTCAGTGTCCAACAGTTATTAGTGTCATGTCCAGGACTATCAGAGTGATACGCACACCTTGCATTAGGATTATAACGAGAAGAGGAGGTACTAGGATTCCTCGGAGGATCCTTCAAAGTGATTAGCCCTTTCTTCAGCAATTGTTGCAACGCTTCGGCCAGAGTCATATTGATCTTTGCGAATTGGCGCTTAGGTGTATCTGACTTGTGTCTTTCTTGTTGAACTGGTGTAGAGATTAGAATTGTCCCCACAGATTGGTTGGGTTCATTGCGACCTTTCCGATTGTACCCAGTATTGGCCGTATGAGGTTTCTCAGGTGAATTGAAGTCAATGATCTTGCAATCAATGAGGTCTTGGATCATGTGCTTCAACGGTCCACAATCCTCTGTATCATGACCAGGACTGTTTGAATGATAAGCACATCTTGCATGGTACTTGTACCCAGGAGCGGGATTAGTAGGAAGTGAATATGGAGGCAATAGAGTTATCAAGTTCTGATTGAGCAGTTGTTGCAGAGCTTGAGACAGAGGCATATGTAATGGGGTGAATGACCGCTTAGGCTTGGATCTCTGATTATCTTGACCACCTTGATACTTATATTGATTCTTCTCCTTCTCGATCAGCAGTGCCTTCAATTCTTCTTGCCCCTTGGCCAAGTGAAAGATTACTTTTTGGAATTGGTTATTCTGAGCCTGAAGATTTTTGACAGATTGTTCGAGATCCATCTTTCTTACTGAAATAAAGAGCGGAAAGATGAGGCATTTGTTTTTATGAAGCCTGTGATGCGATGTTTATGAATGCATGATTATGCATATGCAATGATCTCAAGGAGTTACAGGCCTTTTAACACATTTAAAAGAAAAGAAAAGTAGAAGCAAAAATAAATTAATTATTTTAAATAAAAACCAGTGTATTATATGTTTTTTTTTTACTATTATTTTTTGAAGTTACATTAAAGAAATACTAAATAAAATATAAAAAGAATCATTCTTCAGGGCGGTGCTTTCTCTTTAATCCTCTGATTTCCTCTTTATGGGCTTTGACCATCTCGTTCTTTTCTTGAATAAGCCTATCAATCTCTAGCTCCCATGATTGTATCTGATCAGGTGAGATGAAGTCTTCGATCTTCCACTTGCGAGAGAAATAGTCAAGCATACTATCTCGTTCCTTAGCATTAGCCACTAATACTGCTTTTTCTGCTTCAACCTTTTGTAGACGCTTCTCAAGATCAACCTTTTCTTGTCTTAAATGAGCAACAGTGGCAGCAAGGTCTTCGTTTGGAGCGGGTACATAAGGCTCCAACTCTATGTGAACCTCGGGAGGAGTGATCCTCGGAACAACGGGTGTGTCAGATGGATGTGGTATGCCAAACTCGACGACTCGGTCATAAATCCATTTAAAGTAAAGATCTGAAGGAGTATCCATCCTCATTCCCAATTCTCTTGCACCCACCTTTTTTACTTCATACCAAGCTTTAATGAAGCGATTCTTCTTTTCAGTTGTATCTGAACCATAGTCAAAATCTTCCGCACTAAGATATATGGAGCGGGGCTTATCTTTCAAAGCAAAACCAAACTGATGTCGAGCAAGTATAGGATTATAGGTAATTCCTCCATGGATGCCAAGAAGAGGCACATTAGGGAACTCTCCACAGCGGTCATATAACTGAACTCCCTCGAATTTCTTTGGATACCAAATGATGTCGTCGTATGAAAGCTCCATAATCCTTTGAATCCAAGTCAAACCTTCTTCATTCTTTATTGAGGATCGGGGTAGGTGAGAAATAAACCACCTATGTAAGAGAGGGATGCACCCTAGAACACAACCTCGTCTCTTTGTCACTCTAGCATTGATGGAATGCAATAAATCACCAAGTAGAGTAGGAACAGGATTCTTGCTAAGGAAGATCTTGATAGCGGCCCTATCAACAACTTTGTCACAGCGGTGAAACAGAACTTGTCCATATATCAGCAAGGTTAGAACACTTTCCAAGGCATCCATGCTTAAAGCTTTAGCAAAGATCTTAGCTTTCTCGATCAAGAAATCCGCAGGTATTCCAGAATAATCTCTTTTGTTGATCCACACTTTATTAATTTCTGATCTTGGTAGGTGTAGAGCAGCAGCAATGTCTTCCAACTTAGGACCTCCTTCCTCACCAGTGTAAGGAATTTGATCAGGTATGGGCATGTCCATTATATGAGAAAATTCTTCCAATGTAGGTACCAGTTGAAAATCTCTATAAGTGAAGCAATGGAGAAGAGGATCATAAAACTGCATCATGGAGTTGTGGAGAGCTTCATCCACTTTGGTTCGCATTAAACTCATCAGTTTGTTGAGAGATTCAGAAAGAATGAGAGAGCCATTAATGTCATCACATAAGAGTCTTAATGCAGTAGGTACTTTCTTGAAGTTGAGGAAGAAAGGTTTTCTGATTAGGATCCCCATTATTCAAATAACCTACAAAACAAATTATGGTTAAAATACCTTTTTCTCCTTGAGATGAGTTAGCCATGTCATGAATGCATGTATGCATGATGCATCACCGAAAAACAAATCCACACAAATCACACAATTTTTGGTTTAAGGCTTGCATGGAGTTTAGATCAGGTGTCCTTCCCAAGGGCATTTCTATGGATAAGGAGATTTCAGCAACAGGTTCTACAAGTTATCCAGAATTGTAAGCCCTTCTAAAGCACCCTCGGACATGATGCATTTACACCATGCAATGATACTTTGAGAAAGAACCTATCTGAATTGTAGCATCGGGTAGCGACTAGTCCTTAACATTTGTCAAGGGTAGTCCCCCCACTACGTTCCTAAAGGCCAGGATGGGTTAAGGGTAACTAAAGGTCCTTGAGCTCCGGCGCACCCACAGACACATACATAGACCTCCCTCATTTGAGAAAGGTGTGCATATGCTATGGAGTCCTAACTCAAGCGTGAACTTCATACTGACTCATCTCCCACATATGTGAAAGAGGTCCTTATGACTATGCCACTCCTAATCTTAAGGGTTCTTGAATCCGGGAATAGGATTCGTCCTTCAGTTAATTCCCAAAGCGCCCCTGAAAAATAAAACAAACAAAGCAAACAATAGAAAACATTTAAGTGATTTCTAAACTTTTAAGGTAACCCCTCTTTTATCGAATTTAGTCCCCAGCAGAGTCGCCAGTTCTGTAACACGGTGAACTGACTTTTTATAATCGAAAATGTCGCGGTTAAGCATGAGTCGCCACCGACTTTTATTTTATCCAAACTATATTCGGAAAGGCAAAAAGAAACAGAAAAAAACCTTTTAAGAAATCTGAGTTCGGGGGGTAATTTATGCAAAGGGAAGGTGTAAGGCACCCTTTGCATCCATGGTTTTCCATGGGCTCTTAATTGCTTTGCTTGCTCGTTTGTTTAGAAAATGTAGATGAAAGAGATAGGGACTTTAGCTTGTGAATAAGCGTTGCCCTTTTGAAAAATTATGAGAAAGAATATAATAAAAAGGTTTGAGCATTGCAAGGCAATTAGGGGCAATTACCTTAAACTCAGATGATAGGTCTCTTTTTAGCCTTTCAGAATGAAAGGGTCTATCCTTGCCATAAGAGGGCAGGAAGCCTTTCGTTTGGAGGTTGAAGGGTCATCGAAGCATCCTTTGCCATAAGACTGTCCCCTGCCATAGAAGGGCAGGTAGTCTAAGGTAAGGATCAGAATAAGCCCTATTCGTAGGCAGCCAGAAGATACCTCAGCCTTTTTCGTAGGCAACATCCGAGGGTCGAGGTCATTTGTGTATCGAAGGCAGCATCATTAGGGTCGTGACCTTTTTATCGAGGCAACATGGCTGAGGTATCCTCGAATTCGAGGGACGTGGCTTATTCTGCAAAAACACAAAGGCAACAGGCAACAAGGCAACAGGCAACAGGCAACAGAGAGGGTTACCCAACAAGCGTGCGTGTGTGCACCAATCACGTGATTCAATTCAGATATTTATCTTTTAATTAATTATTCTAATTCAATTAACGAGTTGCACTCCCTAAATTACTAACCATGCAGTTATAAAGCAATAAAGGGAAGGGGGAAAATGAAACCAGCGGAGGAGAGGGGATTTGTAACCAGCGGATATAAAATAATAGGTCTGAACAAGTAATAATTAAATAGGGTCGAGGTTTTAGGGTTACCGACTATTCGAGCTTTGGCAATTGGCGAACCCTGGAAAGAAAGAAACATGGCAAACAAAAAAAAGGGGGTGAGTGCATTGTCAAGTTCGAATGCAAACTTCATTAACCACAAAGAAAATAGAATAATAAATTAAAAGTAGAAATAGAGATAAGGTACTTAGCTTGGCATTTGCCTGACAGGGTTGAGGGCAAGGTTTGCCAGAAGCATCGACCCTGACCATTAGGAATGAGCAAAGAAACAAATAAGGCGTGAGTGTATTATCAGATTCGAGGGCGAAGGGATTAACCCTAAAAATAAAGAATAAATAAATAAATAACAATTAATAATTAAATAAGCGAGGCTACTTAGCTTTGGTTTGGATTTGATCTGATATGGTTAGAGTCGGAGGAAACCTCGGAGGTAACCCTGAAAAGACAAGGCAGAAAGAGAGGGTGAATGTATGCACAGTTCAGAAAATGTAAGGGCAACCTTAAAATCAAAAGGAAACAAAATAGACTTTGAAATTTAAATGAATCGAATACTTAGCTTCGTATTTGACGTGGCGCGTATTCGGAATTAATCATATTGCTAACCCTGAAAAGGCACAGAAAAGAAAAGAAAATATTTTCAGTGTATTATCAATTCTGGTTATGATTTAGACAGAGTGTAATGATAAATCGATTTAATTAATTATTGGTCTTGCGACCTAATTAATTAAATCGAGGCAAAATTTGAGTGAAAATAAATTTTAGGAATTTTTGGGATTAAAATAAAATAAATATGAATTTTTAAAGGTATTAAAATGATTTAAATAACATAAACAAATAAATATATATAATAAATAATTTAGATAACTATATTTAAAAAAAAAAGAATTTAAATGATATATATATATATATATATATATATATATATATATATATATATATATATATATTAAACAAATAAAGGAAAAAAGATAAATATTAAATATTAATATATTTAAACGAAAATAGTAAAAATAAAATAATTATTGTTAATTATATAATAAAAAGTTTTTGAAAATAATATATACTTCATATAAAATATTTAAACAAAAAAAAACAAATAAAAAAATATATAAATATAACTAACTAAATAATTTTATGTAATTAAATATAAAAAAATTTGGAAAACTTAGCTGGTGATCGAGTGTGGCGCGCGCGTGCAGACTATGGTACGCCTGCAGCTTCTTGTGCGTTGGATCGAGGATGATGATGATCAGATGGCTGGTTGGACGAGGTTGCATCATGCTCACATGGACAAGCGCGCACCAGATCTTTTCGTCTATTCCCAGAAGACGCGCCAAAAAGAGATTCGAACCAGCCAATCATCGGTCGCCACCTCTTCGTCTCTTTCACCCAAAAACTGAAACTCACCTTTTACAGCGCCCTTTTTATGTTAGCTGTGAAAGCTTAGATTTATCACACCTGCAAAATTCAAGAATGCCCAAAAACAAAACGAAAATATTTCGCGACTATGCCCTTGGAATCGTCCAGTCCCCCTGAACACGATTATGGCCTTGATTTGGCCTAATTGTACCTGTAAAGCGAAGCCCCAAACACGAACCCTAATATGCAACAATGGTGATTCGTTCATAATAGCATAATAACACGCCAAATTCTCCAGAAACGATCAATACACAATATTAAACACGAATACATGAATTAAAATTGATGATGATGCATGAATAAGGCTAATCGACCAAATTTAGAAAAGTGCAAACCGTGGCTTATTGGAGCGTGTTCTTGGTGTTCAGGATCTCGAAAGCAATCGGGAATCGTTCAATGATGATCAGAGAATGTTTTGCAATCACCAAAAACACTTGAATCTTCCTGGAATTAGGAATTGGAACTTTGATTTTCTTGGAGATTTTGACTCGGGTTTGAAGCTTTTGGAGGCCGAATTTCCAACCCCTTGGAGTCTGCACTTGTTACCTTTATATAATAGAATAGTTTAGGTCAACAATTATAGAAAGAATCTTGCCATATCTTTGATTGAACTTTGAAAAAAATATGATTGAAATATGAGTTTAAATCTTTCCAAATTTACTCAAACTCAATATTTTTCACTCATTCTTGGAGAAAACGAAATCACATGGAATATGGGGACAAATAATGATAGGATTTGATTCAAATTGGTATTTTAATTGAATATTTTGATTTCCATGATTTATATAAATTATTTATCACATTTAAAAGATAAAAAATTCATATAAATGCCAAAATTTCGTGGGAGTTGGGTTTAAGGCTTTAGATGACTTATGGATCAAGTTTGAATGAAAACATCTTGGGCCCATTTGCAAAAATTTTCAATTTTCTTCACATTTTTCCCTCCAAAATAACCTGACTTTGATAAGGCCTATCTCTCTCAATTTTTGGGGTATGGATGTGTTCTAAGACTTTTTAGAAACCTTAGAGAGTCCTCTAATCAATGTCTTTGGTCTCATATCAAAATCATTTTCCATGCTCCTTGTGTGTCCTTTTGAAAAAGGTGACTTTTTGTTGACTTTTGAAAATGACCTATAATGTTTTAGTCCATATCTCTCAAATGAAGCATTTTTAGAATTGGCATGTGAGATACAAATTTGTAGAGAATCAAATTTCCTTCAAAATGAGCTTTGGATGGGAAATTTCTGATGTTCCATGTGAGAGTTATGGTTGGTCAAAGTTCAGTTGACTTTTCCTATACAAAACCCTAATTTAGAAACTTCTTGATTTGTTGATTTTTGTTCTTTCCTTGATGAACCATGGTCAATTCTTGATCAAATGGTGAATGATACTTCAATATGAGGATGTTGACAAAAAATCATAAGTTTTGACTGTACTTTGACCACAGTTGACTTTTTAGGTCCACCAGTCGACTGTGGACTTTCTGAACTTTTGAGTGACCAATTCTTTGAGTTGAGACTCGATACTTGTCATGGAGATAATGTGGGATATATTGAGCCATATGAGATGTCTTGAAGCCATTGATTCAGTGATTTCCCTTTAAATAAATCAAACCCTAGTTTAGAGCCTTTGTACAGGAGAATGTGTCTATGAGCTTTATGTACTGATTTATATTGGGATGAAGAAAAAATGTATGGGCAAATTTTGGGGTATGACAACTGGCAAAGGGGCAACAAGAACTGAAAGCCCTGATAATCAAGAAGAAAAAGAAGCCCAAAGGATCTGTAGGCTAGAGTCACCTGAAAAGGAAGATCAAAATCCCAGTCAAAAAGTTCAAAAAGCCACCGATCCCTGAAATAGTCGGCGATGGTGAACAAGAAGACAATCAAAGCAACCAGGGTTCTGCTAAACCCTCTCTCTCTTCAAATGAAGAAGAGGATCATTCTGGGGACGAACCGGATGATGACAAATACCAACAGCTGGAAGACCGTATGAAAGCTATGGAGATACAAAAAGTACCTGGTTTAGATTTCAATGATCTGGGGCTCATCTCGGATGTTGTTATCCCTCCAAAATTCAAAGTTCCTGTCTTTGCAAAATATGATGGAGTTTCTTGCCCGAAACTACATCTGAGATCCTATGTGAGGAAGATACAACCTCATACAACAGATAACAAATTGTGGATTCACTTCTTCCAAGAAAGTCTGTCGGGTACACAACTCGAGTGGTACTACCAGCTGGAAAATACCAAGGTTCATACTTGGGAAGAATTAGCTGCTGCTTTTTACAAACAGTACCAATACAATGCTGATCTTGCACCAACCCGTACTCAACTAAGGGGCATGTCTATGGGACCAAAAGAAAGTTTCAAAGGATATGCACAAAAGTGGAGAGATATGGCTGGAAGGGTTCAACCACCCTTATCTGATCGCGAACTAGTCGACATGTTCATGGGCACTTTAACTGGCCCTTTCTATAGCCATTTGCTGGGAAGCTCATCATCAGGTTTCACTGACCTGATACTGACCGGAGAACGTGTCGAAAGTGGCATTCAAAATGGAAAAATTCAAATAGGTTCCTCCTCTGGTACTACAAAAAGGCCCATCAGCGGGAGAAATGAGGTCAATGCAACACAAATTCAGAAAAGTCGCAAAAGTGAGCAGCATCAATCTGTAGGGGCAGTTCTGATCTCCGCATCTGCACCTCAAAAAGATCAACAGCCAAAATACACGCATCGACCAGATGCACCAAGAAGAAATTTCACCAGAATCAACATGCCAATCTCTCAGGCATTGCAGAACTTGCTAAAAGCAGATCTGATCACATCAAAAGGTCCTCCAAAGAATGTCAACACTTCCTCTCCGAATTATCGCCCTGATGCAACATGTGCCTATCACTCAAACTATCCAGGACATGACGCAGATCACTGCTGGGCCTTGAAAAATAAAATACAAGATATGATAGATGCTGGGGAAATTGAGTTCGATCCTCCAGAAACTCCAAATGTCATCACTGCACCTATGCCAAAGCATGACAAAACTGTTAACGCCATCCTGGACACTGTTTACATCTATGATGTGAACGAATTATCAACTCCACTCTGCGAAGTCAAAGGAAAGCTAATCCGAGCTGGTTACTCCCCAGGATGTGACCCCGATTACTTTTATTGTTCATGCCTGCCCAATGGTTATGAAAATCTAAGGATGGGAATTCAGAAGTGGATGGATCGCCGTATCATTATGTTTGAGAGGCTCCCTTCTATGGACGTGCTGATGACATCCTTTTCTCCTCGGCTGCAGGGAGGTAAGACTCTTCCAAATCAGCAACCCGCTCTCACATCCTTTTCTCCTCGGCCTCCAGGGCCCTGATTCTGTCCTGCGCCTTGCAAAGGTTGTAACACCCCTCTAATACCCCGCGGCAATTAACAAAATTAAATCAGAGTAAACATGCGAAGGGTGTCACAATTCAAAAATAAAAGAAAACACACGTTCGACATATGTCATGCATTCACTGAAACATCTGAATTATAACTCATTAGATAAAAATCATGTTTACACAGCGGAATCAAATCATCAAGTCAACATTACATCATTAATGTATCAGACTTCAAATAAAATAAACAATAGAGTTATAATCAAAACATCACGTTCCCAGTGTTACATCTATCAGAGCATGAAACCGACACAACAACTAAACCGACTTATGAGCTAATCCTCACCAAGTCGAAAGCAGCTATCCTCAATCTGAAAATATCAACAGTAAGGGTGAGTCTCATCACAGTTAACAAATGTTATTGCATCTTAAATAACAACACATCATAGTTATATTATTCACCCAACTTCATCATATTCAGATTATCAGGAACATCCATTGTTTACACAAACATCAACGGAACACGTCTTTCAAACAAACAATCATATTCAACATTAATTCAACGAAAACACACAACCAACACATCATCAATATTTATAACACTGGAATACTTCCAATCATGTTATAAAAGTATGCATATGTATGAACTGACACTATGCATGTGGTACCAACATCATCCAATGGGAATAACCCATGACCGATCCAACATCATCCAGATACGGCCCTGCCAGCACAGATTCCACACAATGGGAATCATGCCCTTCACTTATCCAACACACCCTTATGGATACAGTATCATCAATGCACATGAATGAATGCAACATATACAACATACTTATACCATCGTCAAGTCTAATGAGTAACATCGTCAAATACTCAATTCATCATCATCATCAACATCATCATCATCAAAGTATGTTTATATACATTAGCATCATTCAAATACAGTCAATCATCATCATCATTAAATAACATACATGTGTCCACATTAATCATCATCATTAACAAGAAGAACACACGTGTATCCACATCATTCCAACACAACTCAATCAACATCATATAATTCTCAACAAATCATCACATCATAATGTTTTTCACAACAACATCTTATATTGTCACATTTCATCATATATGTCAACAATACACCATCCAATTAAACAAGTCGTCACATGATTAATATTTCAACATAGCATGTATTCAACATATTTCATCACATATATGTACAATACATCATTCACCAAGAAATAAAATCATATTTAAAAATAATTGGATTCACACCTCCTTTCAGCATTTAAAACACGTAGGCTATCTCATAAGATTCATCGTGCTCGAAACGACACTAAAAACGGACATACGGTTCGAAAGTTACACATCATTTAACTTTTCCAAGAAAACAACTAACGCTACAGCACGCGGCGCAACCAAGGTTCGCGGCGCGACCTGAACCACAAAAACACGTTTGCGGCGCCAACCTATGCACGCGGCGCGGAACGAGAAAAAGTTACGCCTTCGCGGCGCCAACACGGGGACGCGGCGCGAACTGGCGATTTCGCAGACTTTCGAGTCTGCGTCAGATCCTGCGATCTGACTCAATCTGAGTCCAAAACTGACTCTAAACGTCATATACAGGCAGTTAATCATCAATTGCATCATTAATCATCATCACACATCAAAACAACACATAATCAACCAATAATCCATGCAATTTTTATCAATTCATAACCTCCCTAAACCTAACATATGATCCAATTGACTCAACAACATCCCTAATCAATATTATTATCTAAGAACACGATAATAGATGATAACCAGAGAGTCCCCCCTTACCTTAGCCAAGAGTGCTTAATCTTTGGTCTCTCCCTCTTTAGTTCTCCTTCGGTTCTTCGTGTTCCCCAAAACCTCTGTTCTGTTTTCCACGTTTCTCTTTTCTTTTTCCCAATTTTCCTTATTTCCTTTATTTTATGAAAACATAAAATAATTAGTAATGGGCTTACTCACTTAGCACCCCCATACTACTAATCTCACCATCCAGCCCAATGGCCCTTAATCCATAATTCTTCAATAATTCAACAAAATACCAAATAATTCTAAATAATAATTTAATTTCCGATTAAATTAAAATTAGAAAATATGGGGTGTTACAACTCTCCCCCACTAAAAGAGTTTTCATCCTCGAAAACATACCTCAAGTAACCAGCTCGTATAAGAGTCCTTCACCTGACTCTCCAGCTCCCAATTAACAGTACCATCAGTCAATCCTCAAATTCCATCCGACATAACCAACAGGAAACATGTTTCATACATTCCAATCCCAGTTCTTGCGTCACATTTGACCATCCAAGGTGTACCACTCATAATATCTCTAAAAGGTTAACAACAATAGAACATTGAGGTACAACCTATACCATACGCTCAACAACTGAGTAATACAATTACACAATCCATAGTATGATCACACTTGATCAACAATGCAGTAATGCATTCCATCTACCAACATACCAACCTTAGACACACTCTTCCATTTGAGCGATAAAATAATACTTACACTTTTCATCAACTTCTTCCTTCAACAAACTCAATACTCATATTCCCATACCATTGAATTCCAATTATCTGACTCCTCTTAAGTCACGCCATCAATTGTCCAACACGTTACATTCCGCTTTTGCTGCACTATTCTGATTACTCATTACAACCATCATTACCAATTAGACTTCTGAGTTATACCCAACTCTGGCCCTCTTTACTCATTCGTTCAAGAATCATTCTTTACCATCCATGGTACTAATCTACCACTCATCAATACTTACTCGCACTCAAAACAATTCCTGAGTTACCACATCTATTAAAACATTCCAACCATCAGAATGAGTGCACACACAAGTAATTATAATCACGCTCATCAGCCCCTATACGCCATTTCTTACAAAACAACTCAAATTGAGTTTCGCTCTTTTCTAAGAATTAAATCAATTTCTCTCTTCATAGAGTATAATTCCTCATTATATCTGGAATCTACAATGTCACCTCAATAACAGCGCAAAATTATTACAACATCATATAGCATCAACTCTTCGTTTTAATTTCGCCGAATACATACTTGTTAACTACGTACAACCGTAGTAACATATTCATCATCTCGATAATTATTCAAAAGAGTTACAATCCTTCGACACGACATCCTCACATCCACTGGATTCTAAATCCAACATATAGATCAATACATATTCTCTATGTAGGCTTCCGACATATTAATTCCTTACTTCCCGTGAGTAGTACTCATAACACTACTCCACATCACACTTTCGCTGCGCGACTCTGATTACCCGTCTTAAGTCATCATCCACCATGTTGTACTCTTTCATATTCACTTCTTCACAAGTTCACACAACATAGTGAGTGATTATTCTCACAGCTTAGTATTCATCACATCTTAAACCATTAAGGTAACAAAACAAGCTTATTTCTTCTATATGATTCCATCTACTACCAACAAGAGATTTAGGGTGATCAAGTCCTAAATTTGTCAATAGATAGTTGACAATCATATTTAAGCATAAACCGCGTTACTACATAATAGTGTCCATTTCTGAGTTTGCACCCAAACTCATTAACATCGCCATAGTTCAATAATTCAATACGGTGTCCTTCTTCTAGAATATCCTCCTGAAGCTAAAACATCAGTTACACAAATCAAATCACTCAACCTCATTACATCGTTTTCGTCGATTCTGAATTCACCGCCTTTACTTTGATAATTCAAAGTCAACCTATCGATCAACTCAACATCATCTTTCTGACCTTCTCTAATCTCGTTAAGAATACCACTAGTCATCTTCTAGCATACTCAATCTAACACTATTAGGAGTGCCTTCACATACTAACTCAAGTATCTAAATTGTCCAATTAAATCCAGTTCATTCACCATTAGCACCGACATATTTAAAGACTTCCTACTCAACTCCATAACACGACATTCATAACTTGTGGTTTTAATCCAAATCCTATGACATCCTTCGTGCTCAAATATCATCCCACTCGACATCTCAACAAAATATTCCTCACATTCAATAGGTGTCAGAAATCTTCTAAAATTCTTCCTTTATACTTATCGTTACTTTGCCATCACAAATACGATTCCCAGAGTTCTAAAGTTTATTCCATCTTTGCTACTAATTCAATCTTTACTAAAATCCATCGGCACTCAAATCATCTTTATTATCGAGCATCTCATCAACTTATTCATCAACATCACATCCTACTCAACTTCGTTTCGAATAATCACGGTAGTAGGCATTCCTATTCAACAACTTTCACGCTTCCTTAACTGAATTCAGAATATCTTCTCATAGGATCACCTATACTGTATCTATAACTCTCCCATAATGTAGAACATAATTCCACCTCTTCATAGGTTCAAACGGCACATTAATCCAACACTCGAAACTCAAGATATGGATTTTCCAATCATTGCCCGAAAATGCAACACCGACATCATGCAGCGACACTCTATACGATATATCCAAAACTCCTCAATTGGTAAATTCAATTCTTAAAATTACTCCTCAACAAACCTTCTAATTATTCCTTCAATCCGTTCAACACTGACACTAACATCCCATGCAGTACCAATAAACAAGTCTAGTTATAAGAACAAGAGTAACCGTAACTTCACTTCTTTCCAATGTCATCCTGTCACGATTAATTATGTTACAGCTGCTGCAACTATTTTTATAACAAATTTCATCTCGTTAGCTTTCCGACGCTTCAAACGGGACTCAATTCGGATACCCAGAACTCCAGTTATGAATTTTCGAAGTTCTGCAGCTATTCAACATTTTTCCTGCGTTTTGCTTACGAAAATCTCACTCCACAACTCATTTTCTTCATCTAGTTCACATTCCAAACAGCCCCTTATCATATCTCTTCACTTCCAAACATTCTTATAACTTGAGTAACATATCCCATCACTGAAGCGCAATTTCTGGAACGTTACGACATCAATCCTTTTTGCAAACTTGCAGCTGAACCTCTTCCGAGACGTAAGGCTACTCAACTGAAAACTTCGCAGCACACCAGCACAGCTGACACATTGCAACTTTCTAATTTTCCTTCTCTTACAATAACTGTCAATTACCTCTAATCATCTTCCTTCAAGATGTTCCAACTTAATTACCAGTCATGTCTTGATTCCAAGTCGCCTTCAATTCGGGAAACGACAACTCCAACAACGCTCGCACTGTTGCCAACAACAGCCTACTGAATCAATCGTCTTACAACTGAAACATCACCGAAGAGCCAAACTTCTCCCCCACTTGTCTCAATCCAACACCTGCAACAAACAACCAAGTACCGACAATGATTCTCTCACATGTCGTGTACCAAGGAATAAAACGCCGACAGTATTCAACTATCGTGCAACTCAACTGACTCGACAATTGGCCGGACGGACCGACCTGCTCTGATACCACTATTATAACACCCCTCTAATACCCCGCGGCAATTAACAAAATTAAATCAGAGTAAACATGCGAAGGGTGTCACAATTCAAAAATAAAAGAAAACACACGTTCGACATATGTCATGCATTCACTGAAACATCTGAATTATAACTCATTAGATAAAAATCATGTTTACACAGCGGAATCAAATCATCAAGTCAACATTACATCATTAATGTATCAGACTTCAAATAAAATAAACAATAGAGTTATAATCAAAACATCACGTTCCCAGTGTTACATCTATCAGAGCATGACACCGACACAACAACTAAACCGACTTATGAGCTAATCCTCACCAAGTCGAAAGCAGCTATCCTCAATCTGAAAATATCAACAGTAAGGGTGAGTCTCATCACAGTTAACAAATGTTATTGCATCTTAAATAACAACACATCATAGTTATATTATTCACCCAACTTCATCATATTCAGATTATCAGGAACATCCATTGTTTACACAAACATCAACGGAACACGTCTTTCAAACAAACAATCATATTCAACATTAATTCAACGAAAACACACAACCAACACATCATCAATATTTATAACACTGGAATACTTCCAATCATGTTATAAAAGTATGCATATGTATGAACTGACACTATGCATGTGGTACCAACATCATCCAATGGGAATAACCCATGACCGATCCAACATCATCCAGATACGGCCCTGCCAGCACAGATTCCACACAATGGGAATCATGCTCTTTGTAGCGGGGAAAATCTGATATCGAAGCCATGGGATTGACTCGAATCAATATTTCGTTTGAAATCGCCACCGCGCTTTATTTTTTCAAAGGAAAAGGGAAAAGAACGTAAAACCCAAAGTTTTGTTTTTAAAACAAGAAAGAGATCACAGGTACGGGTGTTGATTATATGAGGGGAAGGTTTAAAGCACCCCTCATATCCGTGGTACTCCACGGGAACCTTTTTGAAAATCTGTGTTGTGTGTGCTAAAAAAACGGTTTGTTTTATTTTTTAAAATAAGCTCGGCAAAGCGTTAAGCTTTGGGCCTACATACCTCCTCGGTGCAATGGAGAAGTCAGAGCTAATGTAGTTCCGCTTTTGGGAAAAAAACGTTTTAAAAACGAATAAACACTTTATCGTCGTCGGAGAGAAATACTCAGCCATTGATCTTGAGCATGAGAACAAATGAATTCTTTGCATCGCAAATGAAAGAAGGGCTCCAACTCGGATAAAATCAACGAGTATGCCACTAGCTCTCTCACGCGGAAAAGATCTCATTATATCAATCAATTTCAAAATCGTGGGGTATAACCACTCGTTTCGACAATTAACGGTGTCTAAACTTTTGAAGAAAAGCCACTAAGGGCGAAAGATATTTTTAAGAAAAAAGGTTTTGAAAAGGTTTGCAAACATAAGAATATTTTGGAAAAAGGGAGAAGATTTTGAAAATTTAAGAATGGGAGGAGATGAAGAGGCTAACCTAGTGCATAAAATAAAAGCTAAGGAAAGAAGCGGTCTAACCAAATAAGAAGCCAACACTCGACATTAAGAGTCAAGGTAGTTTTCCCATCCTTTGGATTTATCAATACCAACACATTAACACTTGGGGATCCAGATGAACTTATTGTCTTAGCACCACTTTGCATTAAGCACATTAAGAATTCTGACGAAAATCGGGCAGAGTAACGGCTGTTTTTGGGTAAAATCCTTATTGCAATGCCTTGGAATTAACCATCAAGGGCTTTCAAGGAAATACCTGCACACATAAACAGACAACAATCCAATGCCAGACAGACAGAATAACAGCAGAGTAATAATAGAATGGGTCCAGAGGCACTAGATCCATAAGTCCGAATCTCCAATATGCTAGGGATAGTAACCGATAGTCCAAAGAGAGCCTTATGTATTTTTTAGAATTTTTGGTTGTTTATTAGTATTTTAGCAAGAAAAGTAAAGTATGGTCCAAGTGGACAAAAGAAAAATAACGGAAGCATAAACATATGTCCAAGTGGACAAAGGGAAAATGGCGGAAAGTAAATATGATGAAATGATAAAGTAAAGCGATAAAGCGAGAAATATAAAAAGCGGTAATATAAAGAGCGGTAATATAAAGAGCGGTATAGTAAAAGTGCGGAAATTAAAGTTAGTTGTTAAATGTTAAAGATAACCATCTTGAAACTTGTCAAGTATGTTATCAAAGTTAGTAGGGAGATCTATGGTGAGTGAATGATGTACTCGGATTTAAAGTCAATGGGGCTTATCAGAAGCTTGATAAAATCATAGCGACTACACGATAAAAACCTCCACAAGTCTTAAATCAACCGCATACAATTCTCTTCCATATTTGATCTTTTATCGAGTCGGGACAAATGTAGGAGAACTCTCCATGTATCAAGATTATCAATCAAAAGAAATAAGAAGGAGAAGAAGAAATGATCTAGCCTTTATCAAGAATCCATAGAATTCTCAAGATATTAAGACTTTCATCGATCAAGAGGAAATAAGATGAAAAAAGGATAAGAATAGAAACAAATTGATCTAGTATTTATCAAGAATCCATAGAATTCTCAAGATATTAAGACTTTCATCGATCAAAAGAAAACAAGATGAAAAAGGTAAGAATAGAAACAAATTGATCTAGTCTTTATCAAGAATTCATAGAATTCTCAAGATGTCAAGACTTTCATCGATCAAAAGAAAGATAAGATGAAAATAAGAATGAAAACATAAAAGATAATCAACTCACACTATCATTAATATCATTCATCTAATATTATGGATTAGGTCATTTCAAACCTATCAACATCCTAGATCCAATGATATTAAGGAAGTGGAGGAAGTAGGAAACCAAAACAAGCATAAAAGAGGCAAAAAACCACATTCTGCCAGCAGGAAATCGATTTCATGCAGGGGGAAATCGATTTCCATAGTGCAGTTTTCAAAAAAAACAGGTTACGTTCAGCAGGAAATCGATTTCATCCTTAAGGAAATCGATTTCCTCAGTGCAAAATCCAGCAAAAACAGCATTTAGAGGCATAAAACTTGACTTGAACAATCATACAAACACCTTATGATCACACATCAATTGGAGCACGAATTTTCCATCAAATCACCAACAAATAGCACCAATATAGCATCAAAGATGCATTGAACACAAATCACAAAGGATCTACATCATGATACACAAAAGGATGAAGAAAATTTACCAAATCTTGAACAAAACTTGGATCTACTTCAAGAATCAACAACACAAATCTTGATCTCTCAACAATTGAAGAAAAAAGAGTGAAATGGATGGTGGCTTAGCTCAAAGTTTGTGAGGTTCAAGATGTAACTCACAAACTTTATGAAAGAAAAAGAGCTTTGGTGAATTTGGTAGGGATGAGGAGAGAAATTGCAAGGGATTTGTTGGCTCTCAAAGCTTGAGAAATGAGAGAGGCAAGGCCTCTATTTATAGAATTGGAGCAAGAGTAGTGGCAATTTGGTCATTTTGTGTTTGGTAATTAGCTTGTGTTTAATTGATGATTAAAGTGGTGTTTAAATGGTAAGAAATGGTAAAATGAAGTTTAAGTGGGTTTAATGAAGGGATTAATTTTGATGAGGTGGAAAATTGGTAAAATGATCAAATAAAAAGGTGCCAAAATGATGTCAAGCTTCCCTCCTTATATTTTTTTGAATTTCGCCTTAAGGAAATCGATTTCCCCAGGGGTGAAATCGATTTCACTCTGTTCCAGAAGAGAAATTGGCGCAAAATACACTAGGGAAATCGATTTACCTAGGAGGGAAATCGATTTCATGCTGTCCAGAATGTGATTTTGGTGAAGATTGCTGCAGGGAAATCGATTTACCCAGTAGGGAAATCGATTTCATCAGTCAGAAAAGTGAAAAATGCCTTGTTTATTGCATGTCTTGGCTTGGTACCTACAAAACAAAAGCCTACAAAGAAACAAAGCAATATTTTTGGTATTTGGGTTAGTATAATAAGCATACAAGATAAACAATCATTGGTGCTTAATGGTCCCTCTTATTGATGAGGTGAGTACAACACCATAAACAAAACTTCCAAGTGAAGCTCTTGATTAGTGATTGAAATATGAATGATATAGGATCTTAGGGTCAAAAATTGGGGTATGACAGATGCCCCTATTTAAGTTTCTTCGATTTGGAAATACGATGATTGGAAATCTTCGTTTTGACAAAAATCGAAGAGACTTAAATATATAAAACACAATTTTTGATCCTAAGATGCAATGCAATGTTAATGAATGCATGTGATGATAATAAAGCATGACAACACTGGGGAGTAACAAGTGATCCACTGGGGAAAACAAATGTCTTGATATAACTCCGTTGGGGAAACAAATGTCCTGCAAATAGAAACTCCTCTGGGGAAGGCAAGACTTTGTTGGAGACGGAACTTTAGTGGGAAAAGAGATTTCTCTGGGGGAAACACTTCGCGTCAGAGAGGTTATAGCATCCTCTTTCACTGGGGATGAGAAAAGGGGTCATCCTCTTTCATTGGGGATGAGAAAGTATGCATCTGAATACCCATCATCTGTTAACAGAAATCAGACCATCGTACCACTGATGAAGAGATGTACCGCCGTACCACTGACGATAACACATACCAACGTTCCAATGAAGGCATGAAGAGATATATACCACCGTACCACTGATGATATAGAAGGAAATGATTTATCGACGTACCACTGACGATAATACATACCAACGTTCCACTGGAGGTGTGAAAGAGATATATACCACCGTACCACTGATGATATAAGGAGATGTAATTCATCGACGTACCACTGACGATGAAAGAGATGTACCGCCGTACCACTGACGATAACACATACCAACGTTCCACTGAAGGTATTAAGGAAATATACCACCGTACCACTGATGATATAGAAGGAAATGATTCATCGACGTACCACTGACGATGAAAGAGATGTACCGCCGTACCACTGACGATAACACATACCAACGTTCCACTGAAGGTATTAAAGAGCTATATACCACCGTACCATTGATGATATAAAAGGAGATAATTCATCGACGTACCACTGACGATGAAAGAGATGTACCGCCGTACCACTGACGATAACACATACCCACGTTCCACTGAAGGTGTTAAGGAGATATACCACCGTACCACTGATGATATAGAAGGAAAAGATTCATCGACGTACCACTGACGATGAAGATAACAAAATACACCAACGTTCCACTGAAGGTGAACTACCAACGTCCCACTGGAGGTTGAAGGAGAAATACACCGACGTACCACTGACGATGAAGATAACAAAATACACCAACGTTCCACTGAAGGTGAACTACCAACGTCCCACTGGAGGTAGAAGGAGAAATACATCGACGTACCACTGACGATGAAGATAACAAAATACACCAACGTTCCACTGAAGGTGAACTACCAACGTCCCACTGGAGGTAGAAGGAGAAATACATCGACGTACCACTGACGATGAAGATAACAAAATACACCAACGTTCCACTGAAGGTGAACTACCAACGTCCCACTGGAGGTTGAAGGAGAAATACACCGACGTACCACTGACGATGAAGATAACAAAATACACCAACGTTCCACTGAAGGTGAACTACCAACGTCCCACTGGAGGTAGAAGGAGAAATACATCGACGTACCACTGACGATGAAGATAACAAAATACACCAACGTTCCACTGAAGGTGAACTACCAACGTCCCACTGGAGGTAGAAGGAGAAATACATCGACGTACCACTGACGATGAAGATAACAAAATACACCAACGTTCCACTGAAGGTGAACTACCAACGTCCCACTGGAGGTAGAAGGAGAAATACATCGACGTACCACTGACGATGAAGATAACAAAATACACCAACGTTCCACTGAAGGTGAACTACCAACGTCCCACTGGAGGTAGAAGGAGAAATACACCGACGTACCACTGACGATGAAGATAACAAAATACACCAACGTTCCACTGAAGGTGAACTACCAACGTCCCACTGGAGGTAGAAGGAGAAATACACCGACGTACCACTGACGATGAAGATAACAAAATACACCAACGTTCCACTGAAGGTGAACTACCAACGTCCCACTGGAGGTAGAAGGAGAAATACATCGACGTACCACTGACGATGAAGATAACAAAATACACCAACGTTCCACTGAAGGTGAACTACCAACGTCCCACTGGAGGTAGAAGGACATGTATCGCCGTACCACTAACGATAACACATACCAACGTTCCACTGAAGGTATTGAAGAGAAATACATCGACGTACCACTGACGATGAAGATAACAAAATACACCAACGTTCCACTGAAGGTGAGCTACCAACGTCCCACTGGAGGTAGAAGGAGAAATACATCGACGTACCACTGACGATGAAGATAACAAAATACACCAACGTTCCACTGAAGGTGAACTACCAACGTCCCACTGGAGGTAGAAGGAGAAATACATCGACGTACCACTGACGATGAAAATAACAAAATGCACCAACGTTCCACTGAAGGTGAACTACCAACGTCCCACTGGAGGTAGAAAGAGATGTATCGCCGTACCACTAACGATAACACATACCAACGTTCCACTGAAGGTATTGAAGAGAAATACATCGACGTACCACTGACGATGAAGATAACAAAATACACCAACGTTCCACTGAAGGTGAGCTACCAACGTCCCACTGGAGGTAGAAGGAGAAATACATCGACGTACCACTGACGATGAAGATAACAAAATACACCAACGTTCCACTGAAGGTGAACTACCAACGTCCCACTGGAGGTAGAAGGAGAAATACATCGACTTACCACTGACGATGAAGATAACAAAATACACCAACGTTCCACTGAAGGTGAACTACCAACGTCCCACTGGAGGTAGAAAGAGAATTGAACTACTGCCTCAATAGTTGATGATGAACTACTGAGAATAATAAGCTGCCGCTAAGAATAGGGATCAACTTCTTCTTTAATCAAGGTCATGGCTTGAGAAAAGGAACTGGATGCAAACTGTCAATTATACTGAAGCGACTTACCATTTACTGAGCTTCTTCCACTTGGAATCAAGAAGTTCATAAAGTATGAGAGATTATCACTTGATTTAAAGATAAGATTGATGTGTGGAGACATACAAACTTGCTCAAACAAAGAGGCTTCCATTTATTGTAAACCAAAACAATGATGGGGACAAAACATTTGCTCAAACTTAGAACCTTCCCCATGCTTTCAAGCACAAATTCCAGGGGAGTGCAGTAACTACACTGATGAGAAGCAAATAATTCATCATCTGATAGGGACATCAATTATGAACATATTCTCTACTGAGGAAAAAAAAATGATCTTTAAAGGCAGTATTGAGTGAACTTTTGGAAAAGAACCAAACACATCCAGAAGAGCATTCAGAAAATATTGAATAGACTCTGGAACAAATCATCAAAGTCATTCAGAAGAGCATTAAATGAACTTTGGAAGAGAATCAGACACATTCAGAAAAGCATTAGGTGTACGAAAAATAAACATCAGAGATATCCAGAAAAGCATTGAATAAACTCTGGAACAAATCATCAAAGTCATTCAGAAAAGCATTGAATGAACTTTGGAAAAGGATCAGGCACAGAGAACGTCCAAAGCATTCAGAAAAGCATTGAATGTGTGGGAACAAGCTGACATTCTAGAAAAGCATTGGAATGATCAGAGAAATATCTGGAAAAGCATCAGATACATAGTCAAATCTGGAAGAGCGTCAGATAGACTCAAAGGGGTTTTGGAAAAACATCATAACAAACGAGACACATCCGGTAAAGCATCAGAAAAAGAGACCCATGAAACAAATGGATAAATCTGTTTTGGTTGGTGCCAAATAAATGCCTTCTCAATCTAGGTTTCCCATCCTAGAGAGGTTCAAAATAGTATTGTAAGAGACCAAAGTTCAACTCCAAGAACAAACTGGATAGGAACGGTCAAACAAAGCTTTGCCCCTTGAGGATAAACTCAACTGGGGATTAATTCCATCCTGAAAAATGAGCTGAGGAGGAACACCGAAGCAAAATTCTTCCACGAGGAACAAACTCAGTGGGGATTATCAATCTTTGTGAGGAATGTACAGATCATCTTCTTCTTAACAAAAATAATGGACAACACATCAAGCTCTATTACAGGGAATCAGGGAAAATTTCTTTGGAGAAAATCACCATTCCGAACTTGCAGAGGAACTAAGAAGTTAACATCAAAGCAAACAAGTTAGCATGCGGGGGATTTTAGTTCAAAACTCAACACAAGGTGAGAAAGAAAACCCAACAGTCAACCGTTGTCTCAAAACTTCTTGGTAGAGAGTGACATACTCTGGACTAATCATGGCAACAACCTTTGTACTTCAAGCTAATGAGGTGATCAAGGTAACTTCTGATTCACAACTTGCCCCAGACTGCATGGTCTATGAAAGGAAACTACCTCAAAAGGTTCATAGAGATCTTTGGCATCATGAAGACTTTGGAATAATCTGCCCCAGATCAACAGATTCTTGGAGAGATTCATCAAATCTCGACGTAACTGCCCCTGATTGACTAAACTTGGCACCTGATTGACTGAACTTGGCACATTCTTTTACTCGACAAAGTCTTCGAGCTTTGCCCCATGATGGTAATCAAACTTGCAAAAGCATTATATTGGGAAAACAACATGCCCCTGGCAATTTTTTAGTTTTCTAATGATGATCAGATGTAAACTTCCTGAATGTCAAACAAATGTTTACAAGCAGAAAAATGTTTATTCTGAGAATGATAATGAAAATGCAACAATTATGTAAGTCTTGAAGTTTTATTGAAAAGATGTCACAAAACCTTGTGAATGAATCACTGGTTAGGGAATGACATTGATTTTTTGTATGCATACGATACCAACACAAGTTTTCAGCATAACTGACAGGAGTCAGGAACGCTTTCTTGTTTAAGTATGCTCTCGAAATAAACCCTGCTTCAATTAGGACTTTTGAGGGTTGTAACTTGGCCTGGTTCACGGTTTTTCAGAAAAAAGGATTTTTAGGCTCAAAGTTTATTTAGCCCACCCCAACTTCGTGATGTTCTCCAGTCCTATGTTCAGTTAACTCAACATGAGTATTCATCTCTCAAAAGGATTTTGTGCCATTAATGATCCAATGAAGCTTTCTTGGAGATAGCAGTCACCCTTTTTGTCTTTGTGATTGCATTCACACGGATTTGTTCATTGTTGAGGACTTTTGCTTTGTAGTCCTTTCTTTTCACTTTTCACTCTTTTCTCTTCTTTCTTTTTTTTTTTATTTATTTCCCTAACTTTTGCCTGGACTGATTCTTTTGAATTGGTCGTCCAGCGGGATGCTCTAACTTTTGCCTAAGTCACTTGTTTTCAAGTTTTTGACTTAGCGAGCTTTTTTTCTTTCTTTTTTTTTTTCACTTTTTCTTTCATTCTTTTGATTTTAACAAATCGTATGATATTGACTTTGTCTTGACTTGTTGAGAGGGTTGTGACTGCCTCATTTCTTGGCGGATGAAGGATAACCATTGTAGTTTCACATTTTCCAGCCTTTTGATGCGCGGGGAATAACCATTGTGGTTTTCCATGATCCAACCATTGATGTGGATATGACATGCTTGACCTTTGGATGCACAATCCTTTTTGAAATATGAACACTCGGTCAAATTAACTGAAGACTACCCTGCCCCAGGTTAAAATTAGGGTTTTTTCGTTTAGAAAAGAAACTCCTACTTCAAGGCTCAAAGGGGTTAACAAGGGATTATCTTCCTTATATCTCCGGTGTTTGGGAATTTGAAACAATGCCTGTACATCATCAGCAGGGTTTTATTCAAAAGCATACAACCAGAAATTTTGCATTTTCAGATCATCATCCTCCCTCCAATCTTTGCATAAGCAAGAATTTGGCAAAAGCAATTGGTATCATAATGCATAAAAACAAATAAACATGAGTGAAGCGAATGGATTACTTCAAGACAAACATTATCATTGTGTTAGCATTAACATTCAAAAATAAACAAGTTTCTACATGCAAACAATGCATTGAAAAACAAGAAATATTACAAATGGAAATCAATAAGAATACTAAAACTGAGAAGGCTTTCTCCATCTGGGTTTGTGCTGAAAGAAACATCTTTCAAACTTCAGGCTACCATCAATAGATCTTCATTCATGCTTTGGCCAGAGATTGTTTTGAACATTAGGGCTAATGTCTCAGAAAGACAAAATACCAGCACGAGTCAATCTTTGAACTTCAACCTTTAGAGCCCAACAATCTTCTAAACTGTGTCCGAGAGCATCCTGATGAAAAGCGCAAGTAACATCAGCATTGTACCACCATGGAATCTTCTCTGGAATTGGAGGTGGTGACCTTGTCTGAACCAAATTCTTATGAATTAGAGCAGGGAACAATTCTGTGTAGGTCATAGGGATAGGATCAAAATTAGGCTTTCGAGATTGATTTTGCTCATTCAGTGGAGGAGCTTGTTGACGAGTACTTTGCTGATAATCTGGAGTTGCATGAATTGAATTGGATACAGGAATGATATAGGAAACATGATGATGTTGATGATGATTGTTTCCTCCCCTAATTATCTTCTTTGAAAAGTCATTACCAAACTTCTTCACACTACCAGCTGAGTTACCTTCTTCAAACAAACATTCTTTTCGGACATCCTTTTCTAGAAGCGCTTTCATATCCACCTCTTTGTGGAAGTCAGTAGGTGTATGGACTACTATCCCCTTAGAAAAGGATGAGTTCAGAGTTTCAAGAAAGACCTTTGCCATCCTTTCTTCCATCATAGGAGGATTGACTTGGGCAGCAACTAGAGCCTCAACCAGAGCAGTCAGATGCTCCATACCAGCCTTCAAAGTAACCACCTCTTTGCGGAGTTCACGAATCTCTTGTTTGATACTTTCCATTTCTTCTTAGCAAGAGTGTTGTACTGATGATACCAGGAGAAAGGAAATAAGGCTCGGGAAAAAACTTCTTTAGAGAGCAGGACCAAATGCAGAATGATGCATGCAATGCAAATAATTTGTTTTTTATTATTAGTTGAGTTTCAAGGAAATTAAGATATTAACTTGTAAACACTCAAACATTGGACTAAAGTTTCGATTAAGTTATCATCAAAATCAATCATCCATTTTGGTGGATTAGAGTTTTCACCCCATCAACACCCAAGATCCATTGAGTTTGATGAAACTTATGATGTTTACAAGGAAAGACCTCTAAGTTCCTTGAAAATCAAAAGAAAAAGAGTTTTCATGGATGCATGAATGCATGGTTTATGCATCAATCACAATCAAGAGCATGCAAGGTCAAAGTTCAAAGGTTCGACGTCACGAGCATGGAGCCATGGTTCCACCCATCCCAAAAGGTATGATCTAGGGAATTTTGTACCTGCCAATCGGGTTCTACAAAGGTTCCCAGAGTTTTCAATCTTCTATCGGATATTACCGGCACGCATAATTGCTCATGGGCGCTAATAATATGCCTAAAAAGACCTCGTCTGAGCGTAGTATCGCATGACAACAAGCTCAAATTGGTACTTGATCTTGTTTCTGCACTACAACCTAAAAAAGGCTTAGATTGGTTAAAAGGGTTCTAGGCCATTCAGCTTCTACGGACACTCACTATTGAAAGTAATAGCGTTATCACGATAGTTCGTAACAACCTCTACTACCTTCCACGAGGCCTCCACTGATTGGGGTTCCACCATATGACGCTCATGGTAAGGATTGCTCCTGACATGCGACTATTGGTCTTACCACCTCCTATCTCAAGTTACTCACCAAAGTTCGGGTTAGAACTTTGTCTCATCACAGAGGAACCATCGAGCACCAAAAGAAAAAAAAAGAAAATAACAAACAAAGCACACAACAATATATACAGATAAAAACACACAGATAAACAAAAATAGGCTTAACACGCTTAAAACTGGGTCCCCAGTGAAGTCGCCATTTTTCTGTAGCGGGGAAAATCTGATATCGAAGCCATGGGATTGACTCGAATCAATATTTCGTTTGAAATCGCCACCGCGCTTTATTTTTTCAAAGGAAAAGGGAAAAGAACGTAAAACCCAAAGTTTTGTTTTTAAAACAAGAAAGAGATCACAGGTACGGGTGTTGATTATATGAGGGGAAGGTTTAAAGCACCCCTCATATCCGTGGTACTCCACGGGAACCTTTTTGAAAATCTGTGTTGTGTGTGCTAAAAAAACGGTTTGTTTTATTTTTTAAAATAAGCTCGGCAAAGCGTTAAGCTTTGGGCCTACATACCTCCTCGGTGCAATGGAGAAGTCAGAGCTAATGTAGTTCCGCTTTTGGGAAAAAAACGTTTTAAAAACGAATAAACACTTTATCGTCGTCGGAGAGAAATACTCAGCCATTGATCTTGAGCATGAGAACAAATGAATTCTTTGCATCGCAAATGAAAGAAGGGCTCCAACTCGGATAAAATCAACGAGTATGCCACTAGCTCTCTCACGCGGAAAAGATCTCATTATATCAATCAATTTCAAAATCGTGGGGTATAACCACTCGTTTCGACAATTAACGGTGTCTAAACTTTTGAAGAAAAGCCACTAAGGGCGAAAGATATTTTTAAGAAAAAAGGTTTTGAAAAGGTTTGCAAACATAAGAATATTTTGGAAAAAGGGAGAAGATTTTGAAAATTTAAGAATGGGAGGAGATGAAGAGGCTAACCTAGTGCATAAAATAAAAGCTAAGGAAAGAAGCGGTCTAACCAAATAAGAAGCCAACACTCGACATTAAGAGTCAAGGTAGTTTTCCCATCCTTTGGATTTATCAATACCAACACATTAACACTTGGGGATCCAGATGAACTTATTGTCTTAGCACCACTTTGCATTAAGCACATTAAGAATTCTGACGAAAATCGGGCAGAGTAACGGCTGTTTTTGGGTAAAATCCTTATTGCAATGCCTTGGAATTAACCATCAAGGGCTTTCAAGGAAATACCTGCACACATAAACAGACAACAATCCAATGCCAGACAGACAGAATAACAGCAGAGTAATAATAGAATGGGTCCAGAGGCACTAGATCCATAAGTCCGAATCTCCAATATGCTAGGGATAGTAACCGATAGTCCAAAGAGAGCCTTATGTATTTTTTAGAATTTTTGGTTGTTTATTAGTATTTTAGCAAGAAAAGTAAAGTATGGTCCAAGTGGACAAAAGAAAAATAACGGAAGCATAAACATATGTCCAAGTGGACAAAGGGAAAATGGCGGAAAGTAAATATGATGAAATGATAAAGTAAAGCGATAAAGCGAGAAATATAAAAAGCGGTAATATAAAGAGCGGTAATATAAAGAGCGGTATAGTAAAAGTGCGGAAATTAAAGTTAGTTGTTAAATGTTAAAGATAACCATCTTGAAACTTGTCAAGTATGTTATCAAAGTTAGTAGGGAGATCTATGGTGAGTGAATGATGTACTCGGATTTAAAGTCAATGGGGCTTATCAGAAGCTTGATAAAATCATAGCGACTACACGATAAAAACCTCCACAAGTCTTAAATCAACCGCATACAATTCTCTTCCATATTTGATCTTTTATCGAGTCGGGACAAATGTAGGAGAAATCTCCATGTATCAAGATTATCAATCAAAAGAAATAAGAAGGAGAAGAAGAAATGATCTAGCCTTTATCAAGAATCCATAGAATTCTCAAGATATTAAGACTTTCATCGATCAAGAGGAAATAAGATGAAAAAAGGATAAGAATAGAAACAAATTGATCTAGTCTTTATCAAGAATCCATAGAATTCTCAAGATATTAAGACTTTCATCGATCAAAAGAAAACAAGATGAAAAAGGTAAGAATAGAAACAAATTGATCTAGTCTTTATCAAGAATTCATAGAATTCTCAAGATGTCAAGACTTTCATCGATCAAAAGAAAGATAAGATGAAAATAAGAATGAAAACATAAAAGATAATCAACTCACACTATCATTAATATCATTCATCTAATATTATGGATTAGGTCATTTCAAACCTATCAACATCCTAGATCCAATGATATTAAGGAAGTGGAGGAAGTAGGAAACCAAAACAAGCATAAAAGAGGCAAAAAACCACATTCTGCCAGCAGGAAATCGATTTCATGCAGGGGGAAATCGATTTCCATAGTGCAGTTTTCAAAAAAAACAGGTTACGTTCAGCAGGAAATCGATTTCATCCTTAAGGAAATCGATTTCCTCAGTGCAAAATCCAGCAAAAACAGCATTTAGAGGCATAAAACTTGACTTGAACAATCATACAAACACCTTATGATCACACATCAATTGGAGCACGAATTTTCCATCAAATCACCAACAAATAGCACCAATATAGCATCAAAGATGCATTGAACACAAATCACAAAGGATCTACATCATGATACACAAAAGGATGAAGAAAATTTACCAAATCTTGAACAAAACTTGGATCTACTTCAAGAATCAACAACACAAATCTTGATCTCTCAACAATTGAAGAAAAAAGAGTGAAATGGATGGTGGCTTAGCTCAAAGTTTGTGAGGTTCAAGATGTAACTCACAAACTTTATGAAAGAAAAAGAGCTTTGGTGAATTTGGTAGGGATGAGGAGAGAAATTGCAAGGGATTTGTTGGCTCTCAAAGCTTGAGAAATGAGAGAGGCAAGGCCTCTATTTATAGAATTGGAGCAAGAGTAGTGGCAATTTGGTCATTTTGTGTTTGGTAATTAGCTTGTGTTTAATTGATGATTAAAGTGGTGTTTAAATGGTAAGAAATGGTAAAATGAAGTTTAAGTGGGTTTAATGAAGGGATTAATTTTGATGAGGTGGAAAATTGGTAAAATGATCAAATAAAAAGGTGCCAAAATGATGTCAAGCTTCCCTCCTTATATTTTTTTGAATTTCGCCTTAAGGAAATCGATTTCCCCAGGGGTGAAATCGATTTCACTCTGTTCCAGAAGAGAAATTGGCGCAAAATACACTAGGGAAATCGATTTACCTAGGAGGGAAATCGATTTCATGCTGTCCAGAATGTGATTTTGGTGAAGATTGCTGCAGGGAAATCGATTTACCCAGTAGGGAAATCGATTTCATCAGTCAGAAAAGTGAAAAATGCCTTGTTTATTGCATGTCTTGGCTTGGTACCTACAAAACAAAAGCCTACAAAGAAACAAAGCAATATTTTTGGTATTTGGGTTAGTATAATAAGCATACAAGATAAACAATCATTGGTGCTTAATGGTCCCTCTTATTGATGAGGTGAGTACAACACCATAAACAAAACTTCCAAGTGAAGCTCTTGATTAGTGATTGAAATATGAATGATATAGGATCTTAGGGTCAAAAATTGGGGTATGACACTCTTCACTGATCCAACACACCCTTATGGATACAGTATCATCAATGCACATGAATGAATGCAACATATACAACATACTTATACCATCGTCAAGTCTAATGAGTAACATCGTCAAATACTCAATTCATCATCATCATCAACATCATCATCATCAAAGTATGTTTATATACATTAGCATCATTCAAATACAGTCAATCATCATCATCATCATTAAATAACATACATGTGTCCACATTAATCATCATCATTAACAAGAAGAACACACGTGTATCCACATCATTCCAACACAACTCAATCAACATCATATAATTCTCAACAAATCATCACATCATAATGTTTTTCAAAAAACCATCTTATATTGTCACATTTCATCATATATGTCAACAATACACCATCCAATTAAACAAGTCGTCACATGATTAATATTTCAACATAGCATGTATTCAACATATTTCATCACATATATGTACAATACACCATTCACCAAGAAATAAAATCATATTTAAAAATAATTGGATTCACACCTCCTTTCATCATTTAAAACACGTAGGCTATCTCATAAGATTCATCGTGCTCGAAACGACACTAAAAACGGACATACGGTTCGAAAGTTACACATCATTTAACTTTTCCAAGAAAACAACTAACGCTACAGCACGCGGCGCAACCAAGGTTTGCGGCGCGACCTGAACCACAAAAACACGTTCGCGGCGCCAACCTATGCACGCGGCGCGGAACGAGAAAAAGTTACGCCTTCGCGGCGCCAACACGAGGACGCGGCGCGAACTGGCGATTTCGCAGACTTTCGAGTCTGCGTCAGATCCTGCGATTTGACTCAATCTGAGTCCAAAACTGACTCTAAACGTCATATACCGGCAGTTAATCATCAATTGCATCATTAATCATCATCACACATCAAAACAACACATAATCAACCAATAATCCATGCAATTTTTATCAATTCATAACCTCCCTAAACCTAACATATGATCCAATTGACTCAACAACATCCCTAATCAATATTATTATCTAAGAACACGATAATAGATGATAACCAGAGAGTCCCCCCTTACCTTAGCCAAGAGTGCTTAATCTTTGGTCTCTCCCTCTTTAGTTCTTCGGTTCTTCGTGTTCCCCAAAACCTCTGTTCTGTTTTCCACGCTTCTCTTTTCTTTTTCCCAATTTTCCTTATTTCCTTTATTTTATGAAAACATAAAATAATTAGTAATGGGCTTACTCACTTAGCACCCCCATACTACTAATCTCACCATCCAGCCCAATGGCCCTTAATCCATAATTCTTCAATAATTCAACAAAATATCAAATAATTCTAAATAATGATTTAATTTCCGATTAAATTAAAATTAGAAAATATGGGGTGTTACAAAGGTCTTCGACAATATGAGTTTGAATCTCATACTTATCTTTCTAATTTTCGAATTCATGCTCCAACGTTTCGTACCTTTGCAGCAAAGCGTCATAATCCTTCTGGGGACAAACCCTCTGAGCATTAAGAGCCATAGCCAGAGCAGCCACCCTCGTCATCCCCTCGACATCCTCGGCCAAGTCATTTCCCTGGGACACCCTGTCCCGCTTGATGATATGTTTCACCTCGTCTCGCTCGAGCAAGAGATTCTTCCTCGAGAAAAGTCCCCGATGCAAGGTGCTAGGGGCAACACTATGTCATCATCGGTAGGGTTGTCATTGATGAGAGGACGAACCTTAGGGACCCCCTCAGTCCTTTGTTTCTTCTCGACCGGAGAACCCCCCGACGTCGTCCCAGCCGAGGAAGGAGAACTACCACTGACAGCGACCGCAGCAGCCGCTTTGATCTCCTCGACCCGCGTCCTCTTCCCGGCCCCTTTGGCGGCCGCTTTGTTTTCCTCCCTCATCTTCACGACCTTGTCGTGTAAATCAGCCTTTTATCCTGCAAAACAAAAGAAGTTAGCAACGAAGAAGTACAATTCAAGAAAATAGAATAATTTCCTCACCAAGTAAAATCATTGCATCCCCATAACCCTCACATTCGAGGATAGCCTTGGTGTTGATGTATCGGGGCACGAGCATAGGACCCCCATCCTCTTCGATCAAAGGATCCCCGTTGGGCAACGTGCACACAGCCGACCGTAACCCATCTATATAGGTGACGAGTATTTGATACCTCATTGTATCTCGCTCGTTTAGGTCCTCGTCCCTGAAAATGTAGGCATCGGTCCCCTTCTCGAAATGGTCGTATTGCCATTCCAATGGGAACCGGGCAGAAGGACCCACCTTTTCACCCCATCCCGGTAATATTCGAGGACCTCAAACAAATGATTCTCGGCCTCAGGAGTGAAAGGTTTGACCATAAAGTATCGGCCCTTGAAATGCTTGATAGAATCCTGATATATGGCGAACAACTTCTTCGGCTGCTTAAAAGATACCCAACTCCATCTACCATCTGGGTCGCGCAACCTCTGAAGATGAAACACTTTGAAAAAGAGGGGTAGAGTCGCGTCGACCTTCAAGAAGCCGAACACGATTTCAAAGGCCCTTAGAAAAGCAAAAGTGTTGGGATGAAGCTGGGACGGACACAACCGCAGCCACCTGAAAACACTCCGCTGCAAATGCGTAAAGGGAAGCCTCAGCCCGACCTCCTTGAAGACGAACTCATACATAGCAAATCGAGGACCGGGGAAAGCCGAGCAAATCCTCTGGTGAGACTTCGGCGTGAAAGCACCCCAGGAAGGTTCCATATCCGGCCCAAGGTCTTCGAGAACGTTAAAAGCTTCCTTGGGATGCGCCGTAAAACGCGAGGAGATTGTTCTTGGAGCAACAACCACCCAATCCTCGAGCTTCCTCAGGGAAACCTCAACAAATGGAACTTCTTCATCCTGCAAACGGCCAATTGCCTCGTCCTCGTCAGATATGTCGAAGACAACATCATCTCGGGTTTCGTCGGCCATTTACCTGAAAAGCAGAGGAAACAGTGAATTCGACTTGTCAAATCCACCCTTCCACCACAAGTCAAGTGAAAGGGCGTGAGAACAGGTGAAGAAGGACCCCCACCTACGACCAATATCTCCGAGACACTCTCCCGGGTTTACCGAGTCTGGCCGGCTGAAGTCCGACAACGATGTTGGCCCTCAAAGACCGACTAAGTAAAATCAAACTACCCTAGGAAAACGCGCTCGCACAATTTAGTGATCGCTCTCAACAGTGGCCGGCGAACACATTCAACTCCCCGCCAAACTCATACCCTGTTCGGCTCACGCAACTGTTTTCACTCGTCAGGCTTAAACTCTCCCCGCCAAACTCATACCCTGTTTGGCTCACGCAACTGTTTTCACTCGTCAGACTTAAACTCCCCTCGACAAACACATACAAAATACACTCCTTTTCCTAACCCGCTCGGCGCACTCATAGCTAGATCTCCTAAATCTTAAGTAAACACAAAGGAGAAGATGAGGAAACTTACTTGAGAAAGCAGAGGAAAGAAACACGCGACGGAGAGCAAAATCCTTGAGCGAGTCTTGGGAGAGTTTCAAATGCTAAGTGATAAATGAATGGCCTCCTCACTCTTTATATAGAGGTAGGAGGCCAAAGGGTGCCATGATTGCCTAGGGAGCCTAGGAGGCGCAATCATTGCCTACCCATAGAGGCGGCTCTCAGCATAGGGAAACGCAAGAGACACCATAAAGTGCAGTGGGAAGTCCAACAAGGCGCAATTAATGCATGAATTAAAAGGCGGCTGAATAATGATGACGTTCCAAACAGGCACCATCTGTCAACCAAGGCTCAATCGAACGGGCCGAAATGTTTCAATTCAAGACCAACAGTAACTCCGTCCACCTCCTCGGACGAACTGTACACCGCCGAACCAACCGTCTCCTCGACGCGTACGTCTCTCTCCAATAACTCGGCTCCCCGTGAGCCGAGGAACCAGATGACAAGAAGACCTTAGTTCACCACGAACATGTTTGGACGTATGCTCGGCCAGACCTTGGCGAAAGTCGTCACTTCCCCTGAACCAACGACTTGGGGGGCTCCTGTTATGGACTGGGCCGAGCAGGCCCAGCTCCCCTTGTCAGCCGAGCAGGCCCAATCCATTTGGGCCTATCTTGCCGTTACGAATTGGTCAAGCTCAAAGACCACGTGCGTAACGCTTCAGCGAAGGATCCGGTCAATCACCTCCGAATCCTACACCATGCTCACCCAGAACGTGAGTCACCTGCTGACTCAGCCCTAGCAGAGGTTGTTCTGGCAGTCTCATAGCACGTGGGCCTCCAATTGGATTTGGCCCAATTAGGAGACCTTGGCCCAGCGCTGGGGGCTATAAATACCCTCTTTCACTAGAGGGTCAGGTATTCACTTTCTACTTCTTAAACCCTCATTCTCTCTGATAGCTTCTGACTTTAGCATCGGAGAACCTTGCAGGTACCCCTCCTTTTTTGCTCATCAAGCCAAATCCAGCCGCCTTGACGATCCACTCTGATCAGGTAAGATCAAAAACTAACCGTTTTTTTATATATAAATATAATCTTATTTCATCCTTTCGATATTATATTTCTTTTCATTTATTTTATCTATCGTCGTGCTTATCTCTTCATCCCAGCGTCGTTCTATTCAACCATCCAAGTCATCGCGTCTATTTTGTTCCTCTTTCTCTCCATTAACAAATTCATTTAAGGTAATTTTCAACTAAATCTTTTTATTTTTGATATTACATTCAGAGTGAGACAAATACTTAAACACCTCAATAAACTTTATTGAAGTGACATATTTACAAACAAATTTTAGATTAATTGCAGTTCTAGTATATTATATTTATACTATCCTGATCTCAGAAAAATATGACAAAAAATCTTGATTAATGTTTGAATATTAGGTAGATTATTGAACTTGGTATACTTATGTTTCTCTAATAAATTGATTATGGGTCATGCTAACGAGTGGCCCAGGGGGCACTGGTTAAGGATTTTAAATATAGAAAGTATTATTTAATTGAATCAATAATTTAAAGTTCCAATGCATTGAATACAAGTATTTTCAAGAAAAACATGCCTTTTATTTTGTAGAAAAGTCAATTACTTTAATTTTCTTTACATTTGATACAAATATTTAATAAACAACATATACCATTTTAAACTCTGAACCAATGTTCCGGGACACTCGTTAGCTTTGCCCATTGATTATTGGTCTTTTACTGACAACAAATTGTTGCTTATCTATTCATGTATGATGTTTTTTTGACAATAATAATATGATCCAAAATATTAACATATCCCTTGTAAATATAATTTATTTGTGTACAATATTATCTTTTTAAAATTTTAAATTAGCACTCATTTACATAAACCACTCTTTTGTTTTTTTTTTCTTTTCTAATTTTAACTCATATTTTGTTATTTATTTGTTAATTGAAAGTTCATTTTAATTTTCCTAATGTTATATGTATTGTTAAAAAAATGTTATATTATGTATTGTTAAAATAATATTTTTCGTCAGCCTCTTTGATAATAATTGAAATTTTTATAAATTATGTAGTAAATTTAAACATAAAAAAATTAATAAAAGTTTAACGGACCGGCTCGTCAACTCGTTAGTAAACAAAATAAACTTAACTTTTAAGCTCAGACGCATAACTTGATCTGTCCCACCCCAATTTTAAATGGACTTAAATGAATCGGGCTTAAACGGAGCAGGCAGGCCACCCACTTTATAACCTCTATAAAATGTCAGAGATATTACAGTAATTAATGTCAAATCTGTCCATAATTATATCCATAAATTGACATTATAGTCTAGATTGAATTTTAATGATTATGAGATAGTATGATATGATATTCATAAATATATTTTTAGCAATTATTTTAACTTTTTAATCTAAATTGTCCTTCCTACTATTATTCAACTTATTATGTAGTAGATGTAGGTGGCCATCTAATTGAGCCGACGATAGCGCAATATCATAATGTAGCAAAAAAGTAAAATGATAGTGTAAGGCTCTAAGCTATATATATGATAAAATCTAATTTAACCAAGTTTGTCTTAAGTTACTTTCAATACAGAGTCCTTTTGCAGCATTACATTCCTATGATATTTGTGTATCAGCCTCTTCTTCACAATGCAAATGGTAGGTACATTTACATGATCTTTCCCTGTTTAAATTAGATGTCTTCGTGAGGGGAAATTAGACTAATGAGCTAAAGACCCAATTCCGAAGCACTGCTGAACTGTTTAGAATTTGCCATCCTTTTGGTGATCAGGTCCTTCAACTCTATCTCTCCAGGAAACCTTCCTTCCTTCAGTTTAGAGAACACCTGCAATGACACGAGTTTGAAGAGGTTAATTACATCTTAATATCTTCCATCTAATCTAACTATTATATCTTAAGTAATATTAGAGCCAGCAGGACACGACGGTAGGCCAGAGGAGAACCAGAATTTACTTCATATAACATGTTTTGAAACAGAAAAGAGGTCAAATTTATTCATGATTAACTTGTCATAGGCCTGTTTCTTAGGATTTTAAAAATAAACCATAGTAATGATAGAGTAACAAAGAAAACCTAATAACCAAAATAATGTCACCAAACCAAATGACTTACTGAAAAAAAGACATTTGTTGGGAAATAGCTTTTCCTCAACTCCCTGGTAAAAGCATGTTCGAATAATTGCAATCTGAAAGTAGATGTTCTAAACTACAAGTACATAGGTTTTATATAATAAATCAAGAGGACTACCACTATTAGTTGGCATAAAACTAGGTAACAAAACTGTTTCTCATTTTTCAACTAGTATGGACAAGATCAATGATGGTTGCTAACATCTTATATGATAGTATTTAATACTGTTGGGTGAATATTAACCGGAAAATGAACTAAAATGGTTAAATTGTTGATAAAACGAGGCGCATGCAGGGAATCATTCAATCATGATTGATTATGTATGCTTGCCAAAGAGTCACAAAACATATCGAAATTTGAATTCACCGGAGAGAGATCAGAAGCTCAACTCATAAAGAAATATTTACTATAGTATATAAGAAAGTAAAAGATAGAAGAAGAGCACCAACCAGATTTCCGTTGAAGTAAACTTCAAATGCACCAGAGCTTTGCAAGAATGACTGCAAGGCATTCCCAAGAAGCCAAGTACTAGCAATGGTTCCAAACCTATTAGCACGCAAGTTAAAATACCAAGGAGGAGGTGCAACAAAACCCAACATTGGAAAAATCTGTTCGCCTGCAACTACAACACCTACAACCCCAATTTGAACCACTGGAACCACTTTGCTTAGAAGACGTTTTGGAAGTGGTGGAGGATAATTTGCAAGAATAACCTCAACTCCAGGAAAGGCAATCTCCAACATATTCTTTAGTGTCACCGCTGTTCCCCTACATAAACCAAAAACATCCTTTAACACCACTTACCCATCCTAAACAATAACCATGCACAGACACATAAGCAATGCACCACCAACTACAAGAAATATGAAACAACAAGCAGAGCAATGATTTCAAAGAAGTAGAATAATGAATTAAGGGCCTGTTTGGATTGGCTAATTGGAGCTTATCCACTTCCCTATGTTTTGTGACATTGTTTGGGAGACTTGCACTTCATCAAAACAGCTTATGACAATTTTTATATATTTTTTGAATTTATTTATATAAATTCTTGATAGCTAGTAAAAATAACTCATAAAATATTTAAAACCAATTTAAATGTATTTTATCTTTTGTTACAAAAACAGCTTATGTGAGCTTATTCATAAGTGCTTATTTTGATAAACACTTGTGCTATAAGCAGTAAATAAGCTGTTTATCCAAACAGACCCTAATTACTGGTCAAAACTGCAAGAGAAACTAGTCTCTAATTACTTAAGGAAAACCACCATGAATTTCATGATAGTAACTTGGAAATATTTCATAATTAACAAAACCTGAATTTGTTTTCAATTTATAGTTTCTTTTTGTCTCTTATTTAGATTACATTTTAAGTATTTCTATAGAACACTCTTCAGTCCTAGTCAATGTGATATAGATTTGAAAAGTAAATTAAAACTCAGGCTTTTCTGAAAAATTTCAAATCACAGATTGAAAACAGATCAAACCTGAAAAATAGATTCTGAATCATAGATTGACCTTATCAATCAGTTTCGTAAAGATGAATTAACCTCAATATAAAAACGTATTAAGTAATACACTCAACTCTTGAGAGGCGATAACTAAGGGTCTGTTTGGATGGGCTTATTTGAGGTTATCTATTGCCATAAATTTTGTGATACTATTTGAGAGAATTAATCCAAACAACTTCGGACCTTTTTCATTAACTTTTTTTTTTATAAATTCTTCAAGATAGATAATTAAAACAACCTATGACATATAAAAACAATTTAAATTTATTTTATTTTGTTATAAAAATAGCTTATGTGTAAGCGCTTATTTAATAAGCACTTGTGTTATGATCTGCAAATAAGCTGTATATCCAAACAGGCCCTAACTCTAATAAACTTATATAAATCTAGGGTTAACAACAATAGTGATGATGATGATGATGATGATGAATTATATGAGATAGTAAGTACTTGTAGGAGCAAGAAGAGCAGAAATTGATGTTGACAGTGTTGCCGTAACCTACATCTCCAATATTTGAGGTGAGTTTCTGAAATAAAAACGAAGCGAATGATTATTATAGATATGATGATACATAACGGTGAAAAAATGGATGAAGTAAATTGGTAGATGGAATTGAAATTTACCTCGGAGTGGGAGGGGAACGGTGTGGCTACGGGGTCAACAACTGGTCGTGGTTGTTGATGGTGGTTGTGGTGGTGGTGAGATGGTTTGGGCGGCGGAGGAGATGATGTGAAAAGGGAAAAGAGGTCGGAAAAGAGAAGGAAGAGAGGTAAACCAACCAAGAGAAGCTGGGCACGATCCATGGCTGTTGTGGCTCGCTCAGGTCAGGCGATGCTGCTTCGTCAGTTTGGATCTTAATTGGAGTAATCAGTTTTCGTGCGTGGGGCAACGGCGTTCTAGTACATTGGACTAATTAAAAACTCAAAGTATCTTTTTAGTTTTTTTGGTATCAAAATATCTTGTTATAAAACGGTAAGCTTTCAAAAAAATAATTAAGGTAAATTCTTTTGTACCCATGAGTTTATGTTGGGTACCGGTACCTTTAGTATAAATTGTATTTTAGTTTTAATTTTTTTAAAATAAAATAAAATATAAAAGTGATGTGACATTGAATTGCACTATTTGATTGGTCGAGAGTACCGGTACCCAACTAAATTCAAGGGTACCGTAGTGTAAAAAAGTTTTACACTGTCAACCAATCACGACCATGAATCAGGACAAGTCAGACTGTAATTTTAAAAAAACTCATATGACATGGCAAAACGATTTGTTTCTATTGAATGATAGTGTAAAACTTTTTTACACCGTCAGTGCACTATCTTTAACCTCAATTTATAATCTTTTTTTATATACTATTCTATAAAAAGTTAGCTTTTAGATTTATATATATTTTTTAAATTTTCAACAACCTACAAAATTTGGATACTTTTGCACACTTAAAAAATTGTTCTTAAAAAATATTTTAAAACAAAATAAATTATTAAAAAAAATTGTTTCTAAATAGTGTCTTAAATTCACTAATCTAGACTTATAAAATAAAAATGTTAGGATTAAGAAAATATTTTCCCACTATGAATTCAAATATGAAAAAGTAAAAAAAAAAAAAAAAAGAGAATTTCTTACTCCATCTCAAGGATCTCTCATGCAAATGCAAAATGAAAAAATTGTGGTCCTGCTACTCTTTAAAAAAAAGAAATTAGTTTTTTTCGTAGATGAATCGAAAATTTTAAAACATAGTTAAACTTAAAAATTTTTCAATTAATTGGAAAAATCTCAAATTAATTAAGTTCATGAATTCTTATGTAACTACATCTACAGAAGAGGATTGAAAATATAGTGTTCTATAGATGGACCTACCTAACATTCTGTTATATTTTCAAATTAACAACATTTCGATCCTAAACTCCAATTTTTTTAACAAAAATAAAACATCAAATTATAGTAAATCAAAGTAATTGAAAAACTTTCGATGCACTATTTTGATTTACTATAATTTGATGTTCCATTTTTGTTATAAAAATTGATTTTTAAAGTGAAATGTAATTAATCTTTAATATATTAAAACAAAATACAAGTTTCCCTCCTAATCCTTAGTAAATTTCTCTCCTAATTTCTTCCTAATCAGTCATGTGCATCGCACAGGTAAAAGTACTAGTTTAAAATATAACAGAATATTTCGTAGGTACATCTAAGAAACACTCTTATTTTCAAACCCTTTCGCAGATGTAGTTACAGAAATTTTCGTGAACATGTGATTTTTCCAATTAATTAGGAAAATTTCAAGTTCACTATGTTTTAGCTTCCGTAGATGTATTTACGGAAAAAAATAATTTTTTTATAAAAAAAAAAATGTTTCCAGGAATACATCTATAGAAACAAGAGGCATAAATGAAATTTCGCTAGGTGACTATGACATTCATGGGGCGGATTGAGAAATTCTCAAGTTAAATAGAAAATTTGATATAAAAAATAAAAAATAAAAAGTAGAGGATTTAATAATAAGAGTCTTCTAAAATTTTTTAGATACTTTGTATAAGAAGTTGAATTGTCTTAAATAATGAAATATTTATAAGAGATTTTATTTAACCGTAAATTAATAAATGAATATGTGCATAGAGAACTATTTTTTCTTATTGTTTAATCGTGAACAAGTGTTAATAGTTGAATATGTGCGATGACTATTTTTTCTCATTATTATTATGAAAAAATGTGAGACGCATTGTAGATCATCTTGCCGCTCGTTAGGGGTATGTAAAATATCCGATTGTGAGACTATTATTTTTACTTTGAATCATGATAAAAAAAAATTTTACTAACTATTTATGTGATTGGAATTTCATCTTTAAAGATTAATAAATAACATGTTACGGATTCGAACCCGCATCCCTATAGTCGGATGTCTTTGTACTTAAAGAGTGGACAACAAATGTAAAATCTTGTTAAACTTGTAAGTTGAGTGATTATTGAAGAAATGAACTACATCCATAATATCTAGGAGGTGTTATTTACAGAAGAATATACCACTGTATTGGTACAACTGCATAAAATAGAAATCTCAGGTCAAACCTTGAGGTATAAGAAATACCACACAAATTACATTATTCAGGATCATAAAGCAACCTACTAAGATTATCAGAAAACCACACCAAACAATTATTCATAGTATACAAGTAATCATGCTCTCATCTGATTACATTCTCCTTGTATACTCATATTTTCCTTCACATATTATTATCAAACTAAATTCGAAACTCCTTGCAACACTTCTCCAATTGCCAAACCAATGTTTTGTTCAAGCATCATAGATTAAAAACTCAAAACATCTTGAAGAGGGAAGACCTTGAAGTTTTCTGACTTCCAAGCCAGTGTTGCATATGGACTCCAATAGCATCCAAGTACACGCTATTCCTCCCATGGAAACCCACCACCTTGCCCTCTGTAGTGGTTGAGGTGAAGAATTTCCCTACTTCCTCGCCATATGGACCATACTGACCGCGACTGGTGTGGAATGTCAGCGACTTTATGATTGCATGATTCTCATCTCTTCCGATTGATCCATAATAGCCAGATATACAAGTCAGTACCTCGTGTGGATACTCCAGTTGTATCTAACATCACAATAATCATAATCAATAATCAATAAATAATGAACCAGCTGGAGGGAAGCAGTGGAAGTGCTTAAAGGAAGTGGAAACTGAGAATCATACCCAATGCATGGTGTCTCCTCCATTACCACCATGTTTTGTAGACCACACAGATTGCCTGTTTCGATCATACTCAATTTGAATCGAGCAGATTCCTTCTGATACTTTTGTCAAATAAATTTGCTTAATTGCAGAAAAGACTCCATCATCCCAAGGTCTGCCTCCATCCCCACCCCAAGGGCCTGCTCCACATGAAGCTGGTTCTTTGATCAAACCACAAGAAACCTGGGAAAGAGAGGACCAAAATGAATATTACAACTTACACATAAAGATAACAGAATTCTTGAATGTCTTCAATATCTTCTAAAAGTTTATTATAAGAAAGTAATACCTCTTCAGCTGCTGCGGGCTTTGTAAGTACCAGTTTGTTATGCCAATTAGCACTGCCTATCTCACCAATATTTGTCTCTCTAGGGGTGATTTCCTTTGGATGAGTTGCAGCTGGTACTACTACTTTCCCTTCTACCACATGTACACCAAAAGCATCAAGGAACAGACCTTTTCTCCCATGAATGCCAACGATTTTACCTTCTTTCGCCTTTGTGGTGAAATAAGTTCCTTGTTCTTCCCCAAATGGTCCATACTTCTTTTTTGTGGTGTGAAAAGTAAGTGATCTTACAACAGCCGGCCCCATGTACATCAAGGGTCCATAGTAGCCAGATATATGTGTCAAGACTTCATACGGGAAATCAAATACTATCTGCAAAATAATGCATAAAAATGTTAAAAATTCAATGTGGTTTTCTAGATTATTAAGTAGAATAAAAATTTGGTTGAATGCTCTTTGTATACCTTATCACTTTTATATCCTCCTGCTCCCCCTTGTTTGCATCCCCATATGGCATCCCCATCACGATCATACAAAACTCTAATCCATACAATTCCAACATTGCGCGACAAATTGATTTGCCGGATTCCTTTATAGGTTCCATCATCAAATACAGATCCACCAATGCCACCCCAAGGACCATATGTACATACACCATCAACCTTTGCTGCTGACTTTTCTGAATGTGTTATCTGCAACATAAATAGATTTTAAGATTCATTTTATGCTAAAGCCAAAATTTGATATTTTAACTAAAAATTAATGAGTTCAAAGCCAGAGAACCTCCTTACAGATTGCAGGCTATCTTACCTTTTCTTTGTGTTCAATGTTGTTGGTTTCTTTGACGGTAGAAATCTTCCCTGATACCTTGTTTGGTATAGGCTTACCGAAATCATCTTTCAGATCTTTCTGTCTTACAGCAACAACAATATCATAGTTCTGGTTCACAGTTCCTTGTATCAAAGAATAACCAAAACTCTCATTAGTGTTAGTCATGTGGCCTGAATGAGCCAAAATTTTGGATGGATTTGGTTGCTTTAAGGACTTCATATAGACTCCAATGGCATCTAGGTACCAACCACACTTGCCATGGAACCCAACAATTTTGGCCCCAGTTGTTGGTACTGAAAAATATGTCCCTTGCTCGACACCAAATGGTCCATAAGTTTTCTTGTTACTCTCAAAACTCAGTGACCGAACTAAGATGTTCCCCCATTGATTTAAGCTACCATGGTATCCATGAATTGAAGTTAAGAACTCATCTGGATAGTCAAGTTTCACCTAGAACACAGTCAAAAGTGGTTAGCTAATATATCTATGCACATGTTTAACTGAAATGGACGTCACAGATTATTTGGTGCTAACATTGAAAATTTATATCACAAGATCAGCTTAGTACATGATGAAACCTTTACCTTGTCAGTTTTATTTCCTCCGCTTCCACCATGTTTCTCTGACCAAATAGAGCTTCCTTTCTTATCATATTCAATCTGGACGGAGTCAATTCCTGCCCCGTGAATTATCACCAATTGCCTTACACCTGAGTATATCCCGTCATCCCAACGGGACCCTCCATTGCCTCCCCATGGCCCGACAGAGGCAGGTTTCTTTATGGAATCCTCAGAATTCTGCATGCAAAACATCATGCAAAAGTGTTAAAAAGTAGGCGAAAAGACATAAAGTTGTTGAACATAAACTGTAACGTGATGCATGCATGCAATGAGTTCTACGCAAATTAACATGAGATATTGTAAGAGTGAACTACCATTCTCTGCTTGTAGAAAGAGAATGATAGACCTTAGACAGAAAACTGCAGCCGGGAGTGTTAATATCGATGTAGCTAGGAGAAGGCATAAGAGGAATTTATAGAAGCAGAGGGTTGGTTTTCAGCATGGGATTTGTATAAAAAAAATATTATAGTTGAATAATTATCAGAAGAAGCTAATTCTAATTCCACAATGGAGGGAAAGAAATGAAAGTCAGGGGAATTAGATTCCAAACAGAAAACAGTCCTTTGCATTTATTAAGAAAGCTTCATGCACTTTTCAGTGCCATGGAGCTAATATTTTCTTCCCATACCTTATTCCCTCATTCTCAGAAGAATAAAAGAAATGGAGAAAAGAAACAAAATATTATCTTATGCTATATTCCATTTTTGGAATTTAGTCAGGAGCACTCACTCTGTGGCTTCTGCATGCACTCGCCACCTGGTGCAGCTTCTCTTTCTGGATGCTTATTCGCGAGACAGTTTTGATTCTACCAATATTTTATAGCTCCACTAGATTTCTCATCATTAATCTATATAAGCATCTTTGAAATGATTATGATGATTGATTTCATTAATTTTTTGAATATCTTTTTTCGTTGGAAATTACTATCAGGACATACATTCATATGTTTCATATGGAATCACAAAATGCTTGAATAATAACCAAATTAAGTTCTATACACTTTAACCTGATACATAACGTGAAAAGGGGAAGTCAATAATTTCAGTTGCGTGAAAGGTTAATCTTATAAACATCAATTCATCAGAAATTTATGTATGTCATGAACAACTATACCTTCAGACAGATTTAGATATTTCTGATATCATTGATTCTCACACATAATTTTGCACTACCAATAGTCCCTACAAGAACAATGGCCACCTTTAAAATGATGTAAGCACTTTGAATCACTTAAATATATTTCACACTTATATGCCAATGATATGTATTTGGCTGTGTCGTGACAATCTCTACACATTTTCAAATTTTTTACTATCCGTAAAATTTGAGGAGTGCTGTGAAAATCTATCAGAGCAAAAGCAATTGCAAGTTTTTCACTATGCACACCACTAGTATTTTCCTTCTCCTCTTCCTCAATGCAAAGTTCACTGTCAAAAACATGTCTCTGTCTCTTGACATTTACTGCTACCCGTTTTAGCCAAGAACATAGCTTATCCGAAGACGGGTGTGATTGATCACCAACTACAAAAGTATGAACTGTATTATTCCTTTCAATCCAGCATTGACCAACAGGTTTACTAACAGCCTTTTCTTCCTCCAGCTGAAACTTCCCACATAAGGAATATGCCTGTGAAAGTAAATATCGAGTTGTATTATTTCCAGGTCCCAACTCAAGCAGACGTTTTCCTGCAAGGACTGCCATTACGAAATTTTTATGAATTCTGCAGGCGGTCAGCAAGGCATCCCATACAGAGGAATTAGGTTCAACGGGCATGTTTTGAATAAACTTCAGTGCTTCAGCAAGCTTACCGGAACGACCGAGCAAATAGACCATAGCAGAATAATGTTCCAAACCTGGTCTTATCAAGTATTCTCTAGTGATACAAGAGAAAACAATCTTCCCCTCATCCACCATTCCAGCATGACCGTAAGCTAAGAGAATACTTGCAAAAGTACCTCTATTTGGTTGAAGTCCTTGCTTCCTCATTTGATAAAAAAGATCAAGTGCAGACTTTGAACAACCATGTAAAACATAACCGGAAAGCATAGAATTCCAACTGACAACATCTTTCCATGATAACCTATAAAAAATGTTTCTTGAGTACACTAAATTTCCTGACTTGGCATAACAATAAATTAATGAATTTGATACATGAAGTTCAGACACTAAATTTCTACGCACAGCAAAACAATGGGTTTCTTTCACTTTCTTGTTGGCCACTAAATTATCAATAGCAGGAAGGATACTTAGTATTGTGACTGAGTTGGGAGCTATCTGACAAAACTGCATGTTCCGGAATATCTGCAATGCCTTGTCCTTTTGTCCACTTTGTATGAAACCAGTTATCAATGAATTCCATGAAGCTACATTTCTCTTAACTTTCCCATCTTTCTCAATGCTTTTAAAAATACCCAACGCCTGATCCTCAGCGCCACTATGCATATATCCTGTGATCATTATATTCCATGTAACAACGTTGGGCGGTGACTTAGACTCCTGCATTTTCGTAAATAACTCATGAGCTTTGCCACAGAAACCAGCTTGGAAATATGCTCCAATAATTGAGTTCCAAGAATACACATCTCTCTCTAACATCATATCAAAAATGTGTTGAGCATCTTCAAGATTGCCACACTTGGAATACATTTCAATTAGTGAATTACCAATTAATACATTGCAAACCCAATTCATCTTAACAGCAATAGAATGTATTTCTAATCCCATACTCAACGATTTTAAGGATGCACATGCTGATGCTGCACTTGCAATTGTAATGCTGTTGGGCTCAACACCTGCTAAAAACATTTCTCTCAACAAATCTAAAGCATGACTTATCGTACCCTTTTGAGTAAAGCCAGAAATCATAGAAGTCCAAGTATATACATCTGGAGCAATGCCAAAACATTCCATCTTTCTCATTAAACGAATTGCAAGATCACAATACCCTAACTGATTATAGCATGCAATCAAAATGTTCCAAGTTACCAAGCTAGGATCAATTCCTTCTTTTTGCATTGCGTCAAAATACTTCCGCGCTTCTTCAATCTCACCATTCTGGCAAAAACCAGATATCATGGCATTCCACGCAATACTATCCCTTTCATCCATACACTCAAAAATCCTCTTTGCGCAATCCATCTCCCCACACTTGGCATACACAGCAATAATAGAATTACGCACATGATTGGAATACGGCATTCCAAGCCGAATTACCAAGGAATGAATCAACCTCCCAGTCTCCAAATCCCTACACTTCCCACACGCTTGCAAAACCTTCGGAAGCAAAAACTCATCCGGCAAAACCCCATCCTCCATCATTTCATGAAAGAGCTCCACAGTCTCCACCCATCTCTTGTTTCTTAAACAAGCACCAATCATAGCAGACCAAGTAAACAAATTCCTCACACGCATTTCATCAAACACTTGGCGAGCCTTATCTAAACGCCCGCATTTAGCATACATACTCACCAACTTGGTCTCCACAAAAGGGTTCACTTTTTCCACCAACCCAATTCTAGCATGCAATTCATTACCCATCAAAATACTGTCTTTGTCAATGCATGACTGTAACAAGTTCATATAGGTAATGGGTCTAACCTTAGACCCTTGTTCAGCTATGGAATCAAGAAGAGTCACAGCTTCACTCAGGGAGCCACTATTGCATAGTTTGTTCAATTGGGCATCCATTGATTTTGGGTTTGAAGTTTTGGTCACATTTTTGGAATTTGCATGTACCCTTGTTGAAACAAAGTAATCAAATTGAGTGGCATTGTAAGAGGGGAATGTTAAAGGAGGTGTGAAAATATGAATCTTTTCCATTTGTTTGAAGTTTGTTGGTTTTGGAGAGAAGTTTAGAGATGAGGATTGTGCTGATAAAGGGGTGGTTGATAGAATGAAGATCAAACTCTGACACTTGGTTTGTTTCACTTTCTTTTATGTGTGTTTTTTTTTATGTTTTTTATTAAAATGTAATTTGGATAATTCATAATAGTAACTACTATGTTTATTGAAATTAAAATACTTGTGAATTTTCATAAGTTATTGCTGGTATCTTTTTTTAAAATATTTCATTTTTATATAATTTTAAATAAATCCATCCTAAATTAAAACATTTAAAATATTTGATTTTTATATAATTTTAAATAAATCCACCCTAAATTAAAACATTTAAAATATTTGATTTTTATATAATTTTAAATAAATCCACCCTAAATTAAAACATTTGTTGATGTCATTTTATTTCATTTGAACTTTGATTTAAAGTGTTAAGAACAACTTCGATAGTTAAAATGACATTAGGCAGTTTGTACTTAAAAAAACTTATTATTAATATTATTATTAGGGTTAAATATATTTTTATTCTTTATATATGGGACACCTTTTAATTTTAGTACCTATAAATTTTTTTTCAAATAACAGTCCTCACAAAATATTATGTCGACATAATTGGTCCCTCCCGTTAGATTTCACTAACGGAGGCTTACGTGTACCAAAGTTAAGTTGGTAAAGTGGAGTTGTTTGTGACTGATTCGCCAGTGTGGACATGTGATAACGTTACTTTATCTTTAACACTTGAACATTTTTACTTTGTTGTTCACATTTCGTCTCTCTCTCTCTCTCTCTCTCTCTCTCTCTCTCTCTCTCTCTCTCTCTCTCTCTCGTTGGCAGACCAAACCCTAAACGCATCCCCACTTCATCTCTACAAGGTTCACATGGTCCCAACATCGAAGCTTTCAGTTTGTGGTACCAAATCGAACATTCACGTGGGGGTTTGTCCCCTACTTTCAACTATAAGGACTTTCTTTGGTAAAACTCCAAAGGTTTGCAAAACACAAACCTTTCAAAGACCAAGTATCATCTTCAATAAGGCCAACTTGCAGTGAACCTATGAGTATTAAATTACCCGTAAAAGTTTTTTCTAACTATTTTTTCATTTTTCTTAACTCTTATTATTTTGTATAGGTCAAGACTTCAAAACATAAGACCAAGCCCAAGAAAACTGCTGTTATGGGTGTTCCAAAACGACAAAGTGACATGCTTAGGTCCCTCAAAACAAAGAAAGTTGGTGGCCCTGGAAGAAAGCCTGATGATCCTTTGGTCATTAATGAAGAGGATACCACATCAGACTTGACTATTGGTGGAAAGCTGTCAAAAAATTGGGAAGATATTTGCAAAGGGATGACTCGGTGATGAAGACATATTGACTTTTTTTTGTGTTTTGTGAATGATATGCTGTTTATTATGAACAGAGATGAAATGTAATGTTATTGTGGCTTGTTCCACTAACTATTTTCATGTATTGACCAACTTAATCTAATGACTTAATGAATGAATGACATTTTGGAGTTTATTCACATTGTGTGCAAATTATAGGTCAATTGACGCCAAATTTATAGGTCATACAAACTTCTAAAGTTTATGTCAAAATTATAGTGTCAATACCAACTGATGTGCAAATTATAGGGCATTCCCAATGCAAGTTACAGTTCATGATTTATAGGTCACTTTATGTGCAAATTATAGGTCACATTTATGTCAAACTTTATAGGCCACATTGTGTGCAAATTACAGGTCATGATAATACCAATTGAAAGAACATCAAATAAGACATGATATCTCAATTTTAACCACAACAAGGATCAATTATAACAAAATACCACTGCATCTCATAAGTCACACTTATTCAATCGAACAACTCTAAATAAAACCAACAACATTACCACCATTGCAACCAGAACATAAATGCTATACATGAATTCAACAGTTACATTTCCATTTAAAATACATGTTGCCCATTACAAAAACAACAAGACACCGTGACTTCAACTTTCCAGACATAACATTTGACTTCATCTTCATTTGCAATTTCTTGTTCTTCTTCAATGAAATTTCATGCAGCTCCCTCTTAGTTTCAACAGCTTGGATCTCGCTCACCTTGCTCTCATTTTTACTCCATTCTTCATCTAACCTTTCATAAACATCAGTTCCTTGTGCAATATCATCATCCCATATAAATAACTTACAAGTTTCTCCACGTTTCCAAAATGGACATCTCCAAAAGAGGTAACCTTCATTATGTCCGTTCTTATAGTGGTACGAAATCATTCGAGCATCACACACACACACCTTTTACCTAGATGGTTACTCACACTTGTGGATTGATACGATGTTGACATGGTTCTCCATGATGAAGATGACACCGTATATTGCGCAAAACTTGAGCCTATTGAAGGTTTGATACAGTTTATTAAAGATTAGGGTTGAAGAAGATGAATGATAGGATGTTGATTGAAGATTAGGGTTGATAAAGAAGAAGACGAAGAAGAATTAGGTGGAAAGGAAAGGTACTGAAGAAGAATGGATTTAGGGTTGCAAAACGTACCAATACTCGTTTTATTAACCACAAATACTACATGTCAAAGAAATAAACATAGTTGGCATGAGTCGTGAGCCACTGTTAGTGGATTCTAACAGGAGGCACTAAAAATATTGTAAGGATCAATGTTTGAAGACAATTTTTGTAGGGACTAAAATTGAAGGTTGTCATATATTTATAGAGACCCCGAACATATTTAACCCTTATTATTATATATGTTCGATTTCTTGCTCCAAGTCGTGAAGCAGGCAAGAGCAAATATGAAATTAATGAAACTTGCCCTAGTCAAATGATCCACTCAAAAGAGTGTGGTCGGGATAATTGGTTGTATCGAATCAGATTTAGTATATGACAATATATATTTTTATTATTAAAAATTACGTATAGTATATTTCTCATGCCTTTTTACCCTCAATAGTATATTTTTATTATTTAAAAATTACAATATATTTTCTTCTTATTCTAAACCTTTCCATTTTCCACTTCATTTCTCTCTCTTTACTACATATCTTCTATGGTCATCCTCTCTCTTATGTCTCTCCCCAATTTCCCTCACGCCGCTACAACTTCTATCATGAATGGCCATGAAAACGTCAGACATCATAAGAATTTTTTCTCATTCGTCTTTGTTTCTATCTCATTGATTTAGTGCTTCGTCCATGTTTAACTTCTTCTTTTTCTTCTTCTATCAATGCATGTTTTGTTAGGGTCTACTCAACGTTTCCCTTCTTCATCCTTTCACTAACTTCCAATGTTTTTGTTTTTCAGGTTATTAAACTCTGAAATTTTTATTTCTAACTTTGTTCTTCTTCAACAATATTAAAAGGCTTCGTTCAAGATGACATTCTTCTTCTTCTTCTAACAATGAATGTTGTGTTAGGGTTTATTTAAAGGCTTTCCCTTCTTCATCCTTTCATTAACTTTCAATGTTTTTGTTTTTCAAGTTATTAAACTTTGATCTATTAAAAAAGTCCAATTTTATTTACATTTTTTTAGTTTGAAGGAAAAAAATTGTTCTTTTGCACCTTTCCATCTGAGTTTATAAAAATGCAACCTTGAAGCTTGGAATGGAAAAAATTGTTCTTTTACACTTTTTTATCTGAGTTTATAAAAATGCAACCTTGAAACTTTGAACGAATTTTTTTTTCTTTTACACCTTTCCATCTGAGTTTATAAAAATACAACCTTGAAGCTTTGAACGAAAAAATTGTTATTGTACACCTTTCTATCTGAGTTTATTAAAATGCAAACTTGAAGCTTTGAACAAAAAAATTATTCTTTTACACCTTTCTCTCTGAGTTTTAACTTTATTTCTTTTTACAAGTTGTCCTCCCCTCCAAACTGTGCCCAACTTGGAAACCAAAATTGGTATAAGGAGCATCCTATGTTATGTAGAATTTCAAGGTTCAAGGCAATGATTTTTTACTTAAATCTTGTGGTCTTAGTTTCAAATTTCTCTTCATAGGAGGTGAAGGAGGATCCAAGATCACTCTAAAAGATTTCCCCGATATTCCACGCTATAAGTTTAACTTCAAAAGCTTTCTTGAAATCAATTATGGGAAATATTATCCTGATCTCTTATTTGGTAATTCCCCTCACTCAAATATTTTATCATATATTACATAGTGCTTTTTTAAAATACTTTATAACGGTTTAACTTGCCTTTACTTACCAAACATCATTGGAGTTGTTCATAAACTTCGTCCTCTCAAATCCAAATACGACCCTAAGAAGTTTCTACCACTTTCACCTTAGTCGATGCAGAGTAATGCATTCTCTCCTTGTTTGCGTGTGACGACCGGATTCCCCACCTCAAAAGGCAGAGCGCATCCCCATCCTTAATCGAATCTATAGATAATCATTAACAACGTAAGCACATTGCAAATAAGGAGTTAGTAAGGAAAGAGTCAAGGTCATCCGAGACATACCAAAATTCCTTTATTCCTTGTTACAGGAATCCATTCGTATGCGGGTGTTGATGAGGCGTTTTAAGTGTTTCTAAGAAGCTTCATCCCGAGGAATAGCGCTCCTGAAATAACCTAGATTCTTGACGAAACTTGTTAATAATATCTTCAGATACATCTCTTCTTGAGAAAGACCGTCCCCTTTATAGACGTACAACTCATTTCCCATGAAGAAAGGACCCCCCATTCCAGTACTTAGGGAACAACTCAATACATTTACCACCTGCTCCATTTCTGACGCGCATAAAGTTGTATGATCCTCTGGAAGGATAGTGGTAACTAGGAAGAATTGATCTTCAAAATGCTCCAAGTTCTCTAAAAAAAGTCTCAAAGTCACAGATGATCGGCACTAGGGAAACTAAACCACGACCTCGTGCTAGAGTCATAGGGCCACGTTGGACTTTGAAGAACCATCAAGTGTTTAATAACTACCACTTCGAAGCCATTAAAGAGCAGTCGAAGACCCAAGATCAAGAAAATACACTTGTAGAAAAGGACGACACAATCACCATACTCGTTGTAGATTCTTTCATTTTCACTGGGATCAAGACACCCCAATCTGAAGATGGACTAACATCCAGAAAGGATTCATCAAGACTACCTTCATGAGCAAAAATAGAAATAATTGAAGAATATACAAGATTTTCCCAAGAAGCCTGAACACCGTCTTTTGACTTTTGACTCATGACGAATACAATTTTTTCCAAGCACATGAAAGGGAAATATTAGAGGAAAAGAAATGACAATAAAACATAAAGGATACCCCCAAAAGAATGAGAATTCGAGTCTTTAAAAATAAGGTGATAGCATAATAGACCCTATCAACGCTTCAAATTACTTACGCGCAACACTAAAGTGTTCCAGTTCCCAAGGGTCATTATGAGAATACCTTCAAAAAGAGACTTGAAGCATGAGGCATTAAAGTTGCAAATTCCCAAGAAACAAAAATTCCTTCTCTTAATCTTTTAGAGTAGCTGAAAAGAATGGCTGGCAGACGAGGCAGATATGATAAACCCTTGCATTGCCATACTGAAACAAAGGCTTGGTGGAGGGCAGAGAAACTGTTCCGGGTTGACCATAATCATCATCAGACGACCACTCAGAAGAAGTTGTAGTTCGTATGGAACCTTTGCAGCACGGGAGAGCTATATGGAAGAATACAGGTGATCCATTTCCTAGATACATCTAACTGCTTCCAGCATCACACGCCTAGCAAATAGCAAGTTGTTATAACTGCCTCACTGTATAAAGAATAGGCGTAGAGAATTCAAGTATACAATTTCGTCAGTCTCATCTCTATTGCATTGGAAGCTCGGATCCACCGTAACCCTCCACAACAACTGATTCTCCATTCAATTCTAATTCCACAATAGAACCATTTGTAATTATTACTTATTTGGTTTTCAACTCAAGTGTTATAGTCGTCACGAAATTGAGAGCAACCACAATAACATTGTGTAGTGGCAGATCAACAAAAATTGTTAAAGGAAGAAAAAAATAGTATAAATATTGTTTTTTGTGTGCGTATAGTATAAATACTTTGACTAAAGAAAAATATTACGAATGTTTACATAATATATAATTATAATAACAAATAATTTAAATTACATAAAATTTATATAAATTACATTTTTAAAAGATATTCGTGAGATATGAAAAATATTTAACTCACAAATATATTTTGAAAATGTCATTGTACACTACAGAAAGATCATTTAAAAAAAAATCAAATTTACAATTTAAATTAAAGAGTAAAAGTAAAGTTATGGTGTATATATAATTCCATACTAATAGTATTGTACATTAGTAACAATAATTGAATAAGTCTTTGTTTCACATGCTGTATGTCTGGAGTCATGGTTTTGCCAAACCACTTGCTTTGACTCATACGCATATGCGTCCTATTTGCTTGCCAAATTAGTTATTCAATTGTGCATTTCAAATGTTGACATCATAGGTTAATAATACTGACATTGTTTTGAATGCATGATTTTCAATCCAGCCAATTTTTGCTTAACCTTTCCATTTTTTAGTATTCAAATATATTATGGTCTTCTCAATGAAACTCTATAAGTTTTAAGTAGATTGAGAAATTCTTGATATAAATCAGTCCAGTGCTTTAATTCAATGCCACGTTTATTGTGTGAGGTAAAATCAACTATTGTTATTCAATGTTTTCAAATATAATAATAATAATAATAATAATAATAATAATAATAATAATAATAGTAATAATAATAATAATAATTGAACGGTCTTCCAAGCAAAATATCTCTTTTTTCTTAAATAAATTCAAATCAAAGTTTGATGTGCATGGTACTTATTCATTCATTAATATTATGGTATTATTAAGGATCAATGACATAGTATATTCATATCTTAATTTATTATTTGACATGATTCCGCAAGTTAAAAGGTAAGCGGACTCGACTCGACGCACAATGATGATCATATGGCAAGTTTGTTAAACAAATTTTGTGAACTATAACGATAAAAATCAATTAAGTGTTACTGTCAAGACATCAAGTCGTCCACCAAAAAGAAAAATGTATCAAAATATTAAAATATGAGAATATCTTAATCGACCGTTTCACACTTTTAGGCATTTAGTATAATTTCATTTATGACTACGCTTCTGGAGATACATATCAACAGATATTTTTTATGCCAAAATTTAGTTTTTTTCGAGGTGCATATACAGAAGAATTTTAAACTAGAAAAACTTTAAAATAATTCAACATTTTGTAGATACAGCTCCGAAACAAACCTAATTTTGACAAAAAAAAAAAGTTTTCTGATGTGTATCTCCGGAAGCGGGTATTTTTGGAAGTGCACATAATACCTAAGGGGTAAGATGCTCTCTAAAATATAAGCTGACGAATCTAATTTTTAAAATGCAAAATTATTAAGAGAGATTGTCGGCAAAACTAGGAGGTTGAAAAGATGAAAGTTTATGTTCTAATTAATTATTTGTGTTGTTAAATAAGACAAGCTAATGTCTTTGTCGTTTATAGTTTCTTTAAGAACTCTTAGTCATAATAAGGTGATACTCTTTTCTCTTATGTGAGTAGGTTTTGTGAGGCACTCCCTCCTCGTCTTGTTTCAATTTTTGCAAGGTCACATGCTGAAAAGAAATGATGACCTTGAAGCCACTAGGAGATCCTTATCGTCCTACGAGGCGAATACAACTGTTAGTCTTCCGCCGAAAGATCATTGCCGCTCTACAAGGCAAATACAAATGTTTAACTTTCACTTGACGATCCTTGTTGCCCTACAAGACGAATATAAATGTTGGACCTTCACTAAAGAATATATGTCGCCCTACAAGGTGAATACATCACTAGACCGTCATAGAAGAACCCCCAATGCCTTAATAGGCTGCTGATTCAATGTCAATACTATGAATAACATAAAACATACTAAACTAAGAATTTCGTAAACAAACCACCAAAGGTGTTGACATAATCATTAAAGAAAAACCATTAAAATATTGTGGTTATAAATTGTCCTACGAAGGGAGAGAATACGAATAACATACAAAATGCAAATAAGTGAATTCACCCCAAGCAATGCTTGAGGAAATCGTCATCCAAGTGACTCAACTTAAAGTCTCGCCTGAGAAATTCAATTTAAAGTCTCGTTTTAGGGACTCAACTTAAAGTCTCACCTAAGGGACTCAACTTAAAGTCTTTTCTAAGGGATTCAGCTTAAAGTCTCGTCCGAGAGACTCAAATAAAGTCTCGTATGAGAGAGTCAATTTAAAATCTCGCCTGAGAGAATTAACTAAACTCTATGCTGAGAGACTTGACTTAAGTTTGACTTGAGAGACTCAACTTACAGTCTCTCCTGAAGGAATGAACTTAATGTCTTGCTTGAGAGACTCAACTAAAGTCTCGCATGAGACACTCAACTTAAAGTCTCACATGAGGGACTCAACTTAAACTTTTTCCTGGAGACTTATCTAAAATATTACCTGGGAGACTCAACTAAAGTTTCTCCAGAGAGACTCAACTTAAAGTCTCGCATAAGAGACTCAACTTAAAGTGTTTCCTGAGAGACTTATCTAAAACATCACCTAGGAGACTCAACTAAAGTTTCTCTAGAGAGACTCAACTTAAAATCTCGCTCGAGGGACTCAATTTAAATATTCACCTAAGTGACTCAATTTAAAGTTTTGCTTAAGAGACTCAATTTAAAATCTCGTCTGAAGGACTTAACTAAAGTTTCTCCTAAGGGTCTTAATTTAAAGGCTTGTCTGAGGGACTCAACTTAATATCTCACTTAAGAAACACAACTTAAAGTCTTGTTAAAGAACTCAACTTAAAATCTCACTTGAGGAACTGAACTTAAAGAATTAATTAAGATATTCATGAATTCATAAATAATAGAAATAAATTGATAGGTACGGATTGAATCGGTTTCTAGTTTTAGTAATTTATGGATTCTATTCCAATTATAGAAAGGGAATATTTTGCAGATATGTTAATTGATTTATAAGACCACCCATTAATTATTCAATTAATTTCAAATTCAACTATAATTTATTATTTTATTTAAAAAAAATAGTCATACTCATATGTATAATTAAAAGTTTACTGTATTTATTTTGGTGAATACTTCATTACACTCCTAAAGCCGTATTAAAAATAAAGAGGAATATGCCAGAATATCTGTTATTACCAAACTAGAATTTGTGCATATCTTCTATTTTATGTACCCACTGAAATCTTCTTGTAATTTCTTCTTACAGCAATATAGTAATATCTTCTTGTACTTCAAGGTTAGTTGGTTTTTTTTCTTCCTTTTTATCATTATTTTACTAGCAATAGCATTATCATCTATATCTCTTGTCACTTTCTATGAATGGACGGATTATGTCACTATCACATGACAGATTTGTAATAATCATCTCAAAAATTTGTCCGGAAATAACACATCCAAGTTTTAACTGATCGCAGTCTCGTAAAGGCTTTCGTGATTTAGACACGTACTGGTGTTGTTGCGGCATTGGCTGCGATGGTCACTATATGAATTAATCATAATTTGTTATTTATCATAGTGAATTAATTCTTTTCATTTATGCCATTGCTTTGGATCTAAGCATTATAATTCAAATAAGTTTTCTTATGATTTTACCACTACTCAAGGTTTTTGGATCTAAGCATTATAATTCAAATAACTTTATCTCAAGGTTTAACCGTCTCTTATCGCGACAACGGCCGCGACAAAAGGTATCCTAGGGTGCCGATCGCGATACCGTTTTCACTGTTTTTGTGAAAAATTAAATTGTGGTTAATTACTTCGTGGCAACGGCAATTAGCTTATATAACACCTGTACAACTGAAATCGTGAAAGCTTTTACGCGAGCACTACGTTATCTAAAACCTTACTACTATGTTTTTTCTTTTGTCTTTGGTTTGGATCTCATTTGTCTATTATTTTATTTTATTTTCATGTTTCATTTATGTTTTCTATCTGCAAAAGTGTATGCAGTAGTATTTTTTTCAAAACAAAGATGTCTCCATTAATCAAATGCCATTCTATGTTCACTTTTGTAGGGAAGACAAGAAGAGAGAAACCTAAAGAGACTAGTGACCCTAGCTTGAAAAGCCATGGCAAAGGACCAAATGCAGGTGCTAAATGCACTCGATGTGGCTAAAACACAAATGTACCACTTCACCGCAATCATCATAGCTGGTATGGGCTTCTTCACGGATGCATACGATCTTTTCTGCATATCCCTTGTTACCAAGTTGCTCGGCCGTATATACTACCATGTTGACGGAGCAGCGAAGCCAGGAACATTGCCTCCGAATGTATCCGCCGCGGTAAATGGGGTTGCTTTCTGCGGTACACTTTCGGGCCAGCTTTTCTTTGGCTGGCTTGGTGATAAGTTAGGTAGGAAAAAAGTTTATGGCATGACACTCATGATTATGGTGATCTGTTCAATTGGTTGTGGCCTTTCGTTTGGAAACAGTCCAAAACTTGTCATGACAACTCTTTGCTTTTTCCGCTTCGGGCTTGGTTTTGGTATCGGTGGAGACTACCCTCTTTCGGCTACTATAATGTCAGAATATTCTAATAAGAAGACTCGTGGTGCTTTCATTGCTGCAGTCTTTGCCATGCAGGGTTTTGGAATTTTGGCCGGTGGTATATTTGCAATTATAATTGCAGCTATATTCAAGTCCAAATATGATTCACCGTCATACGCGGTTGATCCACTTGGTTCAACCGTTCCACAAGCAGACTACGTTTGGAGGATAATCATGATGGTAGGAGCGCTCCCGGCTGCATTGACTTACTATTGGCGGATGAAAATGCCAGAAACCGCCCGTTACACTGCTTTAGTCGCTAAGAACACGGCGCAGGCAGCAGCAGATATGTCTAAGGTTCTACAGGTTGAGATTCAAGCTGAAGAACCAGAGAAAGAACAGAAGGAGAAATTCGGCTTGTTCTCAAACGAGTTTCTACGTCGCCACGGACTACATCTTCTCGGTACAGCCACCACTTGGTTCTTGCTTGATGTAGCATTTTATAGCCAAAATCTATTCCAAAAGGATATTTTCAGTGCAGTTGGTTGGATACCTCCTGCACAAACCATGAATGCACTCGAGGAGGTTTACAAAATCGCAAGAGCTCAAACACTTATAGCTCTTTGCAGTACGGTTCCAGGCTACTGGTTTACAGTTGCTTTCATCGACAGGATAGGAAGATTTGCAATTCAATTGATGGGATTTTTCTTTATGACCGTGTTCATGTTCGCGCTCGCCATTCCTTACGATCACTGGACTCATAAGGAAAATCGCATTGGATTTGTGGTATTGTATTCGTTGACCTTCTTCTTTGCGAATTTCGGTCCTAATGCTACCACATTTGTTGTGCCCGCGGAGATTTTTCCTGCTAGATTCCGTTCTACTTGTCATGGAATATCATCCGCAGCAGGGAAGTTAGGAGCTATAGTTGGGGCATTTGGTTTCTTGTACTTGGCACAAAACGAGGACAAGAGTAAAGCGGATGCGGGGTATCCTGCAGGTATTGGTGTTAAGAAATCACTGTTTGTGTTGGGTGCGGTTAACATTGCGGGATTCTTGTTTACTTTCTTGGTGCCTGAGGCAAATGGAAAATCCTTGGAGGAGATGTCAGGTGAGAATGAAGAAGAGGAAGTTGAAGCCAATGGAGAGTTGGAGCAATCGCATTCTAATAACAAGAGAACGGTTGCACCTGTCTAGATCGAGTTTAGTTATCTCGTAGTTATTGCAATATAGCAGTATCTTTCAATTCGTTAAGGAGTCACGGAAGCATTCCCTTCCTCTCTTCTGTATTTCTATTCAATTCTGTTGAGGCTTCAGCTTATTTACAATAGATTTTTTCAGCACTAGTTCATTTGCATCTAACAAAACCAGTTGAAACTTTTTGAATTTCAGTAACTTGCGCTTTCAATTTGTGGTCGATAAAGAATACGATCCTTAGAGAGAATGTTTACCATCCTTTATATCATCATCATTTAGACTTACATAAAAAATTTATATACATAATTTTACTATATGCACATTTTTATTCTGTTATCACATGAAAATTTCATGGCAGTACATATTCTTCTAATTGTTCCTGTATAACTTCTTTGGCAATTGCCTCGATCAATCGAACAAAATTTCATCTTTGATTATTTGTGTCGCGTAATCTTCTTTTTCATTTAACATTTAGAAAGAGCATGGATAAGAACCAATGAACTTTTATCAGTAACAATCATGATAAATTTGAGTTGGACATTTTGCTCATTTTACAAGAGTAGTTGCTAAAAGTTTAAACCCAACATCAGCCTCCGGAATCCATTTCTGTGGGATCAGTAGCCTGGATTTCATAATGGACACCATCTAGCTCACGTCGAAACCTTTCTTTAGTTGTGGCATAGAGCATCCTGGCGCGGATTCGAGAGGTTGAGTGAGACCTAGTCAATAGTAAGCAATGAAAAACCAAGAATGATAATCTCAGTTGCAGAGTCATAGAGAAAGTAAAATGTCCAACACAAGTTTGTCCCTTACAAGTTTTTCTAAGAAGCAATGAAAGTATGAAAGCTTGATTTACAATTCAACAAGAAAAAGTTCTTATCCATATTTATTTGTACAACTCTTTTCTTCTGAGAAGCAAGAAAAATATGAATGCCTGACTTACAATTTTGGTTAATGAAGTAAACATAAACCATAACAAAGACTACTTTTTCTATATATATATATATATATATATATATATATATATATATATATATATATATATATATATATATCCAGCTTCAATATAATTCAACCATCTATATTGGCGTACACAAAACAATCCATTTTTCAAATTAACAAATACTACATATTAACAAACAATAGAGCTAATTAAGTTGATATATCAAAATGTATTGTTTTTTTCAATCACAACAAGATTAAATCTATATTTTTTATCCACTTGTTATTAATTTTGCAATAATATTTTTAAATATTCTTGTTATATCATTTTCAAAAGAAAAACCATTGTTAATGAGATTTTTGTTGTATCCTATTAATCCAACATAAATAGATTCTATTGTTTATTTTAAAATAAAAATTTCGGTTTTTGTTTTGGACCGGGTCAAGGCCCAATAAGAAAAGTCAATCGGGTCCACTTTCCAGTCCATTATAAATACCTATTTCTTGGCGCCAAAGAGAGGTACGCAACTCATTTCTAAAATATCCATTTCTACTCTTAACTTCTTGATAACTAACTTTGACGTTAGAGTGTTAATCTTGTAGGATAGCCACACACGTGACAAGGAGATCAGAGCTCCACCGCAACAACGACTTCGATTAGGTTTTCTGATCATCATCTGGTTCTGAAGCGGGACATCGACGGTGTATGTGAGCATCTACAATCGGTTCCTATTAAATCTCACTACTGAATCTTCTTATTCCAGATCTACATTTATTTGACAACCACATTTAATGGAGCCAATATCGGAGATCCATACACCTAATTTCCTCTTAATACTTCATAGCCGTTAGTGAAGATTTGTTCGATCGGGCTCAACATTCCCCGTCGATCTTGGAGATAGACACGTTTGTTGAGAAAAGACTGATCTTAGGGTTTCTTGACAAAGAAAAGGCGGGAAAAGTTCCTGATGCGGATCTCCCCTTAGTCATCACTGTCACTATGGAAAACCACTTCGTCTCCAACATTCTAGACTTGGATTAGGATTACTATATTTGAAACCTCTTAGAGATCATAGAATGCTGGCTTTTAATGATTCTGCCACTCATCAATATGAACAGATCCATGTACCTGTAACTTTCGGAGGGTAGGGAGATAAAAATACATTGGATACACACTTCCTCATGGTCAAGGATGAAGCCTTGTATAACGATATCTTCAAACGCCCGCTCCTAGCCAGGCTAGATGTGGTCGCGTCGCCAGTGCATCTGAAACTAAAATACCACACTTAGTTTAGAAGACCAATCGTGATTAAAGCGGACCTCCTAGAAGCTCGACTAATAACGGAGGCGAATGTTAAGAAGACTGTTATGGTTTTCTTGTCTCAAGGGGAGATAACCAAGGAATTTTTTTATGGATAGGTGTAAACGACCTCGATGTACGTGATGAGGAGTACACCAACCACAGAGATTTAAATTAATTAAATGGAACTAAAGCGAAAAACCTGAGTCCAACCTCAGGTGACGACTTCAAAGTTGTCCAGTTAGGATCCAATATGCCCACCAGGGTTAGAGAAGACTTGGTAAATTGTTTATGAGCCAATGTCTTCCTTTTCAATGTCTCTCTACATGAGATTTATGAAATAGATCCCATTGTCGCTTGTCACTAGTTGAACATAAACCCTAGTGTTAAGTACGTGTCCTAAAGAGGAATGTGACAATCACCTGAGAAAATAGAGGCAACTGCAGAGACAATGTGAGGGCTACTGAATGCCAAGTTCATCTTCAAACTTAAATACACCAAATGGTAATCCAATGCAGTATTAGTCAAGAAAATCCCAAGGAAATGTGTTGATTACACTGGCCTAAATAAGGCATGCTCTAAGGACTTATATCCCCTTTTCCAGCATAAACAAACTAGTGCGTAGTTATGTAGGGTACAAGCTTATACCCTTTATGGACGCTGGGGCCACATACCAGAGGATGATGAATAAAGTCTTTAAGGAAAAGATAGATGAAACCCTAGTAGTATATATGGACGATATGATTGTTTAGTGAAATGAAGAGGAGTCACATGGCCAGCACCTCACTCGTATTTTTCAAAGGGTCCAACAGTATAATACGAGGTTAAATCCCAAAAAAAAGCACCTTCAGGTAAGAACCGGGAAGTTCCTGAGATTTTATCATATAGAAAGAGGAATAGAAGAAAATATGGACAAATGTGACGCAGTAATACAGATGAATCACCCCAAGTCAAAGAAAGAAGTGATGAAGTTGAACAAAATGATCACCGCCTTGAATAGGTTCATTTTGAAGTCAACACAACACGCTCTTCCATTGTATAAGTCATTGAAGAAAGAAGCTCAGTTTGAATGGACACCCAAGTGCCAGTAGGCTTTCATATCCCTAAATATAGCCTTGTCTACACCATCGGTGTTAACTAGACCTCTTCCAGGGGAAACACTATTTCTTTACTTTTTCATTCCCGAAGAAGCGATTAATGCCATCTTGGTTAGAGAACTGGACGAACAACAACAACCAATGTACTTTGTTTCAAAAGTTTTGGCCGTGTTGGAGACACGATATCAAAAAATAGAGAAGGCGACCATGGCCCTCGTAATCTCTTTATAATTGCTTCTAGAAAACTACGACGTTACTTCTTAGCTCATACTATAGTTGTAAGAGCAGACCTCCCATTGAAGTAGATTCTCCATCGGCAAGATTTAGCGAGTAAGCTGACCAGATACTCCATTGAAATGTTTGAGTTCTATGTAACATATGAAGCCCGGAAAGCCTTGAACGTCCATCAACTAGAAGACTTCCTAGTGGAGATGACACCTGAAAGGCCAGTATTGGCACATTCTTGGAGGGTTTTCACTGGTGGATCATCCAACTGGCAGGAAAGTGGAGTTGGGCTCATCCTAGATAATAAAGTTGGGTTAACTATTGAGGTGTCCTTAATATTTGATTTTCCAACCACAAATAATCAAGCTGAATACGAAGTCGTGATAGATGGTATCATGCTATCACACGAGCTAGGGGTAGAAAACATGAAGTTAAAAACAAATTCCTAGATAATAGTGTAAAAAATAAAATAGTGAATTCCAAACGAAAGAATTGGTGCTTCAACGTTACGTCTAACTAGTTAGAAAAAGAGTTGCAATGTTTGAAGTTAAGCATATCCCTAAAGAGGAAAATACCAATGCATACATTCTCTCCAAGCTGACCTACATAGGATCTTCATGCTTAAACCATTCATTTGTTCAAGAAACTTAAAAAAAATCCTTACATCAAAGTCCCAAAGACAATTACGATGGCTATAAATAGAGACGAGTGACCTTTTTGGATGAGCCCAATTGCTAGATATATAAAGTAAAGGAAGCCCCCTTCGGATCCGTCAGAAGCAAACCTCGTGAGAAAGTGGGCTACCTCATACTCATTAATAAAGGGGATGTTGCACATAAGGGGATTGTCAACTCCTTTGCTCAAGTGTTTAGAAAAATAAGAAGTTGTCTAAGTCAAATCCGAGGTACATGAATAAATTGTAGGAAAACATATATGAGCCCGAGCATTAGCAAATAAAGTCTCGTGAGCCACATATTATTGGCCAATCATGGTGGAGGATGCCAAAGAATACGTCAGGAAATTCAACCTGTGTCAGCAACATAGAGACATACATAACGTACCAATCAGATGAATTGCATTCATTTACTGCGTCTTGGCCCTTCTCGCAATGGGTAAATAGACCTTCTAGGACCATTCCCCTAAGCGCCATGACAACTCAAGTACCTGATTATGGAAATAGATTACTTCACGAAATTGATAAAAGTTGAGGCACTAGTAAACATCAGAGCCTTAAAAAGAAATATCACACTATGGAATTCCCGAAGTCATCATAACAGATAACGACATAATGTACATTAATATAAAGCTTATAGCCTTGTTGGATGAACTAAAATTTAAACAACACTTCACGTGGTGGAACACCCCCAAAATAATGGGCAAGTTGAAGTTCCCAATCGAATATTACTAAAAGGTTTGTAATGGAGGTTGGTCACGGTCAAAGGAAATTAAGCAGATGAACTCTCATATGTCCTCTAGGAATACAGAGCAACCACTACAATGAATAACCTATTTTACCTCGATTGGAAAAGGGTCATTATCTCGATTTTCTTGGCGACATAACGAATGTTGTCGTGGAAAGTCGCCACTTTTCCCCTCGATCAATCTGCAATCGAGAGGAAAGGTGTAACTGGTAGTGAGTTTAATCTCCAACAACTGCATATTCATATTTTTTAAAAACACGCTACTTTACCTCTTGATTTTTAAAATACTCGGGGATATGCGTGTGTGTGTGTGTGTGTGTGTGTGTATATATATATATATATATCCTTTGCTTTATTAGTATACAAAGTTTCTTATTTTACATTGTTTTCATTTCAATCTATAAGTTAAAATATTTTAAGAATTCTAAATCTGATTCATCATCATCACTGTCAATCTTGGAGAAGAAAAAATGTTTCTTTTCAAGTTCAATGGTTTTTACATGCATTTGCTTATGATATAAAATTTAAAAAATGTTAGATAAATAAACTAAATATTTAGTTCAAAGATAAAATATTATGTAAGAACACCAATCTTGCACAAATATTTTATGCTCTTGCAATCCATCACATAGATTGTTTCGAATCTTCTTTAAGTCAATTGTTTTCAACCCAAATGCTTTCATTAATAATGTTTGAGTTTCACAACATAGTATTCAAGATACATATAATGTTTGGTTTTCTCGTTCTGACTGCATGTAAAGGGTTTCTTGTGGATTGCACTACTACAAAAAAAATCCCTTTTACCTCGACTGAAAAATAGGTCTTATCTCAGTTTTATAGGCGAAGTAACGAAAGGTATCATAAAATGTTGCCCCTTTTCCCATCGGTTATGAATCCACCGAGGGAAAAATTGTACTGGTAATGGGTTCGTGTTTGGTGAAAATATGGAATATAGAAACGATCTAGAGGAGGGTGAATAAACCCTTATTAAAAAATTCGATCGATTTTCCAAAAAAGAAGAAGAATATCATAGGTTTTACAAATCGCGCGGAATGCTTAAACCAAAAATAGAGATCTTATGCTTTTATCGAAATTCAACCATGTTGACAAGTGCACAATTCAAAAATCTCATAGATTGTTCAAACAATGATTAATTAAGTAATTATATATTACACGAGATGTGTTATATACAATGATTCAATTAATATCGGATTCTAGCTTCACTAGTTTTCCAAATTTTAATCAACACTAAAGCTCCATTAGGTACCAAATCTAACATAACATAACCTTACGTAAAAAATCATTGCCGACTGTTGCACCCCAAAATTTGCCCACATATTTATTGCTAACTGGCTTATGCTTTTCATTTCATTTGCATCATCTTTCCATTAGGGCATTAACATAACACATGCATTCATTAATCAATAATTTGGCAAGGGGTCAGAAGACCAAGAGAGTTGTTATATGTGTGGGTTCATTTCATTTGAGGTCCTCGTGGAACAAGAACCCCGATTAGGGCTTATTTTGGTCTATATCATCAGTGGAATTCTAGGACTTCAGTGTCAAGAATTGGTTCGTTTTCAAGTCTTGGTATTGGATTTCAATTAATCCTCATCATCTCTGGCAACTTGGTTCATTTGGGATTTTACTAAGTATTGGATCATTTGATTATTTGAATTACAAGGCATTTACTTGGGTTTGTATGCAAGTGTCGGAGTTTATATGGTGTTTTGGTGAATCATTTAATCTTTGGAAGCCACTGGATAAAGCATCAAACTTTGGTCAAAGTCAACCTCAAAAGGTTGACCAAGGTTGACTTTCCAACCAAATGTCTACCGTAGGGTTTTGATAGTTTTCATCTCAGCCTATAGTTCACTCAAGTTTCCAAGTGGCATGTTAGAACAAGTGGCATGTTAGAACAAGATCGGAAATGTTGAATATTCAAGTTGAAAATGGAAGGAAAGAGTGGATTTCAAAATTAATTGAAAAAGGTCAATATTCAAACCAAAGTCAAATTTCATTACAAAGATCCAAGAGTCATTACAGTTCCAAATCTCCACAAGGTCCATTTATGACATCACGCTAAAAAAGGGAGTTATTACAAACAGAATCTTGTTTTACAAACAGAACTTTGTTGTAAGCAAATTGAATAAATCTCCCAAAATTGATTGTTGATTCAAATGTGGTTGCTGCTGAGTCTGGGTTCTACAGCAGATTGATCAAAGAGTATTCCAAACAAGCCACACACTAGCCAATTCCGAGATAACCTGCAAATCAACCGGCACGTATCAGTTTCATACAAACACTAAAAATACAAAGGAATTCAATACATGACAGTCCTATATGTGCTTCGGTTCAGACCAAAATTGACAAGCGGTCGCAACAGTTACCGGCATACTTCACAGACAAAGGTGTAAACCAAAACCTGTCACAAGGCGGTCAAACATCTTCACATCTTAGACCAGTTCAATGGCATTACACCAGTTCAAGAGCTCGATTCACGTTTGCGAAATCAGAGTCAACAAATAGTCACAAACTAACAAAGGGGGACGCTCATGGAACAAGACTCTACACAAAAAATGGTTGCTGTTAATAGATACATACAGGTAATTTGACTCATGATTCAACCAACCTGCCAGCTCATCCTAACTGTCCTAACCACCTCTCCTAACACTATAACAGAAACAGTTACAAACTAACTATAACTAACTCAGTTTCAATCCTAACAGTTTTTAACAGATTTAACTAACAGCAACTAACCGATTCAGTTACTAAACTAACAGAATATAACAGAATGGAGAAACAGATGTAACAGAAATAACAAACTGAAAATCAGAGATGAACTAACCTCAAACCTCCTTCAACCTCTATATAACAGAGCGCCCTCTCCATTCAGCATTTTTCTGGATTCTCTCTTCATTCTTCTCCCACCTTCAATCTTCTCTCAGATTCTTCATTCATCTTCAACTTCATTCACTTCATTCATCAGCACCATTTTCCACCCTTCACCATCTCTATCATCCAATTCCCTTCTTCTCATCTTCATTCTCTCCTTCTCCAATTATCTCCACCATCTTCCTCAATCCAGAACCTGTCTTCATCTTCCTCAACCCTCGATTCAATCATCAAACAGAACCTCTCTCTCTCTTCCATATCCATCGATGGCACCTTCTCATTCAATCATCTTCTTCAATTTCCAACAGAATCAACAATCTTCAATCTTCTCCACTCTCTAAAATCTGCAAAGAACAAGAAAATCGCAAGAAAGACTCAGAATCGTTCATCTGTTTCTTCACCTGTTCACAGAACAATCATCATTCACGCGCAACAACAACGCTCGCACCAAATCTCGCACACGAAGAGGAACGAAGAGGAAACTTACATAAATTCTTGAGGCAATTTTGCGGATTTCTGTTCTCCATCTTCAATCAATTCGAAGAGGCATGGGCTTGTCTCCGGTTGATAAGCCACGACTCTGTGCTTTGATTCTTGTCTATTCTGGTTACGGTCAAATCCGATTTGAGTGATGATTAAAACGAGTTGAGGCGGAGGCTCGAGTCAAGAGAGAGGAGAGAATTAAGACTGATTTGACTCAGAGGGAGATTATCGTGAAACTATGAGGAGATGATTCGGAGAGGCGAACAGAGTGAAATCAGCTTCGACAAGGGGTTTGGAGAACGATTGAGAGAGGAGGCTGGGATGAGCGCGTTGTGCTCATTCGTGAGGATTAGCGGCGGCGGTGTTCGAGTGTTGATCGGAGCGTGTCGCCGTTGCCGCCGTGTTGCCCTTGTGAGGAAGAGAGGTGCGATGCAGTTCAATGGGCACAACTAAGGTAACCCTAAGCCCTTTCTATATAATATAATTTTATCCTATAGTTTTTTAATTGAATTAATTAGCATTAATTGAGATATAATTGAGGAAGATTAGTGTACTAAAGTCTGAGTATTAATTATAATTGAAGTAGTGATTAATATTGTTTGAAACTGAATAAAATTCTGATGAAATATCTGAATCATGAATCTGAAAATTAAGACAATAATCATTGGATCAGATCATGGGCCATACGAATTTACTTCGTGCACCACCCCTAAGGCCCATTACCACTCTTTTTGGCTGAAAGCCTTTCTAACAAAAATGCCACTCTGGACTTCTATCTCTGGGCCTGCGCCCCCTTTGCTCTCAGCACCACTATTCTGATTAAACCCCCCTGGTTCACATAAAATTGGTAGATTTTAATTTTTACTTAGTTCTTTTTCTACTTTCTTTTAGATAATGAAAGACATAAAAATCAATCATAAAATTTGTTAGTTTTAATTAGGTGATTTTAGGATTATTTTACTTTAGAGTTCTCCACAAAAAACGCATAAAAATACTAGTTTTAGGATTAATAGATTTTTAGTGTATCTTTGTTGACAAAAACTCATAAAAATAGTAGTATTTTTTTAGTTTAATTTTGCACTAATACTTGAACCGCTTTCTTTATGTTTTTGTATCATTTTCATGCTATTTTTGTATAATTGTTGTGCGATTTTGTTACTTGTTTTTGGCCTCGTTTTAGGCCTACTTTGTGAATACCATTTTAATGCTCCCTTTAGAATTAGAAGTAGGAATTAGAATAACTTAGATTAGAGAATAGGTTAGTTCCCCTTTGTTCACTCTTTTTCTTTTCAACTTTAAAACATTAATAAATAAAGATGCGAATCACATTAAGAAAGTGATAGAGAAATGAGTGGGATTCATTCCCTAATCTGTTTCTCAATCACTTAGTGGCATAGAAATGAGTGGGATTCATTCCCTAATCTGTTTCTCAAACATTACTTAATGGGAGAGAAATGAGTGGGATTCATTCCCTAATCTGTTTCTCAAACATTAGTTAATGGGAGAGAAATGAGTGGGATTCATTCCCTAATCTGTTTCTTGAACATTATATAATGGGATAGAAGTGAGTGGGATTCATTCCCTAATCTGCTTCTCGATCATTATACATTTTATGTGATTCTAATCGCAAAGTAAATTCCCTTAAAAAATACCCAACCAAAAACATTTAAAACACTTAATAAAGGCTCGAATTAAAACAAAGTGACGAAGTGGTGCGAAACCTTGTATTGGGTTTTGTTCATCATGTAGTTACATAAAAAACACAAACCCAAGTTCATTCTTTTGCCTTGTTAGGCGCTTAAGAGCATGTTGAGTCCATTCCAAACTAGGCGTATAAGTCTCCAAAGGTCGAGCATCGTGGATTGTGACCTTAACCGCTGTTCAACTAAAAAAACACAAAACAAATGGAAACTATGGAGCCGAACTACGGTCGTTCTGATTCCTGAAAAGGATACGTAGGCATTGGGTCGCGGGGCCTAAGCGAACACACTTGTAAATAATTCCTTCTTTTCCCCGTATTTCTTTTGCATTCATTCGCATTTAGGTTTAGACATAGATACACCCTTTAGATAGAAACAAACATAGGTGGATACCATCGAGTACGATGGGCGTGAGGGGTGCTAGCACCTTCCCCTTGCGTAACCGACTCCCGTGCCCTGTTCTCTGGTCGAAAGACCTTGTTCTTGTTCTGAGTTAGGTTTTCTGATATTCCTTTCCCGCGATGGGATAAATATATTAGTGGCGACTCTGATTCCATTTTTCGCGGTAGCGACAGCTGGCGACTCTGCTGGGGATGTTGATAGACCTGTTGCTGGTCCATCCTTAGTGAGTCGATCCTAGCCTGCGTTTGTTTGTTTATTTACTGGGTGTTTATTTGTTTTTATGTCTATACCTTGTATATATGTTTACATGTTTACTTTTCTGCTTGCATATCATGTTTATTTCTGTTTGCACATCATGCATATGGATTATATTCTGTGTTCCTTGGGGTCTTCTGTTCTGTTTTGCAGGTTGGGTGGGTTGTTTTATGAGGTAAAAGGCCCAATACCCAGGCCAGAGTTGACACATAGGATACCTAGGATAGAGTGGATAGTCATGACGCCAACAGAATGTCAGGTTCTGTTGATTGCGATCATGAGACCCACGACCAGCCGAGACTCGAATGGGATACCGTTGTTGGCATGTATTTGCAACAATGATGGTGTTTCAGGAGAGTTGTTAACGCTGGAGACCTTTTGACCTACCTTGACCTAGATTCACCTGTGAGTGGGGTGGGATATACATGACAGGTACCGTTGGTGACTATTCTATTCTGTTGGTGACTATTGGTTCTCCTGGTATTCAAAAAGGTGTCGGACCTTTGATCTCATGACATCTGACCTGTATCAGTTATTCAGAGGAGTGTATAGTGGTTACTAAGATTCTATGGACCTTGATCCCATGCTTTTGCATTGCATAACATCATACTTTATCCACTTCATTTGTGGGGGATTCTAAAGTCTATTTCCAAAAAAAGAGGAAACGAAAAAAAAGTAGAAAAACAGAAAAGATGGAAAAAAAAAGAAAAGATACTATATGCAAAAAAAAAAGAATAAAAGAGAAACAAAAAGTGTGTGAAAGGACTTTAGGATCCCTTGTAAATGAAACATGCATTCATCCTATCATTCATTTCATAGTTCTCTCAGAAGCTTATGAGGGCCCTTTCCATTCAAATTCTGACTTCAACAACAAAATCTGACTTCTCACCGCTATGTGCTCGAAAATTGGTATTGGAATAACTCCGTGAGGTTTTTGAATGAGATGAGGACAGAAATGGGGATTAACATGAATCAGTGTATGGAGGTTATTCAAACCTTTTCTCTTAGACAAGAAGAGTTGAGAGAAGTTCTTCAAAGGCCAAATGCAATGTCAATCTCACCTCAAAAGAAGGTCCTATGAAGCAAAAGGTCTGAAATAATGTTGAGATTCCTGTTCTTGGTAAGGAGCATTCACATCATTGAAGTCTTCAAGTTTCCGAGTATTGAAATTGAAAAAAGGTTCCACCTCTTGGAGAAAATTTTGAAAGCCATAAAAGATTGTGACTCCGTTGATTTAGACATTGTTGGATTGTGCCTAGTGTTTAATGTCAAGAGATGCAAAGGTCATTTATTCTCTCCCTGGATAGTCTGGACATGCAAGCCAAAGTGGTAATCATCTCTTGTACATATATGTGGAAATTGCTTGGGGCTCCCGACCGAGGGATAAGCAAGACGTATTCTGGTCTTGAGCACTGCACCATTTGCATTGCTCGAATCCCTTAAAGCATTACAAGGATTTGTGCAACTCCGTCAGAATCTTTTGCCATGTGGTAATCTAGAGTGTTCTAAAGAGGCATTTCTCATTCTTAAGCTGTTGTTTCATATCATGTGTCATCTCTTCTCGGAACTTTCTTCTCAATGGCCTTTGCTTGTCAACAAGTACAGAAATAATATGGGAAATGAACCGATGTAATTCCAGTGCCTTGTGCCCGGTTGTTGGTATTTCAGTTGGTATTTTGGGCCTTCCTCACCACATATAGCTCTCTTGAGTTCGATGATAATATAATGTTCTTTCAGTCATGATGGTGGTTACTGTTCTAGCATCTATATTTGGGGCTCCCGACCGAGGGATAAGCAAGACATCGTCTATCTTGAGCATTGCACCATTCGCATTGCTCGAATCCCTAAAGTAAGGCAAAAATGCACCACTCTTGTACGCCTTTGTTGGAATATACTTCTGGGAAGTAATCTGAAGTGTGTGGAAGGAACATATGATAATGCTAAGTGGTTACCATGCTGGGGCACCTAGCCATTCAACTGAAGGTGGTAGGACATTCAAAGGCATAATTCAAGTCCTCGTTGATTTCAGAACAACCACATCCACTCCAAGAGGTTTTATGCACAAGTTGAAGTCTCAATGGGGTATCTATACTGAGGAAAGCATTCAAGAGTAAGAAGTCCATACGGAGTCAAGTCTCCTCAACAATGGCATTCATTTAAGATCTTTATTGCATTCTCATTCCTAACATTTTGTTGTTTGTTTAAGCATTGCTAGCATGTAAAAAAATTGTTAATTTTTGAATGAAAATCATAATACATTGTTTATGTTTGTCTTGAAGTAATCCATTCGTTTTCACTCAAAAAAAAAAGTTTTTGGCATTACGATACCAACTTTATTAATCTCTTGCTTAGGCAACGAGCGGAGGGAGAATGATGACAATAAAAATGCAAAATCCCTAATTGTGTGTTTTTGAATAAAACCCTGCTGATGATGTACAGGCATTGTTTCAAATCCCCAAACACCGGAGATATAAGGGAGATAGACCCTCGTTAACCCCTTTGAGCCTTGAAGTAGGAGTTTCTTTTCTGATCAGAAAAAAACCCTTGTTTTTAACCCTGGGGCAGGGTAGTGTTCATTTAACTTGATCAAGTGTTCAAAACTCATAAAGGGTATATATCTAAGGGTACAACAATGGTTATCCTTCAAAAGGTTGAGGAAAGTCAAAACCGTGATGGTTATCCTTCACCTATCAAAGGGACAGAAGATGACGATACCACAATTGTAATTCTTCATCAATCATGGAATGAGGCAGTCGCAATCACTTCCAATGAATCAAAGACAATATGAGGTCACACGACTTGTTAAAAAAAAAATGAGCAAAAGTGATGATGAAAAAAAAAATGAAAAAAAAGAAAAAAGTAAAAAATATATATAGCAATAAAAAGAAAAAGGATGGTGAAAATAAAGCAAGAACAAGGTCGTGTGATAATGAATCAAAAGAATAAAAGGTGAGCGACTGCCATGTCCAAAAACCTCATTGATTCCTCAACCGTTTCAAAATTCCTTGTGAGGGATGAGCACTCATGTTGAGTTAATTGAACTTAGGAGTGGAGAACATCATGAAGGGGGTGGGCACCAAATAATTTTGAGCCTAAAAAAACCCTTTGTTTCTGAAAACCATGAACCAGGCCAAGTTACAACCCTTAAAAGTCCTAATTGAAGTAGGGTTTATTTCGAAGACGCACTCCCATGAGATATTGTTTACTGACTCCCAATGAAGCATAACACATATAGGTTGGTATCGTATGCTTGCTTTATCTTTCATTCACAAGAGGTTGCAACCTCATTTCATAAAAAGTTTGTTTAAACTTCAAGACTAGCATAGGCTTTGCATTAGAATTATCATTCTTAGAATTAACATTCTTTTGCATACAAAGCATTTGCTTAAACATCAAGGAAATTTCCATGATGAGAATCCATGAGGAGCTTGATCATGTCAAAGTAAAAGAGACTTGAGAACTCCGTAGAGCAAGAAGCTAATCATTTCAGAGACGTGATATCAAGGGGCGTGTTGCTTGAAGACTTCATTGAGCATAGACAGTTGGTACTTCCGTTGATTGGTTACCCTGAGGAGAAAAGTTTGAATACTCTGTTGAGCCTGAACAGTTTGATATCCAAGTGATTGACTATCCTGAAAGAGGAAATCTGAAAACTCCATTGAGCATGATAAATTTGCTTTCACAGCTTGTTTGACTTTAAAGGGAGTAAATTTGCGGATTCTAGAAAGAGGTACATAATCAGGGGCAATCAAATCGAGGTGTGATCTCTCAAATCCATTTAATATGGGGCAATCCAGTCGAGGAATCTCTCTCAAAATTCAGTCAACCTGGGGCACAATCTTTTGGAAACCATTATTCACTTGTAAAGTGCAGTTAACCATCACAAATTGGAGAAGTATCATAATGCTTTTCCCCAGCAAGATGCCTAAAGTTACTGTCCCCGAGTATAGGAGTTTATTTCTCCTGAGAGTTTGTTCCATTCCCCGAGCATAGGAGTTTATTTCTCCTAGGAGTTGTTCCGCTTCTCCAAACCGTGGTTCCGTATCTAGATTTCTAAATCCCCACCATGGTGGAAAGAGGGAATCGCCCCAAGTTGAAAAATTCTCCAAGCAATGGCACAAGGTGAGAAGTCAGAAGTTATGTTTTGCTTCGCAAGTCAACAACCAGAAGGGGTATCTTGAAAGATTGGCATCCCCACAGAGTTCTCAACACCTAGGGGATTCTCCCTGGTGTTTATCTCGCCCGAGGTTAAAGATGATATTCGATTGAAAAGATAATGGAATATTCCCTGAAGGGACCCCAATGATTTTGCTTCTCTATCACACTAATGCCTTTATTTGGCACTTTGCATATAGTCATTGTATAAAACATGACATCCAAAAAGGCGTAGCATTTCCATGAAAATGGAGCATTACGCTATTGAAAAAATTCAAACATGCATCAATGCATAAGCCAGTTTATGCGTGCTCCAAAAGCACAAGGTAATATATTTCCAGAGGAAGTCTCACATTCTCTCTCTAGAGTGGATTGGATACGATGTCTTTTTTCGTCAAGATCATTATCTGTGGTTATTTCCCGTTTGTCAAGTTCAATCGTTTGGATGATCCATACTTGGTGTGTGGCAATTCGAATGGTTGTCACTCTTGTAGAATTACACCCCGCCTTTCGGCCTGTGGGATCCATGTAGTTCTTATGCTTCGCGAGCATCAATGTTTCCTTGCAAACCCAGTGTTTAATAATATCCCCAATAGAGTCTAGCCACTGCTGGCCTTCTTTGGTCAAGTCCAATGATTATTGGCATCCCTTTCAAGTCCAGTGGTTATGGGCATCCTTCGGTCAGGTCTAATTTTGATTAGTCCTCCCCATTCAAGTCCGGTGGTTATCGGCATACCCCTTCAGATCCAGTTGAGTTTTCCAACCCTCGTGTTGCGAATCTTTTGCTTTCCTACCTTCGAGTCATCAGTTTTCCAACCCTCGTGTTGTGAATCCTTTGCTTTCCGACCCTCGAGTCGTCAGCTTTTCAACCCTCGAGTTGAGAATCCTTTGCTTTCCGACCCTCGAGTCGTCAGCTTTTCAACCCTCGAGTTGAGAATCCTTTGCTTTCCGACCCTCGAGTCGTCAGCTTTTCAACCCTCGAGTTGAGAATCCTTTGCTTTCCGACCCTCGAGTCGTCAGCTTTTCAACCCTCGAGTTGCGAATCCTTTGCTTTCCGACCCTCGAGTCGTCAGTTTTTCAATCCTCGAGTTGTGAATCCTTTGCTTTCCGACCCTCGAGTCGTCAGCTTTTCAACCCTCGAGTTGAGAATCCTTTGCTTTCCGACCCTCGAGTCGTCAGCTTTTCTGACCCTCGAGTCGTCATCTTTTCAACTCTCGAGTTGTGAATCCTTTGCTTTTCGACCTTCGAGTCGTCAGCTTTTCAACCCTCGTGTTGTAAATTCTTTGCTTTCCGACCCTCGAGTCGTCAGCTTTTCAACCCTCGTGTTGTAAATTCTTTGCTTTCTGACCCTCGAGTCGTCAGCTTTTCAACTCTCGAGTTGTGAATCCTTTGCTTTTCGACCTTCGAGTCGTCAGCTTTTCAACCCTCGTGTTGTAAATTCTTTGCTTTCTGACCCTCGAGTCGTCAGCTTTTCAACCCTCGAGTGGTGAATCCTTTGCTTTCCGACCCTCGAGTCATCAGTTTTCAACTCTCGTGTTGTGAATCCTTTGCTTTCCGACCGTAGAGTCGTTAGTTCCCGACTTACGAGTCATAAGTGTCCCAACCCTCGAGTTGTGGATGTTTGTCATACACTCCCCTAAAGGGTCCTGGCAAACCAATCTCTTGCACTTGCCTGTTGCAAATAGGCATCACAAATTCTTCCTTCTTTTAAGGAAATCCTACGGGAATATCATACTGTTACTTGCCGAAGCTTATTAAGTGGAGGCCTCCAAAAAAAGAAGAAAAATGTCATCCATCTGTTACTCTGAGCGCAAATTTTCTGGTACTTTGGTATTTAATATTCTCATACCTCGAACGTTCGAAAGGCTAATGCCAATCTCACCTTCAGGTTTAAGACGATTAAATAGGGGCAGCTGTTGCACCCCAAAATTTGCCCACATATTTATTGCTAACTGGCTTATGCTTTTCATTTCATTTGCATCATCTTTCCATTAGGGCATTAACATAACACATGCATTCATTAATCAATAATTTGGCAAGGGGTCAGAAGACCAAGAGAGTTGTTATATGTGTGGGTTCATTTCATTTGAGGTCCTCGTGGAACAAGAACCCCGATTAGGGCTTATTTTGGTCTATATCATCAGTGGAATTCTAGGACTTCAGTGTCAAGAATTGGTTCGTTTTCAAGTCTTGGTATTGGATTTCAATTAATCCTCATCATCTCTGGCAACTTGGTTCATTTGGGATTTTACTAAGTATTGGATCATTTGATTATTTGAATTACAAGGCATTTACTTGGGTTTGTATGCAAGTGTCGGAGTTTATATGGTGTTTTGGTGAATCATTTAATCTTTGGAAGCCACTGGATAAAGCATCAAACTTTGGTCAAAGTCAACCTCAAAAGGTTGACCAAGGTTGACTTTCCAACCAAATGTCTACCGTAGGGTTTTGATAGTTTTCATCTCAGCCTATAGTTCACTCAAGTTTCCAAGTGGCATGTTAGAACAAGTGGCATGTTAGAACAAGATCGGAAATGTTGAATATTCAAGTTGAAAATGGAAGGAAAGAGTGGATTTCAAAATTAATTGAAAAAGGTCAATATTCAAACCAAAGTCAAATTTCATTACAAAGATCCAAGAGTCATTACAGTTCCAAATCTCCACAAGGTCCATTTATGACATCACGCTAAAAAAGGGAGTTATTACAAACAGAATCTTGTTTTACAAACAGAACTTTGTTGTAAGCAAATTGAATAAATCTCCCAAAATTGATTGTTGATTCAAATGTGGTTGCTGCTGAGTCTGGGTTCTACAGCAGATTGATCAAAGAGTATTCCAAACAAGCCACACACTAGCCAATTCCGAGATAACCTGCAAATCAACCGGCACGTATCAGTTTCATACAAACACTAAAAATACAAAGGAATTCAATACATGACAGTCCTATATGTGCTTCGGTTCAGACCAAAATTGACAAGCGGTCGCAACAGTTACCGGCATACTTCACAGACAAAGGTGTAAACCAAAACCTGTCACAAGGCGGTCAAACATCTTCACATCTTAGACCAGTTCAATGGCATTACACCAGTTCAAGAGCTCGATTCACGTTTGCGAAATCAGAGTCAACAAATAGTCACAAACTAACAAAGGGGGACGCTCATGGAACAAGACTCTACACAAAAAATGGTTGCTGTTAATAGATACATACAGGTAATTTGACTCATGATTCAACCAACCTGCCAGCTCATCCTAACTGTCCTAACCACCTCTCCTAACACTATAACAGAAACAGTTACAAACTAACTATAACTAACTCAGTTTCAATCCTAACAGTTTTTAACAGATTTAACTAACAGCAACTAACCGATTCAGTTACTAAACTAACAGAATATAACAGAATGGAGAAACAGATGTAACAGAAATAACAAACTGAAAATCAGAGATGAACTAACCTCAAACCTCCTTCAACCTCTATATAACAGAGCGCCCTCTCCATTCAGCATTTTTCTGGATTCTCTCTTCATTCTTCTCCCACCTTCAATCTTCTCTCAGATTCTTCATTCATCTTCAACTTCATTCACTTCATTCATCAGCGCACCATTTTCCACCCTTCACCATCTCTATCATCCAATTCCCTTCTTCTCATCTTCATTCTCTCCTTCTCCAATTATCTCCACCATCTTCCTCAATCCAGAACCTGTCTTCATCTTCCTCAACCCTCGATTCAATCATCAAACAGAACCTCTCTCTCTCTTCCATATCCATCGATGGCACCTTCTCATTCAATCATCTTCTTCAATTTCCAACAGAATCAACAATCTTCAATCTTCTCCACTCTCTAAAATCTGCAAAGAACAAGAAAATCGCAAGAAAGACTCAGAATCGTTCATCTGTTTCTTCACCTGTTCACAGAACAATCATCATTCACGCGCAACAACAACGCTCGCACCAAATCTTGCACACGAAGAGGAACGAAGAGGAAACTTACATAAATTCTTGAGGCAATTTTGCGGATTTCTGTTCTCCATCTTCAATCAATTCGAAGAGGCATGGGCTTGTCTCCGGTTGATAAGCCACGACTCTGTGCTTTGATTCTTGTCTATTCTGGTTACGGTCAAATCCGATTTGAGTGATGATTAAAACGAGTTGAGGCGGAGGCTCGAGTCAAGAGAGAGGAGAGAATTAAGACTGATTTGACTCAGAGGGAGATTATCGTGAAACTATGAGGAGATGATTCGGAGAGGCGAACAGAGTGAAATCAGCTTCGACAAGGGGTTTGGAGAACGATTGAGAGAGGAGGCTGGGATGAGCGCGTTGTGCTCATTCGTGAGGATTAGCGGCGGCGGTGTTCGAGTGTTGATCGGAGCGTGTCGCCGTTGCCGCCGTGTTGCCCTTGTGAGGAAGAGAGGTGCGATGCAGTTCAATGGGCACAACTAAGGTAACCCTAAGCCCTTTCTATATAATATAATTTTATCCTATAGTTTTTTAATTGAATTAATTAGCATTAATTGAGATATAATTGAGGAAGATTAGTGTACTAAAGTCTGAGTATTAATTATAATTGAAGTAGTGATTAATATTGTTTGAAACTGAATAAAATTCTGATGAAATATCTGAATCATGAATCTGAAAATTAAGACAATAATCATTGGATCAGATCATGGGCCATACGAATTTACTTCGTGCACCACCCCTAAGGCCCATTACCACTCTTTTTGGCTGAAAGCCTTTCTAACAAAAATGCCACTCTGGACTTCTATCTCTGGGCCTGCGCCCCCTTTGCTCTCAGCACCACTATTCTGATTAAACCCCCCTGGTTCACATAAAATTGGTAGATTTTAATTTTTACTTAGTTCTTTTTCTACTTTCTTTTAGATAATGAAAGACATAAAAATCAATCATAAAATTTGTTAGTTTTAATTAGGTGATTTTAGGATTATTTTACTTTAGAGTTCTCCACAAAAAACGCATAAAAATACTAGTTTTAGGATTAATAGATTTTTAGTGTATCTTTGTTGACAAAAACTCATAAAAATAGTAGTATTTTTTTAGTTTAATTTTGCACTAATACTTGAACCGCTTTCTTTATGTTTTTGTATCATTTTCATGCTATTTTTGTATAATTGTTGTGCGATTTTGTTACTTGTTTTTGGCCTCGTTTTAGGCCTACTTTGTGAATACCATTTTAATGCTCCCTTTAGAATTAGAAGTAGGAATTAGAATAACTTAGATTAGAGAATAGGTTAGTTCCCCTTTGTTCACTCTTTTTCTTTTCAACTTTAAAACATTAATAAATAAAGATGCGAATCACATTAAGAAAGTGATAGAGAAATGAGTGGGATTCATTCCCTAATCTGTTTCTCAATCACTTAGTGGCATAGAAATGAGTGGGATTCATTCCCTAATCTGTTTCTCAAACATTACTTAATGGGAGAGAAATGAGTGGGATTCATTCCCTAATCTGTTTCTCAAACATTAGTTAATGGGAGAGAAATGAGTGGGATTCATTCCCTAATCTGTTTCTTGAACATTATATAATGGGATAGAAGTGAGTGGGATTCATTCCCTAATCTGCTTCTCGATCATTATACATTTTATGTGATTCTAATCGCAAAGTAAATTCCCTTAAAAAATACCCAACCAAAAACATTTAAAACACTTAATAAAGGCTCGAATTAAAACAAAGTGACGAAGTGGTGCGAAACCTTGTATTGGGTTTTGTTCATCATGTAGTTACATAAAAAACACAAACCCAAGTTCATTCTTTTGCCTTGTTAGGCGCTTAAGAGCATGTTGAGTCCATTCCAAACTAGGCGTATAAGTCTCCAAAGGTCGAGCATCGTGGATTGTGACCTTAACCGCTGTTCAACTAAAAAAACACAAAACAAATGGAAACTATGGAGCCGAACTACGGTCGTTCTGATTCCTGAAAAGGATACGTAGGCATTGGGTCGCGGGGCCTAAGCGAACACACTTGTAAATAATTCCTTCTTTTCCCCGTATTTCTTTTGCATTCATTCGCATTTAGGTTTAGACATAGATACACCCTTTAGATAGAAACAAACATAGGTGGATACCATCGAGTACGATGGGCGTGAGGGGTGCTAGCACCTTCCCCTTGCGTAACCGACTCCCGTGCCCTGTTCTCTGGTCGAAAGACCTTGTTCTTGTTCTGAGTTAGGTTTTCTGATATTCCTTTCCCGCGATGGGATAAATATATTAGTGGCGACTCTGATTCCATTTTTCGCGGTAGCGACAGCTGGCGACTCTGCTGGGGATGTTGATAGACCTGTTGCTGGTCCATCCTTAGTGAGTCGATCCTAGCCTGCGTTTGTTTGTTTATTTACTGGGTGTTTATTTGTTTTTATGTCTATACCTTGTATATATGTTTACATGTTTACTTTTCTGCTTGCATATCATGTTTATTTCTGTTTGCACATCATGCATATGGATTATATTCTGTGTTCCTTGGGGTCTTCTGTTCTGTTTTGCAGGTTGGGTGGGTTGTTTTATGAGGTAAAAGGCCCAATACCCAGGCCAGAGTTGACACATAGGATACCTAGGATAGAGTGGATAGTCATGACGCCAACAGAATGTCAGGTTCTGTTGATTGCGATCATGAGACCCACGACCAGCCGAGACTCGAATGGGATACCGTTGTTGGCATGTATTTGCAACAATGATGGTGTTTCAGGAGAGTTGTTAACGCTGGAGACCTTTTGACCTACCTTGACCTAGATTCACCTGTGAGTGGGGTGGGATATACATGACAGGTACCGTTGGTGACTATTCTATTCTGTTGGTGACTATTGGTTCTCCTGGTATTCAAAAAGGTGTCGGACCTTTGATCTCATGACATCTGACCTGTATCAGTTATTCAGAGGAGTGTATAGTGGTTACTAAGATTCTATGGACCTTGATCCCATGCTTTTGCATTGCATAACATCATACTTTATCCACTTCATTTGTGGGGGATTCTAAAGTCTATTTCCAAAAAAAGAGGAAACGAAAAAAAAGTAGAAAAACAGAAAAGATGGAAAAAAAAAGAAAAGATACTATATGCAAAAAAAAAAGAATAAAAGAGAAACAAAAAGTGTGTGAAAGGACTTTAGGATCCCTTGTAAATGAAACATGCATTCATCCTATCATTCATTTCATAGTTCTCTCAGAAGCTTATGAGGGCCCTTTCCATTCAAATTCTGACTTCAACAACAAAATCTGACTTCTCACCGCTATGTGCTCGAAAATTGGTATTGGAATAACTCCGTGAGGTTTTTGAATGAGATGAGGACAGAAATGGGGATTAACATGAATCAGTGTATGGAGGTTATTCAAACCTTTTCTCTTAGACAAGAAGAGTTGAGAGAAGTTCTTCAAAGGCCAAATGCAATGTCAATCTCACCTCAAAAGAAGGTCCTATGAAGCAAAAGGTCTGAAATAATGTTGAGATTCCTGTTCTTGGTAAGGAGCATTCACATCATTGAAGTCTTCAAGTTTCCGAGTATTGAAATTGAAAAAAGGTTCCACCTCTTGGAGAAAATTTTGAAAGCCATAAAAGATTGTGACTCCGTTGATTTAGACATTGTTGGATTGTGCCTAGTGTTTAATGTCAAGAGATGCAAAGGTCATTTATTCTCTCCCTAGATAGTCTGGACATGCAAGCCAAAGTGGTAATCATCTCTTGTACATATATGTGGAAATTGCTTGGGGCTCCCGACCGAGGGATAAGCAAGACGTATTCTGGTCTTGAGCACTGCACCATTTGCATTGCTCGAATCCCTTAAAGCATTACAAGGATTTGTGCAACTCCGTCAGAATCTTTTGCCATGTGGTAATCTAGAGTGTTCTAAAGAGGCATTTCTCATTCTTAAGCTGTTGTTTCATATCATGTGTCATCTCTTCTCGGAACTTTCTTCTCAATGGCCTTTGCTTGTCAACAAGTACAGAAATAATATGGGAAATGAACCGATGTAATTCCAGTGCCTTGTGCCCGGTTGTTGGTATTTCAGTTGGTATTTTGGGCCTTCCTCACCACATATAGCTCTCTTGAGTTCGATGATAATATAATGTTCTTTCAGTCATGATGGTGGTTACTGTTCTAGCATCTATATTTGGGGCTCCCGACCGAGGGATAAGCAAGACATCGTCTATCTTGAGCATTGCACCATTCGCATTGCTCGAATCCCTAAAGTAAGGCAAAAATGCACCACTCTTGTACGCCTTTGTTGGAATATACTTCTGGGAAGTAATCTGAAGTGTGTGGAAGGAACATATGATAATGCTAAGTGGTTACCATGCTGGGGCACCTAGCCATTCAACTGAAGGTGGTAGGACATTCAAAGGCATAATTCAAGTCCTCGTTGATTTCAGAACAACCACATCCACTCCAAGAGGTTTTATGCACAAGTTGAAGTCTCAATGGGGTATCTATACTGAGGAAAGCATTCAAGAGTAAGAAGTCCATACGGAGTCAAGTCTCCTCAACAATGGCATTCATTTAAGATCTTTATTGCATTCTCATTCCTAACATTTTGTTGTTTGTTTAAGCATTGCTAGCATGTAAAAAAATTGTTAATTTTTGAATGAAAATCATAATACATTGTTTATGTTTGTCTTGAAGTAATCCATTCGTTTTCACTCAAAAAAAAAAGTTTTTGGCATTACGATACCAACTTTATTAATCTCTTGCTTAGGCAACGAGCGGAGGGAGAATGATGACAATAAAAATGCAAAATCCCTAATTGTGTGTTTTTGAATAAAACCCTGCTGATGATGTACAGGCATTGTTTCAAATCCCCAAACACCGGAGATATAAGGGAGATAGACCCTCGTTAACCCCTTTGAGCCTTGAAGTAGGAGTTTCTTTTCTGATCAGAAAAAAACCCTTGTTTTTAACCCTGGGGCAGGGTAGTGTTCATTTAACTTGATCAAGTGTTCAAAACTCATAAAGGGTATATATCTAAGGGTACAACAATGGTTATCCTTCAAAAGGTTGAGGAAAGTCAAAACCGTGATGGTTATCCTTCACCTATCAAAGGGACAGAAGATGACGATACCACAATTGTAATTCTTCATCAATCATGGAATGAGGCAGTCGCAATCACTTCCAATGAATCAAAGACAATATGAGGTCACACGACTTGTTAAAAAAAAAATGAGCAAAAGTGATGATGAAAAAAAAAATGAAAAAAAAGAAAAAAGTAAAAAATATATATAGCAATAAAAAGAAAAAGGATGGTGAAAATAAAGCAAGAACAAGGTCGTGTGATAATGAATCAAAAGAATAAAAGGTGAGCGACTGCCATGTCCAAAAACCTCATTGATTCCTCAACCGTTTCAAAATTCCTTGTGAGGGATGAGCACTCATGTTGAGTTAATTGAACTTAGGAGTGGAGAACATCATGAAGGGGGTGGGCACCAAATAATTTTGAGCCTAAAAAAACCCTTTGTTTCTGAAAACCATGAACCAGGCCAAGTTACAACCCTTAAAAGTCCTAATTGAAGTAGGGTTTATTTCGAAGACGCACTCCCATGAGATATTGTTTACTGACTCCCAATGAAGCATAACACATATAGGTTGGTATCGTATGCTTGCTTTATCTTTCATTCACAAGAGGTTGCAACCTCATTTCATAAAAAGTTTGTTTAAACTTTAAGACTAGCATAGGCTTTGCATTAGAATTATCATTCTTAGAATTAACATTCTTTTGCATACAAAGCATTTGCTTAAACATCAAGGAAATTTCCATGATGAGAATCCATGAGGAGCTTGATCATGTCAAAGTAAAAGAGACTTGAGAACTCCGTAGAGCAAGAAGCTAATCATTTCAGAGACGTGATATCAAGGGGCGTGTTGCTTGAAGACTTCATTGAGCATAGACAGTTGGTACTTCCGTTGATTGGTTACCCTGAGGAGAAAAGTTTGAATACTCTGTTGAGCCTGAACAGTTTGATATCCAAGTGATTGACTATCCTGAAAGAGGAAATCTGAAAACTCCATTGAGCATGATAAATTTGCTTTCACAGCTTGTTTGACTTTAAAGGGAGTAAATTTGCGGATTCTAGAAAGAGGTACATAATCAGGGGCAATCAAATCGAGGTGTGATCTCTCAAATCCATTTAATATGGGGCAATCCAGTCGAGGAATCTCTCTCAAAATTCAGTCAACCTGGGGCACAATCTTTTGGAAACCATTATTCACTTGTAAAGTGCAGTTAACCATCACAAATTGGAGAAGTATCATAATGCTTTTCCCCAGCAAGATGCCTAAAGTTACTGTCCCCGAGTATAGGAGTTTATTTCTCCTGAGAGTTTGTTCCATTCCCCGAGCATAGGAGTTTATTTCTCCTAGGAGTTGTTCCGCTTCTCCAAACCGTGGTTCCGTATCTAGATTTCTAAATCCCCACCATGGTGGAAAGAGGGAATCGCCCCAAGTTGAAAAATTCTCCAAGCAATGGCACAAGGTGAGAAGTCAGAAGTTATGTTTTGCTTCGCAAGTCAACAACCAGAAGGGGTATCTTGAAAGATTGGCATCCCCACAGAGTTCTCAACACCTAGGGGATTCTCCCTGGTGTTTATCTCGCCCGAGGTTAAAGATGATATTCGATTGAAAAGATAATGGAATATTCCCTGAAGGGACCCCAATGATTTTGCTTCTCTATCACACTAATGCCTTTATTTGGCACTTTGCATATAGTCATTGTATAAAACATGACATCCAAAAAGGCGTAGCATTTCCATGAAAATGGAGCATTACGCTATTGAAAAAATTCAAACATGCATCAATGCATAAGCCAGTTTATGCGTGCTCCAAAAGCACAAGGTAATATATTTCCAGAGGAAGTCTCACATTCTCTCTCTAGAGTGGATTGGATACGATGTCTTTTTTCGTCAAGATCATTATCTGTGGTTATTTCCCGTTTGTCAAGTTCAATCGTTTGGATGATCCATACTTGGTGTGTGGCAATTCGAATGGTTGTCACTCTTGTAGAATTACACCCCGCCTTTCGGCCTGTGGGATCCATGTAGTTCTTATGCTTCGCGAGCATCAATGTTTCCTTGCAAACCCAGTGTTTAATAATATCCCCAATAGAGTCTAGCCACTGCTGGCCTTCTTTGGTCAAGTCCAATGATTATTGGCATCCCTTACAAGTCCAGTGGTTATGGGCATCCTTCGGTCAGGTCTAATTTTGATTAGTCCTCCCCATTCAAGTCCGGTGGTTATCGGCATACCCCTTCAGATCCAGTTGAGTTTTCCAACCCTCGTGTTGCGAATCTTTTGCTTTCCTACCTTCGAGTCATCAGTTTTCCAACCCTCGTGTTGTGAATCCTTTGCTTTCCGACCCTCGAGTCGTCAGCTTTTCAACCCTCGAGTTGAGAATCCTTTGCTTTCCGACCCTCGAGTCGTCAGCTTTTCAACCCTCGAGTTGAGAATCCTTTGCTTTCCGACCCTCGAGTCGTCAGCTTTTCAACCCTCGAGTTGAGAATCCTTTGCTTTCCGACCCTCGAGTCGTCAGCTTTTCAACCCTCGAGTTGCGAATCCTTTGCTTTCCGACCCTCGAGTCGTCAGTTTTTCAACCCTCGAGTTGTGAATCCTTTGCTTTCCGACCCTCGAGTCGTCAGCTTTTCAACCCTCGAGTTGAGAATCCTTTGCTTTCCGACCCTCGAGTCGTCAGCTTTTCTGACCCTCGAGTCGTCATCTTTTCAACTCTCGAGTTGTGAATCCTTTGCTTTTCGACCTTCGAGTCGTCAGCTTTTCAACCCTCGTGTTGTAAATTCTTTGCTTTCCGACCCTCGAGTCGTCAGCTTTTCAACCCTCGTGTTGTAAATTCTTTGCTTTCTGACCCTCGAGTCGTCAGCTTTTCAACTCTCGAGTTGTGAATCCTTTGCTTTTCGACCTTCGAGTCGTCAGCTTTTCAACCCTCGTGTTGTAAATTCTTTGCTTTCTGACCCTCGAGTCGTCAGCTTTTCAACCCTCGAGTGGTGAATCCTTTGCTTTCCGACCCTCGAGTCATCAGTTTTCAACTCTCGTGTTGTGAATCCTTTGCTTTCCGACCGTAGAGTCGTTAGTTCCCGACTTACGAGTCATAAGTGTCCCAACCCTCGAGTTGTGGATGTTTGTCATACACTCCCCTAAAGGGTCCTGGCAAACCAATCTCTTGCACTTGCCTGTTGCAAATAGGCATCACAAATTCTTCCTTCTTTTAAGGAAATCCTACGGGAATATCATACTGTTACTTGCCGAAGCTTATTAAGTGGAGGCCTCCAAAAAAAGAAGAAAAATGTCATCCATCTGTTACTCTGAGCGCAAATTTTCTGGTACTTTGGTATTTAATATTCTCATACCTCGAACGTTCGAAAGGCTAATGCCAATCTCACCTTCAGGTTTAAGACGATTAAATAGGGGCAGCTGTTGCACCCCAAAATTTGCCCACATATTTATTGCTAACTGGCTTATGCTTTTCATTTCATTTGCATCATCTTTCCATTAGGGCATTAACATAACACATGCATTCATTAATCAATAATTTGGCAAGGGGTCAGAAGACCAAGAGAGTTGTTATATGTGTGGGTTCATTTCATTTGAGGTCCTCGTGGAACAAGAACCCCGATTAGGGCTTATTTTGGTCTATATCATCAGTGGAATTCTAGGACTTCAGTGTCAAGAATTGGTTCGTTTTCAAGTCTTGGTATTGGATTTCAATTAATCCTCATCATCTCTGGCAACTTGGTTCATTTGGGATTTTACTAAGTATTGGATCATTTGATTATTTGAATTACAAGGCATTTACTTGGGTTTGTATGCAAGTGTCGGAGTTTATATGGTGTTTTGGTGAATCATTTAATCTTTGGAAACCACTGGATAAAGCATCAAACTTTGGTCAAAGTCAACCTCAAAAGGTTGACCAAGGTTGACTTTCCAACCAAATGTCTACCGTAGGGTTTTGATAGTTTTCATCTCAGCCTATAGTTCACTCAAGTTTCCAAGTGGCATGTTAGAACAAGTGGCATGTTAGAACAAGATCGGAAATGTTGAATATTCAAGTTGAAAATGGAAGGAAAGAGTGGATTTCAAAATTAATTGAAAAAGGTCAATATTCAAACCAAAGTCAAATTTCATTACAAAGATCCAAGAGTCATTACAGTTCCAAATCTCCACAAGGTCCATTTATGACATCACGCTAAAAAAGGGAGTTATTACAAACAGAATCTTGTTTTACAAACAGAACTTTGTTGTAAGCAAATTGAATAAATCTCCCAAAATTGATTGTTGATTCAAATGTGGTTGCTGCTGAGTCTGGGTTCTACAGCAGATTGATCAAAGAGTATTCCAAACAAGCCACACACTAGCCAATTCCGAGATAACCTGCAAATCAACCGGCACGTATCAGTTTCATACAAACACTAAAAATACAAAGGAATTCAATACATGACAGTCCTATATGTGCTTCGGTTCAGACCAAAATTGACAAGCGGTCGCAACAGTTACCGGCATACTTCACAGACAAAGGTGTAAACCAAAACCTGTCACAAGGCGGTCAAACATCTTCACATCTTAGACCAGTTCAATGGCATTACACCAGTTCAAGAGCTCGATTCACGTTTGCGAAATCAGAGTCAACAAATAGTCACAAACTAACAAAGGGGGACGCTCATGGAACAAGACTCTACACAAAAAATGGTTGCTGTTAATAGATACATACAGGTAATTTGACTCATGATTCAACCAACCTGCCAGCTCATCCTAACTGTCCTAACCACCTCTCCTAACACTATAACAGAAACAGTTACAAACTAACTATAACTAACTCAGTTTCAATCCTAACAGTTTTTAACAGATTTAACTAACAGCAACTAACCGATTCAGTTACTAAACTAACAGAATATAACAGAATGGAGAAACAGATGTAACAGAAATAACAAACTGAAAATCAGAGATGAACTAACCTCAAACCTCCTTCAACCTCTATATAACAGAGCGCCCTCTCCATTCAGCATTTTTCTGGATTCTCTCTTCATTCTTCTCCCACCTTCAATCTTCTCTCAGATTCTTCATTCATCTTCAACTTCATTCACTTCATTCATCAGCACCATTTTCCACCCTTCACCATCTCTATCATCCAATTCCCTTCTTCTCATCTTCATTCTCTCCTTCTCCAATTATCTCCACCATCTTCCTCAATCCAGAACCTGTCTTCATCTTCCTCAACCCTCGATTCAATCATCAAACAGAACCTCTCTCTCTCTTCCATATCCATCGATGGCACCTTCTCATTCAATCATCTTCTTCAATTTCCAACAGAATCAACAATCTTCAATCTTCTCCACTCTCTAAAATCTGCAAAGAACAAGAAAATCGCAAGAAAGACTCAGAATCGTTCATCTGTTTCTTCACCTGTTCACAGAACAATCATCATTCACGCGCAACAACAACGCTCGCACCAAATCTCGCACACGAAGAGGAACGAAGAGGAAACTTACATAAATTCTTGAGGCAATTTTGCGGATTTCTGTTCTCCATCTTCAATCAATTCGAAGAGGCATGGGCTTGTCTCCGGTTGATAAGCCACGACTCTGTGCTTTGATTCTTGTCTATTCTGGTTACGGTCAAATCCGATTTGAGTGATGATTAAAACGAGTTGAGGCGGAGGCTCGAGTCAAGAGAGAGGAGAGAATTAAGACTGATTTGACTCAGAGGGAGATTATCGTGAAACTATGAGGAGATGATTCGGAGAGGCGAACAGAGTGAAATCAGCTTCGACAAGGGGTTTGGAGAACGATTGAGAGAGGAGGCTGGGATGAGCGCGTTGTGCTCATTCGTGAGGATTAGCGGCGGCGGTGTTCGAGTGTTGATCGGAGCGTGTCGCCGTTGCCGCCGTGTTGCCCTTGTGAGGAAGAGAGGTGCGATGCAGTTCAATGGGCACAACTAAGGTAACCCTAAGCCCTTTCTATATAATATAATTTTATCCTATAGTTTTTTAATTGAATTAATTAGCATTAATTGAGATATAATTGAGGAAGATTAGTGTACTAAAGTCTGAGTATTAATTATAATTGAAGTAGTGATTAATATTGTTTGAAACTGAATAAAATTCTGATGAAATATCTGAATCATGAATCTGAAAATTAAGACAATAATCATTGGATCAGATCATGGGCCATACGAATTTACTTCGTGCACCACCCCTAAGGCCCATTACCACTCTTTTTGGCTGAAAGCCTTTCTAACAAAAATGCCACTCTGGACTTCTATCTCTGGGCCTGCGCCCCCTTTGCTCTCAGCACCACTATTCTGATTAAACCCCCCTGGTTCACATAAAATTGGTAGATTTTAATTTTTACTTAGTTCTTTTTCTACTTTCTTTTAGATAATGAAAGACATAAAAATCAATCATAAAATTTGTTAGTTTTAATTAGGTGATTTTAGGATTATTTTACTTTAGAGTTCTCCACAAAAAACGCATAAAAATACTAGTTTTAGGATTAATAGATTTTTAGTGTATCTTTGTTGACAAAAACTCATAAAAATAGTAGTATTTTTTTAGTTTAATTTTGCACTAATACTTGAACCGCTTTCTTTATGTTTTTGTATCATTTTCATGCTATTTTTGTATAATTGTTGTGCGATTTTGTTACTTGTTTTTGGCCTCGTTTTAGGCCTACTTTGTGAATACCATTTTAATGCTCCCTTTAGAATTAGAAGTAGGAATTAGAATAACTTAGATTAGAGAATAGGTTAGTTCCCCTTTGTTCACTCTTTTTCTTTTCAACTTTAAAACATTAATAAATAAAGATGCGAATCACATTAAGAAAGTGATAGAGAAATGAGTGGGATTCATTCCCTAATCTGTTTCTCAATCACTTAGTGGCATAGAAATGAGTGGGATTCATTCCCTAATCTGTTTCTCAAACATTACTTAATGGGAGAGAAATGAGTGGGATTCATTCCCTAATCTGTTTCTCAAACATTAGTTAATGGGAGAGAAATGAGTGGGATTCATTCCCTAATCTGTTTCTTGAACATTATATAATGGGATAGAAGTGAGTGGGATTCATTCCCTAATCTGCTTCTCGATCATTATACATTTTATGTGATTCTAATCGCAAAGTAAATTCCCTTAAAAAATACCCAACCAAAAACATTTAAAACACTTAATAAAGGCTCGAATTAAAACAAAGTGACGAAGTGGTGCGAAACCTTGTATTGGGTTTTGTTCATCATGTAGTTACATAAAAAACACAAACCCAAGTTCATTCTTTTGCCTTGTTAGGCGCTTAAGAGCATGTTGAGTCCATTCCAAACTAGGCGTATAAGTCTCCAAAGGTCGAGCATCGTGGATTGTGACCTTAACCGCTGTTCAACTAAAAAAACACAAAACAAATGGAAACTATGGAGCCGAACTACGGTCGTTCTGATTCCTGAAAAGGATACGTAGGCATTGGGTCGCGGGGCCTAAGCGAACACACTTGTAAATAATTCCTTCTTTTCCCCGTATTTCTTTTGCATTCATTCGCATTTAGGTTTAGACATAGATACACCCTTTAGATAGAAACAAACATAGGTGGATACCATCGAGTACGATGGGCGTGAGGGGTGCTAGCACCTTCCCCTTGCGTAACCGACTCCCGTGCCCTGTTCTCTGGTCGAAAGACCTTGTTCTTGTTCTGAGTTAGGTTTTCTGATATTCCTTTCCCGCGATGGGATAAATATATTAGTGGCGACTCTGATTCCATTTTTCGCGGTAGCGACACCGACATAATTAAACGATAATCTACGCTAAGAATTAATAATCTAAGCATGTAATATCCTACGAAAATCGATATGCAAGATTGAGAGAATACACTGTGATATATAGTGGTTCGGCTCAATTTTCCTTGTAGGAGCCTGCTCCACTCTCCAATGGTTTCCCATTGAAATATTTTCTTCCACTATATGTTGAAAAATATTATTCGAGTTCATATAATCACCAATCCGCAATAATAATAAGAAATATAAATCTCCTATATGGACCTTGACTTGTATAGAACCTTTATGTCAAACTCTCTGTAAAATCTTTACTTGATTCTCGCTTCTTGAATCTGCCAGCTTCACTAATCTGCTCCAATTCTTTGTGTGTGGAAATCCCCCCTGATCCCACCGATTTCTTGAGTAATAAACTATCTGAAGATTGAGAAAAACTCCTCCTTGTCTGTAGCCTTCCACATAGTCACTACCAAGACAGCTGGAGAGAAGAACCTCCTTTTTTCATTGGAATTTGTCAGTAACAACAACCACAATCTTGCAAGCTACCTAAAAATCTTAACAAACTCTTCAAGAACGGTTAGTTTCAAGACAAGTCTCCCTCATTAAATACAAATCTCCATAATCAAGATCAGAATCTAAACAAAAGGCTGAAGATGAAATAAATTGTGTTTTCAAGAGATTTTGAGTTTTCAAATGAAGGTTGTTGATTCTCAGCAAATCACTCTAAAAATTGCTATCAATTATGCGAGTTGTTTTGGAAATGAGATAACAAAAGGAATTTATATGTGCTTGACATTAAGCACAAAAATGGACGTAAAAAGTTAGTTAGATTTGAATCAAGAACATTTCATGATTTGAGTTAAAGGAGTAAGTGAAGTGAGGCAAGATCTCATAAAGAAAAGCTATTATTTTCCCTTGATTTGAGTCATTTGTAAGCTTGATTCGAGTCATTAAAGCTCATGATTCGAGTCATGTACAAAGCTTAATTAGAATCAAACTGGATAGACCAAACATGAAAACATGGAAAGCATTTTGATTCGAGTCATGTAGAAAGTGTGATTATAGTCAAACTAGGCAGTGACTATCAGAAGGTGTTTAATTCAACTCAAGTCTAAATTGTGACTGGAAACACAGACACCAAAAACTTTATGTTCTCCCCTGTTTGGCTAGCTTGGAGTAATGGATTGTGAGTGACTCGAGTCACACATAATAATTCTCAATTTTTTAAGCTTTACAAAATAGTTTGCGATATCACTTCCCACATAACTTGAACCAATATCATATATGGTTCTTGTTCCATTAACTCAAGTAATTGACTTAAAGTATCATGATCAAACTCAAAAAAACCAATTGAATTATGCATGCTAAAAATGAATTGATTCAAAACTTAATCCCAAGACGAGTAATTGATGAGGAGACTCAATAAATATAAGTAAATGAAATAAAAGCTTAAAAGACAAGCAACAAAACTGTATTGGAGTTCTTCCCTTAAATGTATTAGGGACATGCAACTTTAGTCTCCCTCTTTTTTATGCCTGACAAGCTTTCACTTGGAATTGGGTCGACTTTTGAGCCAAGCAAAATGAACGTTTATGCTCCCCTTGAAACATTGTACACATACAACACGTCATAAAACATATAAAACAATTCTAGACTCACATTACAACTTCTCCCCTTTGACAACATCAAAAACAGATATATCAAAATGAGTCAAATAACTAAATAATCAACCACAAAATGAATAATTCAAGATGAACACATGAGCTAAAAAGCTCAAAAGGATATACAACATCAAAGATTGGATAGATGACACGAAGATAGACATGCTACATGCAACAAAAATGCAAATAGACATGCAACAACATTAAAAAAAATACAATTAAGTGATCAAAACTATCATTTAAGGAAGATTAAATAATGCATGAATAAGAATAGGAATGCTCAAATGCACATAATTAACAATACGCATTTAAAAAGACCTTAAATGCAAAGAAGAATAATCAAAACATGCTAGATATGAATAAATGAAGGAAGAAATAAATTTAAGAAGGCAATAAGCAAACTAATAAACATATCAGACCAATGAACATACACATACACACAGTGATATAAAACCGGATACAAAAGTTAGAGACATGCCAATGTAGTTGGCGAAACTATGATTTGATATAAAATAGTATTAGAGAAAACAAAATACACATATAAAATGAAATTAAACAGAATTTTCGATCTATTTAAATTCACGTTTCCTAAAATTCCCTCCATTTTGCCATCTTTGAAAGTAAGGTGAGTTCACAAAAATTACTTAATTACTAATGAAGATGTTGTATAACTCGGTAGCTAACACTTATTGTTCTTCGCATCAAAGAACTAAACGAACTCATACATTTTTCCCAAAATATCTCTCTTTGAATGAATGACTACCTCATCAATGTCTTCGTACTCCCTGATTTCTTCATACATGTCTTTAAGTCTACATTCATTCAAAAATGAAGTGAATAAGAATGTTGTTGTAACAGACGTCTGCCTCCTTCCATGACTATTGTCAGCATTGTCCCATTGGTGATTCTTCCTTAGCCTCTTACCGTTGTTAACATTTTGTTACTCGCCTCCTCCATCATCATAGTGTCGGATACACATTAATTTGGACTTATTTCAATGTAGTAATTTTTGATAAAATAACTCGTTAATTTGGTAAAAGTTAGAATCCCATAAATATACGCTTCCTTTTGTGGATAATCTCAAGAGGTCAATTTTCAAAACTCATATTTGGTTGAAAAAGAATCTTCAACTATCAAAATAGAAGCCATACATTAAAAGAAAAAATATATTTAAAACTTTTTAAAATAAAACTAAAACTAAAATAAAATCAAATATCCTTGAACTATCAATTATATTAAGTTAACCAAAAAAAATTCTAATATATTAATTATATTTAACTTTGATCTTTTAAAAAATATTTATTTTTATAATGGTGATCAAACTTTTGATGTCAAAATATATTTTTTCGATGTTAAATGTAATTTACATACATAAGTTTTTAATGAAAAAAAATTAATCTATTTTTATTTTGTCTCCGTTCGCCATATTTTTAGGGGTTCATTTATATTTCCTAAAAAATTATAGTTGTTTTGTTTGCTTTATTTCTTCGATTTCTATAAAACAAAACATAATTGTTTATACAAATGATGTTTTTAGGAGTACGTCCAATGTCTTTGGAAGTCTAAAAATAATTCTTTTAGTAGGCATTTTAACAAGACCGTCACAAGTTTTTTGAGGCCCTGTGTAGATTAGCCGCAATTTAACCATAAAAAATTATTAGAGGCTCTATGTACTCATGATTTAATCTACCTGATATTTTATGAGGCCCTATTTAGCTATAGTTTAACTCTGGAAAAATTGAGGTCCTGTGCGGTAGCCTGCTTTGCACGCCCTCAAAGACGGCCCTGCATTTTAATAATAATAATAATAATAATAATAATAATAATCATATTTTTCTATTATTAAAAGACTACATTTTATCTTTGTTAAAAAAAATATTTATTGTGTAAATAACAATAGAATTAGACCAATTTCCAATTTTTAAAAGAAAACTAACATCATGTTCCTTATATGCAGATTTTTTTTACTATTCTTAAGAAAAAATATACTAATTTATATTATAGTTTCCATTTTCGAAAATAATTGTTTTTTAATGTATCTAAATAGGTAAGTTACCATTTTAAAGCATTAAAATAATTTAGTAATATATTAATATTAGAGTTAGAGAAAAAATGATGTATTTTACTAAAAATCATTAAATTAATATGTAAAACATTTATTCCGAAGAACTATTAATATTTAAAAAATACAATTATAAGAAAGTATATAGTCCATTCGATGTCTTTATTTTATTGACTCCTAAACCATTTTATTTTGATTATCATGATAATAAAATAATTTAGAAAGACTGAGAAAACAATGGATATAATTTAGATGCCAAATTGAATAAAAAAAATTAAAGTCTCTAACCTCACTAGTTTTAAACTAATACTTTATAAATACTTGCGCATATAGAAAATATATTAAGAAGTCCAATTATACAAATGAGAGAAAATTGGAAGAAAAAAAAATAATAGCCCAGAAAATCCAATTTGAAATTGACTCCTTATTCTATAAAAATAATTTTAATGAAAATCTACACTCAACAATTTCATATTTAATGTGAGACATATTAAAAGGGAGTTCATCTTCATGCACTCCTTCCGTCCACAATCATTAAATCAGATAATCATTTTGTATTTTGTTAAGAAAAATATTTAAAAGTAAAATAGATAATATTTCTACTATAATATCATTTATCATGTATTGAAAATAATAAAATTTTAATTAATAATAAAAAAATTTAAAAATATATTAAAAATCAAAATATATCATTCATTTTCAAAAACTAATTTATTCAAATCTGAATTCATTGTGGTAAGAAGGAATTATTTATTTATATGAACCAAAGAAATAACGGACATAAATGTATACAAAAATCATTCAAACAATCATTATAAATAAATGTCAAAATAAAAAGTTGTTTGTAATCTCGCCTATATTTCATTCAAATGATTGATATTAATTATATTTCTATGATGTCGTGTGAGAATGAAAAATGTTGGACCTACACAAATCGTACCACAAAGTTACGCAAAGCAAATATGACATGCAAATTCAAACCACAAAATTATACCCAAGAGAATGGCTAGGAATGAAACAAATCACTTCACCATTTTGATTTAAACTCCCCATGTGATGTTCAGATGAAACTGACAATTCAATATTTATTACACAAATATTTCATTTATTTCAAATATATTGTTATCCCATTAAAGCAACAAGTATATCATTGTCACTAATAACCCAAAAAAAAAAAGTAAAAATATTATTCTTTCTAACAAGCCAGAGAGGTTCATTCCTCTTATAAAGTAGACAAAAAGTCATGTGTAACAGCTTGCATGAAACCACAACTCCAAAATGTAGATAGTAATATGTCACTTAGTCATGGTGATTCTTGTTCAGCTCTGGATCAGATTGATAAAACAAAATTTCACCAGTGTCACTTACAAAGTGGTCATGTTTCATGCTTTGTACTAGGTATTTTATTAGATGAAATGGAATTGGTGACGATTTTTCTGGCTCTCGGTAATATTTTCCAAATACCGGTTTTGCTGCCTTTGTCTGCAATGAAAAAAAATATTGAGTGAGTTTAATAGTAGGTACAATATATTTCAAAAATTGTGTTTATTTCGCATAGTGAAAATAACTATAAAAAACTATCCGATACAACAGTCTGATCGATCTGAGTTGAAGAGATCAGACTAATACTATTGGATTTGTCTGAATAGGTATTACGAACATAATTGAATATGAATTTTATTTTAGAAAAATACAATTTTGAAAATTCGATTAAAAAATTACCGCTTCAACCAAGTGATAATGAGGAATTTGAGGGAAGAGATGATGAACAACGTGCGTGCCGATATCATGATGAATGTTATTAATCCAACCATAGTCACGATCAACGGTTGTAAGGCCACCTCTTAAATAACTCCATTCCTGTTAAATTGAATACATGAGCAATCATATGAAAATGAATTTTTAGATGCATAATAAGAACATAATGTAATTTAAATTAACAACTGAAGTTGGTTAATTGAATGAGAATGGTTTTACCTGGCCACGGTACCATGGTAATTTCTGTGTATAACCATGATGATGCAAGTATGTGACAAAATCCAACCACATGACAAATATCTGCAATTGTTCAAAATAAGAATATGATACACAAATTTTACATAAAAAAACATACATGTCAAAAATCTTATACATTTATAATCAATTTTGTCTCGTGAAAATGCAGATACGATAAATAATTTAAATGAGAATAAATGAGTACGAACTATTGGCGAATTTGGCAAATACGACCGAAATTTTTTTTTTAAAGATAAAGAGTGTAAGGGTAAGTTTTTACCCAATAGGGAACTCCATAGAGCTTGAGAATTAGAATTGGACTAGTCTTAAAAGACAAATATAGAAGAAAAGAAAACATGAGAAACCAACACACTGTTGAAAGTGTCACTTCCTTTCTCTCATTGGGTGAGAACAGGTTGCTATCTGGATGAAAGTGAGAACCTGATTTTCCAGGACTTCTTCTCCACTGAAATGAAAAATATGAAATTTCACATCACAATATTAAAACCTGATTCTTCAACTGCATAGAATTTTCCAAATAGTTGAAAAAACACTCACCAAATAAATTGGATATGCAAACATAGGTAAAGGCACAGTGAATCTCACAAACTTTGTCATGCTGTCAAGACTCTTGTAAACCTTTTCTGTCAACTAAGATAATGACACAAAAAAGGTGCACATAATTAATTTAATAAACATCTTAACTACTAACTTCCAAAGCTACATAAATTATAATCAGCGTCGTTACGGCGGCGCAGGTAAGATGGACTATTGCAAAGATTTCAAAATTTAACGGTAACTTAATAGAATCTTAAAATATATCTGTCACACTTAAATCATTATCGAATAGAGTCTCTATTTATTTTGTCGGGTTTAATTACGATTAATCTATACCAAATATCTAAAAACTCAAATCATTATTTATTTTGTAATGGTTAAATTGCAATTAATCTATACAAAATCTCCAAAAACTTTAACCAGTTAAATAAATTTAAAACATCAGATAAAAGCATTTAATTCACATACCGGAACCCATGACTCATCCTTCTCAACATTCCCATGGTTTTGATGATGTGTCCTATGGCTAATTCTCCTGAAAAAACATAACAAAACATTTATTCAATTACAATTCATGAATTTAGTACATGTTTGAATCAACCCGTAAATTAACAATTTAATCTGTCATCATAATTCTGACAAACTCACAATTTATACAAACAAATAACAAAAGATTCAGCCAATGAATGAACAATAAAAAAATTACTAGAAGTAATTCACTAACCATCCATGGTATGGAACAAGAATTGAGGAATGCAAAACATGGCCCACCAAGCTATTCACAAAATAGCTATCTGAGAAGCTTCCATGGCCACTATTCAAAACAAAAACACCAACATTCAATTCAAAACCTTAACAAAACCAAAACACACAATCATTAACAAAACAAAAACACAAATTTTTACCAGTCATGTCCAAGAACAAAAATTGCCCAAAACATAGTCCCTTGAAGAGGCCAATAAACCGGCCAAAAAAACCAGCTATCAAACCGAATTGCAGCAACAACCAATGCAGCAACAACCAACACATCCCTCACAACATAGCTCAGAGATCTCCAAGTACTCTTGACCCAACAATGCTTTGGAATTGCAGCTCTAATTTCCGCAATCTTAAAAGGTGGAGGAGCACTAGGGTCAAAATCAGCACCACCACCAACATTGGACACAGCCATGGTTTCTTGGCCTAGTGTTTCTTTGTTTTCAGATAGGTGATTATGAATAGAGGCTGTTATAGCCATAAGATGAAAATTGAAATATTTTAACCTTATGTTATGTATGTTATGTGTATGCTATGATACAACAGAGAGACACATGGGGTCGTTTATATAAGAGTGGTAATTATGGTTGCACAAGATTCTAGTTTGACTTAATTTTTTAATTTATTTAATTTTTTGGTTTGATTTATGTTGATTTTGCTGAGATCTAGGTGCGTTGGGACAAATGAATCGAATGAGGACAGTTTGGGAAATGGGATGTGGAAAAAATATGACAACTCGGGAATTGATCCGTACCATTATAGTTCGAACCGTCGTGTCTTTTGAAAAACATGTGCTAATCAAAAAATTATTAATTTAATGATCCGTCGTGTCTTTACATTTAGATTGTTTTTTTAGTTTATGTGATTTAATGATTGTTCTTAGTATTTAGGTTGAGGTTAAAAGAATATCGGTCTATTAAGATATTGAGGTAGAGTAAAGTGATTCAATCTCATTAAACAATTGGACGGTAGGATCAAAAATATCATGGAAGAATGATTTAAGAAGGAAGAGGTTTAAGGTCTCGAGAACATATTAAATTTTGTCCTAAAATGTGTTTTACAATTTAGTGTGATTAAATAGAGATCGTTAGATTATGTGACGAATAATATGTCGACACTTATCTCAAAGAAGAAGGTTATGGATCCCTAAATCCCGAATATTCTCCTATAAAATGGAAAAAATGTCATGATCAATGTATAGACACTAAAATATAAAAATATTATTCTTTGTATTGTTCATTCACTAATTTGAGTGTCAGAGTGTTTGTAGGTATCGATAATTCTTTGTACTCAACTAGGAGGGATGATCTTTAAAGGATAAACGTTGTTGACTATAGTCATCTAATTAAGATCAAAACTTTTTTTTGAATCATTTTAGTTCAGGTCGGATCAACAGTATTAATGGTGGTGACATGTCACAAATGTCATATGATTGACTAACTCACTACTCCCTCCGTCCCACAATGAGTGACCCAGCACACCATTTCACAAATATTAAAAAAAGTAGTTAAAAAATAAGAGAGAGAATAATATTTTTACTTTAATACCCTTATTATGTATTGGAAATGATGAAACTTTTATTAAATAGAGGGTAAAATTGGGAAAAGTGTATTGAAAATTGAAATGAGTCATTCATTTTAGGACATCATTTTATTTCAAATGGGTCACTCATTATGGGACGGAGGGATTATTTTTTTATTAAAATGTATTAATCTCATCTTCTTCCAACCATTTTCTTCATCAATCTTTTCCATTATATTTTAGTATTACTTTCTATTCTTTTCTTCAATATTCTTAATTTTAATTTTTCATCTTTTTATGTTTGTCACAAATGAACCCTTAACATATTTATTTTTTAATAATAAATACTATATATTAAATGAAAGAAAAAATACAAAGAGGATGGTGACAAAACCAAAATCTTAGAAAATAATAAAAGCGGAGAAAGAAAACTAAAACAGAAAGAATGTAAACAACATGAACGACATCTCCCACCAAAGAAATTAGTGAGTCGAGCCTTTAGAGGCCCCCACTTTGAATCCTTTACTCACCTCAGACTTTTTCTTCTTGTTCTTGCTCCTCTGAACCCCCAATTGAAATGCTTGACTAGCGTTTTTAGCCAGATCAACAACCCCATCTTTCTGGGCCATGTTAGCCCATGATTCACTTAAAAAAACTTCATAGTATATTTGACTATATGAACAAGCTCTAAAAGTCGCATGTCATGAATGTTGGGGGCATTGAATTTGACATGCTAGAGTTAGTAACCAGAATAGAACTACTTCGCAAAGGAAGTGAATCTGCTATTACTTCATCTTAATGATCTTCTTGAAAAAAAGTATCAACATAATTAGAATCTCCATCATGATTCTTGTCAATATTACTTTGACCATGAGTTTCTATATCCGCTAGACACATTTACTTTTCAAAATAATAAGAATCGTAAATTTATAAATTTTTGCTTTTATGTTGTTAATACAAGTAGAGTTTTATTTGATATATGTTGGGTAAAGACGGAGACCTATTTGATAATTAGTGATCAAATAGAGGAACTAATTTGATGAATATAAAACATATTTAATGAAGGATATGATATCTCATAGGACTCTATCAGACTCAACATTAGAGAAGAGGATTAGAACCATACTTATTACCGTCAGATTCAGAAATAATAGTAAAGGAAGCGTTGAAAAGAATGAGTAACAGTAAGCCAGTTGAACCAGACAGCATACCTTTTGAAGTGTTCAAAATTATTGGAGATAGAGTTATTGAATGACTAACCAAACTCTTCAATAAAATTATTATAAGTATTTAGCGTGCCTAAGAGGGGGTGAATTAGGTACATTAAAAATTTTGGTTTTTAGACTCAAGTCGTTCTTATTTTTTTGGTTTGGTGTATTAATTAGAAAGCAATAAAGTGAAGAAAAAATAATGAACACAACGATGTATCCTCCCTACAATCCGAGAGTACTCCAGTCCCCTTTCAAAACGGAAGAGATTTTACTATAGTTAGGACTTGTATAAGACTAACACGATCAGCAAGAACTATCCTCTTATGATCAACCAATTTGAAATGAGAAAAATCCTCTCAAACTTAACTCTCCTGCTTCTATCAATACTGGACAGCAAGGTAACTATACCAACCAAGTAGAAAAAGAAAACAATCCTTCCTTTTCCACTCTCTTGTTTCCAACAATCCTGGACTCATTTCCAACAATTCTGGAAAAATAAGCACTTCAATCACACAATCTTAATTCCAAAAATCTTGGAAAAATACGATGTTGATAAACAAACGATTTTGAGTAGATAAATTTGTAGAGTAATTATGACTTTGAGTGATATATCAATATAATTGATCTTCTCTTCGAATAATAATGATTCAAACTTACAAAAGTATAGAATGCTCAAGAATTTTCTGTTATGAATGATATGAAAGTAATGCAGAAAATTCCTTGAATGAATGTTAAGTGTTTGAAATGAGAATTTTTGAAAATGCAAAAGTTTGATTGAAAGAGGTGAATTATGAATTGAAATTTAATGTATTTATAGTAGCATAAAACCCTTTGGAAACATGGTAAAGATATGAAGATATACCATGAACGAATGCCAAGACAAAGTGAAATGGTTCCATGAAGTGATGCATGAAGAGGTGTTGAAAAAGCTACTGGTTTATCAAATTTGTCTAGGTGCAAATCGATTGGACAAAGGCCAGCGACTATATTTTTTAAAAAGCTTTAGTAAGCAATCGATTGCACCAATGTGCAAATAGATTGAACAGAAGAAAACATGAAATTTTTCTAAGAGTTTTTAGGCAAGCTACAGGTGCAAATTGATTGCTTCCTTGTGCAAATCGATTTGCATCAGTTGAAAATGGAAAAAATGCCTAAGACTTTTTGCTATGGGTATGGACAATTTATGCAATGACATTGGGCCATTTTGATCATCTAAGACTTTAGTAAAGGTAAACATTGTCATTATAGCTTCTTGAAAAGTAGTTGCTAGAAACCAGGGTCTTGAATATGACACTTTAACATTGAAGATCATCTTTGCCTTCTTGTTTCTATTAGATTTGTATTCATCAAAACATATTCATCATGGATCATGGAGAAGCTTTTCTTCACATTCTCCCCCTTTTTGATGATGACAAACATTCCTCTTTGATGCGTTGTTATTTCTGGAATTCTTCTCCCCCCTAAGATGTATAACTCCCCCTTAATATGTGAAGCTTAGTAATCTTTGCATTTGATCATATTGAAGGAGTATTTGTACCTTAAAAGTTCAAGACAAGGAAATATTCAAGCATAATATATAACACCTTTCTCCCCCTTTGATATTATCAAAAAGAAGGGAAATATGGGTGAAAGATAATAAATTGATATGCATATAGGTTTTTGAGGAAAACCAAAATCACATGAAATACAAAAATGAAAACTATTATTAATTGTATTACCTTTGAGTTTTACCTCATTGGAGACTTAATATACTATCAAAAGTTCATTCTTGGTGAATTTGATTTTGAAGCCTTTGTCACAAAGTTAGCTTTTTCTTAGAAGACTTTGCTTTAGTCTTTCAACATAAAGTACATTTTAAATTGGATGTGAAGGTTAGTACTCTAACTTTGCCAATGCCAAAAATTATTCCTTTAAGATATTCTCCTTTTGTGAAATAAACCTTTGATTTTTATAACTAGATATGAAAATTAGTTTATTTCTCCCGTTGTATGCTTAAAGTAACCACTATAAAGATATCAACATTTTTAAGTGGTCTTCAAGAAAGCCTGCAAAATAGATTAGATTTTGTTCATACACAATGTGCTTTGGGTCCTTGATAGTTAATTCTCTTTTCAACCCACACATAATATCCACTTGCTACACTGAAAATTCTTACATGGCATGCATTAGGTGTATGACCACTTATACTACAATAAAAGCATGTTGGAATAAAATTACTCTTATACCTTGGAACATAAGTTTTCTTTTGAAAAATTCTCTTTTTAGGATGATGATGCACATGATTTACTTTGTTCACTTTCTCTTTAATTGGTTGATCACTAGCCTTAATAAAGATAGTTTGGCTAGAATATAGTTTATAATTTGTAGAGTAACCAAGTCCACTTTTGTCATTTGCGTATCTTTGACGACTAAGTAAATCATCAAATTCAATTTTTCTCTTTTCATATCTTTCTAAAACTCTTTTCAATTGGACAATTTGAAAAGAAAGTGAATCACACTCTTTGCATGTAATATTTTGTTTTTCTTTTTCAAGAAAATTTTATTTTTCAACTTCAAAATTCTTTTCCTACGGTGTCAATATTTTCTTCAAGAGACAAAATTTGTTTATTTTAGGTTGACACCTTTTTATGCAAAATCTTACATTCATTAAGTAGTTCTTTAATAGTACATAGAGCATCATTATCATAATAAGATATTTCATTACTAAACTTTTCTTCTTTATCGTCGGAGTTGTGTGAAGTCATCAATTCAAGATTAACACATTCTTTGCTTTTGGAATCGGAAGATGAACTTACTTCATTATCTTCCCATGCTACATATGCTTTCTTTGACTTTTTATCCTTCTTTCTGTTGAAGTATTTATTCTTCTTTTCAAGTGTAGAACATTCAATTTTAACATTTCTTTTTTCTCCACATTCAGAGCATGTAACCTTCCTTGTTGGTGCTTCCTTTTTAATGATCTCCCTTTTCTTTCTTTTCTTAGAAACTTTTCAAACTTCTTGATAAGATCATCATCTTCTTCACTAGCGGACTCATCCTCTTAATTTCTATCATGATGTTTGATTCTCGTCTTTAAGACAATGTCTTTTGAATCTTTTAATTGAATTTCACGCTTTTCAAGTCTTCCAAGTTCCGTCTCATATTCTTGAAGTTTTTCGAACAATATCGCGGAAGTCATTTTGGATAGACTTTTCTTCTCGGATGTTGCCGACACTTTTGGTTTCCATTCCCAAGTTAAAGATATAAACACTTTAAGATTAAGTTCATCGATAGTAAGAGTCTTACCAAGTGCTTTAAAGTGATTTTTAAATGCACAAATCTTTTCCGCAAGTCCAGGATTGATTCTTGGGGCTGCATTCTGAATAATTTGTACTCTTAACTCAAAGTGTTTAATATTGATCTTTTAAATTCAACAGTTCCTTCATGAGTTTCCATCAATGTATCCCATATTTCCTTTGTTGTTGTGTATGCCAAAATACAAAATAATTCATCCATGCTAAGAACACCTTGGAGAAGATTTATTGCTTTCTTGTCATAAATAACCTTTTTCTCATCATCTTCATCCCATGAACCTTCGAGCTTTATGGAGGAAACATCATCAACAATAGTTCTTGGAAAGAAAAGACCATCTACAACATCTTTCCATACTTCTTTTCTAAATGCGCCTTCATGCGTATTTTCCAGAAATCAAAATATTCACCACAAAACAATTGAGGCTTGTTATTACTACCACCATCTTTAAAGGCCAGATTTGCATTTGTGGAAGCCACTCTGGATCTTTAAGAGCAGGTTACCTATAACATGCTCTAATGTTAATTGTAAGTATTGAGTGCGCCTAAGAGGGGGTGAATTAGGTACTTCAAAAATTCTGGTTTTTAGACTCAAGTAGTTCTTATTTTTTTTGGCTTTGGCATATGAATTAGAAAGCAATAAATTGCAAAAAAAAATAAAGAACACAACGATGTATCCTGGTTCCCTTTAAAATTCGAGAGTACTCCAGTCCTCTTTCAACCCGAAAGAGATTTTACTATAGTTAGGACTTGTACAATGTAACACCCCATGATTTCATATATTAATTTAATTGGAATTTAAACTAATTATTTGGAATTTTGGTATTTTAATTGGATTTAACTGGAAAATTATGGAATATGGGCTATTGGGCCAAGTGTTGTGGTTAGTAGAGGGGGTGTTAAATTGTCAAGCCTTTTGCTAAGTTATGTTTTGTTTTTCATAAAACAAAAGAATTGGAAAATAGAAGAGGAATAGCAAAGAAGAGAAGAGAAACAGACACGTGAAAGAGGAGAAGAAGAGAAAGAGGGAAGAATCAAGGTTTTTGGCTAAGGTAAGGGGGAACTCTTCCAATTAACTTCTATTATTGGGTTATAGATGATAGTATAGAATGAGTAGGTTGGTCGGGTCAATGGAATTATATGTTAGGTTTTGTGAATTTTGGGTTTTAGGGTTGATTTGATACAATTGCATGATTGATAAGTTGTATGACGTTTGATGACCCATAAAACATGTCATATGTGTGTTATAATATGTAATCCTGTGCTATTTTGTGATCATGTATGTGTTGGCTCGATTTGGAATTGAATTAAAATGGTGAAGTGTTGTCAAAATGCTGAATTTTGTGTTGTAGGTTGTCTATAACCGGTTGCGGATAGGCCGTAATCGATTACAGACTGAAATTTTGAAATAACGAGTAATGTTACGTTTTCGTAACCGGATACACTCAGGACCGTAACCCGTTACAGTAGTGAAAAATAGCTAAAAATTGAGCTTTTGAGTTTCGTAACCGGTTATGCTCAGGACCGTAACCCGTTACGGTAGTGTTGTCCGTCAGGCGTAACCCGTTATGCTTTTTCTGTAACCCGTTACGCTGTAGCTTTTTAGAAAAATATTTTAATTTCAAAAATTCATATCTTTCAAATCGTAAGTCTGTTTTGGTCGCTGTTTTATGCGTTGGGAAGGTAACCGAGTACTTTAACGAGCAGTGACTCGATTTTATTTTGAAAAGCTCGATTTATTTCATTTATGGCGTGTTTTGTACATTGAGTGCATGATTTGGTTAATGTGACAATGTGGTGATGTTGTAATGATATAACTGTGATTTTGACGTTATATGTGGTGTGAATTATATATGATATAATTGTAGATGGTGTTGAAACCGAATATATCATTCGGTGTTGCTTTTGGTGAGTTATTAGTGATGACATTGTTCATTTTGATCCAGTGGTGATGTTGTGACTACATGATTATAATGTTGATAATGTGTGTATAACGTGATCATGTGGTGATTGTTTTGATCGTATGATGATGATTGATTTGCTTTGAATGATGCATGATACATATACATACTTGTTGGTGATAACTATGTTGAGTTATGTGAGACGATGTTGTTCATCGGATCGGTGATGTTGTAAGTATGACATATGTGTGCATTCATTCATACGCATTTTGGTGATGGATCCCGGTGATGTTATGGATCAAATGATGGGCATAATTCCCATTCTGTGGAATTTGTGCCGGTTGGGATGTATTTGGTGAGGAATAGATCAGTTGGATGGGTTAATCCTATGTTTGGTACCACATGTATAGTGTCAGTACATACATATGCATATTATTATAACATGATTGAATGAATTCCAGTGTTATATGTTGATGTTGTGTTTGATTGTGTGATAAAACTTGTCTGAAAACCTAAATATGTTTCAATTGGGTGAATGATGTACTTATGATATATTATTATTTATGAGCTAATAACATTTGTTAATTGTGAATGAGACTCACCCTTACATGTTGTCATTTTCAGATTGAAAAGTATCAGCTTTGATTTTGGTGAGGATAGCTTATAGGTTATTCCATTGTTAGCGTCAGTGTCATGCTCTGATATTGTAACACTAGGGACGCTAGTCTAGAGTTTATGATTATACTTGGTTTTATTGTTTTGGATTAATTTTGTTGAATTATGTATTGGTGATGTATGTTTTCCAGTTGAATAAGTTTCCGCTGTGTTAAACATGAATTTATATGTTTGGTGAACCGTTCCTAAGAGAAAATAATCCCTTCTTTTCCACTCTGTTGTTTCCAACAATCCTGGACAAGTAGGACTGCACTTATTCCCAACAATTATGGAAAAATAAGCACTTCAATCACATAATCTTAATTCCAACAATCTTGGAAAAATAAGATGTTAATAATACAAATGATTTAGAGTAGATAACTTTGTAGAGTAATTATCACTTTGAGTGATATATCAATACACTTGATCTTTTCTTTCAATGATAATGATTCACACTTACAAAAGTATAGAATGCTCAAGAATTTTATGTTATGAATGATATGAAAGTTATGTAGAAAATCCCTAGAATGAAGGTTAAATGTTTGAAATGCGAATTTATGAAAAATGCAAAAGTTTGATTGGAAGAGGTGAATTTTGAATTAAAACTTCATGTATTTATAGTAGAAAACACCTTTTTGAAACATGGTAAATATATGAAGAAATATCATGAACAAATGCCAAGAAAAAATGAAATGGTTCCACGAAGTGGCGCATGAAAAGGTGTTGAAAAAGCCACCGATTTATCTAATTTTTGCGGGTGCAAATCGATTGCACAAAGGCCAACGACTATATTTTTCAAAAAGCTTTAGTAATAAATTGATTGCACCAAGTGCAAATCGATTGCACAGAAGAAAACATGAAATTTTAGGCAACCTACAGGTGCAAATCGATTGCTTCCTTATGGAAATCGATTTGCATTAGTTGAAAATGGTAAAAATGCCTAAGACTTTGTGTTATGGGTATGGACAAGTTATGGAATGACGTTGGGCCATTTTGAGCATCTAAGACTTTAGTAAAGGTAAACTTTATCATTTTACCTTCTTGAAAAGTAGTTGCTAGAAACCAAGGTCTTGAATATGATACTTTAACATTGAAGATCATTTTTGCCTTCTTGTTTCTATTGGATTTGTCTTCATCAAAACATATTCATCATGGATCATGGAGAAGTTTGTCTTCACATTCTTCCCCTTTTTGATGATGACAAACATTCCTCTTTGAAGCATTGTTAGTTCTGGAATTCTTCTCCCCATAAGACGTATAACTCCCCCTTAATATGTGAAGCTTGGTAATCTTTACATTTGATCATATTGAAGGAGTATTTGTACCTTAAAAGTTTAAGACAAGAAAATATACAGACATAATATATAACACCTTTCTCCCCCTTTGAAATTATAAAAAAGAAGGGAATGATTGGTGATAGATAATAATTTGATATGCATATAGGTTTTTGAGGAAAACCAAAATCACATGAAATAAAAAAATTAAAAATATTATTAATTGTAGTACCTTTGGGATTTACCTCATTGGTGAATTTGATTTTGAAGCCTTTGTCACAAAGTTGACTTTTGCTTAGAAGATTTTGCTTTTGTTCAGTACCTAATGTGCTTTGGGTCCTTGATAGTTAGTTCCCTTTTTAACCCACACATAATGGACACTTTATATGCTGAAATTTCTTACATAGCATGCATTAGGTGTATGGCCACTTATACCACAATAAAAGCATGTGGGAACAAAATTACTCGTATACCTTGGAACATAAGATTTCTTTTGAAAAATTCTCTTTTTAGGGTGATGATGTACATGATTTACTTTGTTCACTTTCTCTTTATTTGGTTGATCAATAGCCTTAACAAAGATAGTTTGGCTAGAAGTTGGTTTATAATTTGTAGAGTAACCAAGTCCATTTTTGTCATTTGCGTATCTTTGACGACTAAATAAACCACCCAATCAAATTCAGATTGCCTTGAAGAGCATAAGGGAGAATAAGGCGCAAGGTATTGATGTATACACTTCTAAATTATTTAAAGCCTCTTAGTCTGTTACTAGCACAGATATTAGGACTATGATCCATGATTTCTTTGATAGAAATAGGATGTTTAAAGGTATCAAATGTGCTCTAGTCACATTGATCCTCAAGGCTCATAGTTCTAAGAGTATGAAAGACCTGAGACCTATTGCCTGCTGCACCACCTTGTATATAATTATATGAAAAATCCTAACCAATAGACTGAGCTAAGTTATCAGTATTGTAGTGGACTATAGCCAATCTGCCTTCATTCCTGGGAAGGTTATCCAAGGCAATATTATCATTACCCAAGAGTTAATTAGAGGCTTCAATAGAAAAAAAATCTCACCTAGATGCACTATCCAACTAGATATCCAAAAAGCCTATGATACTTCGGAATGGAAATCCCTAGAAGATATCATGAGGGAGATGAATTTCCCCCATAAATTCAGCACTTGGATCATGATATATGTCAAAACAGTTTCCTATAGATATAATATAAATGAACAACATAGTGAGTATCTTCAATCTAAGAGGGGTCTTAGACAAGGAGAACACATCTCCCCCATGCTCTTTTCTTAGTAATGAAATTCCTACATAGATGTCTAAGAAAACTGCAAGATAACCCTAATTTCAACTACCACCCTAAGTGTGAAAAAGTATACATCACAAACATATTCTTTGTTGATGACTTGATGTTGTTCACTAGAGATGATGGGATTTCTATGACACTTCTGATGGAAACTGTCAATAGCTTTTCTGCAGCAACTGGTCTCAAAGCTAGCCTAATCAAATGCAAGGTGTATTTTAGGGGGGGGGGGGGGGTGACGGTGTTAAGCAGAAAATTCTGGACATTACTGTTTTTGTGGCTGGGAATTTTCCCTTCAAGTACCTGGGAGTCCCTCTAGCTAGTAGGAAGTTAACTGTCAATATGTGCAGATCTCTCATAGAAAAGATTGTCTCCATACTTAATCATTGGACTACAAAACTACTTAGCTATGCATGTAAACATCAATTGATCTGAAGTATTTTGCTTGCCATCAGAAATCACTTGATGCAGGTGTTCCCTATGCCCAAATGTGTGATCAAACATATTGAATCTGTCTGCAGAAGTTTCTTATGGAGTGGTACAGCCGAAATAACAAAGAAATCTTCTGTAGATTTGACAAAATGTATGACCCCAAGAATGATGGAGGTTTAAATATCACAGCCTTGAGAGAATGGAATATGGCCATATTGGGAAAACTACTATGGAACATTCAATCTAAGGCTGACAAATTGTGGGATAAATGGATCAATATGTACTATTTGAATTATCAATATTTCCTATCTTGGAAACCCAAACCTGACTGCTCTGGTTTGATCAAAAGTTTGGTGACTTGCATAGATGCTATAATTCACACATAATATTGGAATGAGGCATTCCAGTACAGGATGTACAACATGACCAAGATGTACAACAATCTTAGAGGAGATAAAACGTAAGTACGATGGAAGAAAATATTCTACCAAAATATTGCAAGGCAAGGGCGTTGTTTGACATGTGGCTGGTTTTCATGTGGAGAATTAACACTTAAGAGTGCTTTTGGTCAAGAATAGGAGACCTTAGAGCTCTTATATTTTGATTGCCACTTGACAATGGGTATATTGAATGATATGCTACAATGGATGGGATACCAGAGATGGCCTTCTACTTGGCAACAGGAAAAGAATTGGCTGCACATGGAAACTAGAAAAAAGGGCTGGAGGAGACAAATTTTAAAAGTGGCAATAGCTAAGATTATGTATGGCATATAGCAGAATCGAAATGCCATAATCTTTCTCATGGTAGTGTGGATCCAACTTTGAGTGATAATGTCAAATTTATTGTAACTACTAGATATCATATGAATAGAATACTTAGCACACATATAGATAAGATTACTCTTTGCATAAAGTAATTAGTTTATTTGGATGTTCCATACCTGGATCTAGGGGTGTTCAAACTCAAACCGGCCCAATATAAAACTGCAAAATCAAACTGAACCAAATTGAAACCGCAAAAAACCGCATTTGGTCGGATCTGTTTGGACCATTTTTTAACAAAACCGCGTGGTTAGGTTCGGATTGCATTTTGTAATTACAAATTGAACCAAACCGTATTACGTTACAACCAACATTCACTAAACCCACATCCAACCCAAACTCAAACCTATTATTCCTTAACCTTTTGATTATGAATGATTTTCCCTTCCTCACACTAAATGTTTCAATTCAAGTCTTCTCAAATCTCGCCTACCGGAATCGTGCCTTTTTCTCATCTTTTACAAGTACATATCACCTCTTCTTCTCTAGTCTCTCGTATCTTAAGTTCTTTCTTTTTCACCTTTTTAACATTTTTCTGTTAGAACGTAGTTTGGTTCTAATTATATTTTAGTGTTTTGATGATAACTAGCAAACAAATTTTGTATAAAGCAAGCATGGTACTCTAATCATATGTTTCTAATTTTAGAAGATGTACCAGTACCAACAATCAAAACTTGAAGAATTAGAACATAAAGCTAGAAGAAATTTCGGATATCGCACGATGCAAACATATCTACAATACAAGTTGAAGAACAAGGCTGAACAGAAGATTATAAAGAATGATTCAAGTTAACACCGCTGAAAAGCAACTTCTGATACTGCACGCTGAAGACATATTCACAACAGAAGTTGAAGAACAAAAGCTGATCAGAAGTTCACGCAGATTGATTCAAATTTAACCGTTGAAGACATAATCATTAGCAAAACGGCTACAACACTCTAAAAGCGTAATTTCCAAGATTGATTGAAGAAACTATCCACATGCAAATTTCTTGGAGAAAGCAAAAGCAAGGACAACACGCAAACCATTTAACGCTGAGTGAACTCAACAAAGCTTTGGAGATAACAGTCAAAAATTCTAAAAGCTATATATAGTCATGATCGATTGAAGAACAATATACACGACGATACAACAACACAATGAGCAAAATAGAAAGAAATAAGAAAGATCACACAAGAACGCTGCTACTCTGATAAATCATCAAGTGTGAAGAAAAACTCTCGGAAGCTAAATTCTCTTATTCATATTCTGAGTTTATTGTTCTGTACTGAATCTTAGTGAAATATCACAGTAGTGATTACAGCTTTCTAGAAGCAAACTATACACTATCAACAGAAGTTACATGGTAACTAAGTCCTTGAGAGACCAATGGGTCAGAAGTCTCAAGAAGTCTAGAACTAGTTGAGTCTTAGAAGATTGGTTAGTCACAAGCGGTTGGCTTGTGCGGGAACGTTAGTCACCAGCAGTTTGACTCGTGCATTGTATTGTGAGTCACGGCAGTTGATCGTGCAAGTGTAATCAGGTTCTGATTATAGTGGATTAAGACCTCGGTTGAGAGAGGCAAATCACCTTGTTGAGGGTGGACTGGAGGTAGCCTTATTGAGAAGGTGAACCAGGATAAAAATAACTGTGTTCTGATTAACCTTATGTCGTAAAGTTTTTAAATCCCAATTACTTAACCCCCATTTCTAAGTGTTTTCTCAACCTTCAATTTCTACTGTTCTCTCTTCCAATTACGTTTTTAATGCTCCTCTTATTCTCTAGTCTCTCATCTCTTTTGCTCTTTCTTTATCATCTTTTCTAATCTTTCACTCGTCTATTTTCCTATTTCATTATAATATTTTTGATATTGTTTTATGCTACTATTTTATGTTTTTTATTCCACTTTTATCTAATATTATTTTTGTATATTAAATGGAAAGTTATTATCCAAATATGATGAGTTTTATTGTTATTTGATAACGCATAAATGACTAAATACAAAGTTATGTTGTCATCTATATGTGTATGTATAACTCAATAATAAAATAAAAAAAACCGAACCAATTCAAACCACATTAGTTTGGTTTGGTTTGGTTTGGTTTTATTTCTAAAAGTCAACTGAACCAAACCAAACCAAACACTTTTTTCTTTTGCGGTTTGGATGATTTTTTACGTAAAAACCGCTCAAACCGCCCCGCAAACACCCCTACCTGGATCAATGGATCGGCTTGTACCTCAATGTTTTTGGAAATAAATTTATTTGATTTCAACCAAAAAAAATAGTGAAAGTGGTTAATGAAATAAAATAATTGGTTAATCACGTACAATTTTTATGGTTAATACAATTGTGAAGTTGGTTAATGACACAATCTTATATATGTGTTGTAAAATCAATTTTAAAAATAATATTTTAATAAAAATCACTGTTCACTGTATAAATACGATAAACTATATATACGAAATATATATTTGATGTAAAAATGAGTGTAAAGATAGCAATCATTTTCCGGCCTATTAAATTTATAAACTGTCAAAATATTTTAGAAAAGAGTTTCGGTGACAGTTTCCACAAAATTGAAAAATTTTGCAAAATAGTTTTAGTATGTTCCATAAAATTGGAAGATTTTGGAAAATAGTTTAGGTGACATAATAGATTGGACGATTTATTGATTCAGTTTCACTTTGAAAGTTGAGTATCGAAAGAGTCCTCACAAGAGTTCTTCAAGAAAAAAAAATTTATTGAATAAAAAATACTTAAAATACGAGTGAGAAAAAATAAAAAATTCTAACTAATAAACTATATTTATATGAGAACGTTTTGATAGAAAAGTATATAATATAGGAATAGGGGAATGAATGAATGAACGACGGGTATGGAATGAAATTTTCTAAAAATACATGATTTTTTTTATTTATTTAAGCTCTATTTTTATGAATAAAAAAAATCACTAAACATGCCAAAAATCGCTTTCTTTTAATTGTACGGCTTAATTTATAGTTGAGAATGTTATTCAACCAAAAATGAGTTTTGAAAATTGAGATTACCCAGAAAAGGAAGCATATAGTATTTATTAAGTCGCATCTATTGCATTATTAAGTTGGCCTGGCTTGACAAATTTTAAGTTGAAGGCTTATGCCTTGTTGATGCCTCTATTGACTGGAAAATTATTAAGTTGGGAGTTTTACTCCTAATAGTACCACATGCATATGCATAGTATTGAGTCGCATATTAAGTTGTATTTTGAGTTGTTATGATAATTAATGATTGTCGTATTGAGTTGATGATATCGTTGTGAAGTTGAATTTGTTGCCATCTTTTGGTGATGTTTTGTTGTGGTAAAGTTGCCTTATGTTGAGAAGGGGTGAATTGTGTATGATCTTATTTTCGCTATAAGTATTATCATACGGTCATTTATACTATTTGATATCTCACCCCTTCTGTTTAAATGTTACCCTTTGTTGGTAACGTACATGTATCGATGAGGAGTACCCGTTATCGTTATTAGTTCGATTCGGTGTCCTATGCTCTGATATGTAGCACTCGGGGGGGATTGCCGCTTATATTGGTTCGTTATGATTGAGTTGAATTATGAGTTGTCTTTGAATAAGTTGTTTGTTGTTTTCATGGTGACTAAGATGTTAACATTTTGACATTTATGAGTTTATGATTCCGCTGCACTGTTTTAAAGTTGATTTGGTTTTGAAGAATCTTTTGGCTATGAGTTCTCCCTATTGATATATGTTATGTATCTGTTATAATGAGCTGAAATATATGATTGTTTTTTATGTTATAATGTGACACCTCATATTATTTTTGAAATTTTGCACTCTGATTTTATTATTAAATCATTGGGGTAGATATGGGGTGTTACAGGAGGGGGCTGACAGTGTTAAGCAGAAAATTCTGGACATTACTGGTTTTGTGGCTGGGTATTTTCCCTTCAAGTACCTGGGAGTCCCTCTAGCTAGTAGGAAGTTAACTGTCAATATGTTCAGACCTCTCATAGAAAAGATTGTCTCCATAATTAATCATTGGACTGCAAAACTACTTAGCTATGCAGGTAAACATCAATTGGTCTGAAGTGTTTTGTTTGCCATTACTAATCACTTGATGCAGGTGTTCCCTATGCCCAAATGTGTGATCAAACACATTTAATCTATCTGCAAAAGTTTCTTATGGAGTGGTACAGCTGAAATAACAAAGAAATCTCCTGTAGCTTGGACAAAATGTGTGACCCTAAGAATGATAGAGGTTTAAATATCACAGCCTTGAGAGAATGGAATATGGCCACATTGGGAAAACTACTATGGAACATCCAATCTAAGGCTGGTAAATTGTCGATTAAATGGATCAATATGTATTATTTGAATTATTAGGATTTTCTATCTTGGAAACCCAAACCTGACTGCTCTAGTTTGATCAAAAGTTTGGTGACTTGCATAGATGCTATAATTCACACACAATATTGGAATCAGGAATTCCAGTCCAGGGCGTACAACATGACCAAGATGTACAACAATCTTAGAGGAGAAAAAACGCAGGTACGATGGAAGAAAATATTCTACCAAAATCTTGCAAGCCAAGGGTGTTGTTTCACATGTGGCTGGTTTTCATGGGGAGAATTAACACTAAGGTAAGAATCCATAAATTTGGCATAGGGGCTGGCCTCAAGTGTGCTTTTGGTCAAGAATAGGAGACGTTGGAGCTCTTACATTTTGATTGCCACTGGACAATGGGTATATGGAATGATATGCTGCAATGGATGGGATACCAGAGATGAACTTCAACTTGGCAACAGGAAAAGAATTGGCTATGCATGGAAACTAGAAAAAAGGGTGGGAGGAGACAAATTTTAAAAGTGGCAATAGCTGAGATTATGTATGGCATATGGCAGAATCGAAATGCCATCTTCTTTCTCATGGTAGTGTGGATCCAACTTTGAGTGATAATGTCAAATTTATTGTAACTACTAGATATCATATGAATAGAACACTTAGCACACACATAGATAAGATTACTCTTTGCATAGAGTAATTAGTTTATTTGGATGTCTCATACCTGGATCAGCGGATCGGCTTGTACCTCAATTTTTTGAAAATAAAATTTATTTGATTTCAACCAAAAAAAGTACTGAAAATAGTTAATGAAATAAAATAATTGGTTAATCACGTAAATGTTTGTGGTTAATACAATTGTGAAATTGGTTAATGACACAACCTTATATTTGTGTTGTAAAATAAATTTTAAAAATAAATAAATTTTTTTAAAATAGTATTATTTTAATAAAAATTAATGTTCACCGTATAAATACGATGAACTGTGTATACTGATCAGTATGTATTTGATGTAAAAATGAGTGTAAAGATAGCAATCATTTTCCGATCTATTAAATTTATAAACTATCATAATATTTTGGAAAAGAGTTTATGTGAGAGTTTCCACAAAACTGAAAACTTTTGCAAAATAGTTTTGTTATGTTCCATAAAATTGGAAGATTTTGGAAAATAGTTCTGGTGACATAATAGATTGGACGATTTATTGATTCAGTTTCACTTTGAAAGTTGAGTATCGAAGAGTCCTCACAAGAGTTCTTCAATAAAAAAAATAATTTTATTGAATAAAAAATACTTAAAATACGAGTGAGAAAAAATAAAAAATTCTAACTAATAAACTATATTTATATGAGGACGTTTTGATAGAAAAGTATATAATATAGGAATAGGGGAATGAATGAATGAACGACGGGTATGGAATAAAATTTTCTAAAAATACATGATTTTTTTATTTATTTAAGCTCTATTTTTATCAATAAAAAAAATCACTAAACATGCCAAAAATCGCTTTCTTTTAATTGTACGGCTTAATTTATAGTAGTTGAGAATCTTATTCAAACCAAAAATGAGTTTTGAAAATTGAGATTACCCATAAAAGGAAGCATATAGTATTTATGACGAAGTGAACCAGGCAATTGGTGTTGGCCGGCCTCCTAACGTAAACCTAATTAACAAGTCAATTTGTTAAAAATGACTAGATTGAAATAAGTCAAAATTAATTAATTGAGTGTTGTACCTGTTGGAAAAAAACCACATGCATAACAGCATAAGTAAGACCTTCTGCAATTAGCTTGTTCTCACACACTAGGTGCATGATAGGCTTTGAAGTCATAAAAATTGTTGTCAAAATAAATTATATTTGAAAATAGTTGATTTTAATTTAATTCCTAATTACTCTTAGAAAGATATATATATATATATATATATATATATATATATATATATATATATATATATATATATATATATATATATATATATATATATATATATATATATATATATATATATATATATATATATATATATATATATATATATATATATATATATATATATATATATATATTAACAATAAGATTTAAATATGTTAAATTGTATTATAATATATCAGATTGTAATTTGATTTAGTTTTACAAATATGTAAATAAAATAACATTTATTAATATAAAAAATTTATTTTTACATTATTAATAAAGAAATGTATTATGATTATATAAATCTCTTTCTTTTCAATTTCGCAACTAAAACAACAGTCATATCGGTTCATTAAAAAACTAGAATCAAATGCTTTTTTTTGTGTAAGCAAGAAATCTATTAATGAGAGAACTAAGGGTTCTCCAACCTTGATACACAAAACCGGAACAAGTCCGACAAAAAAAACGATATTACAAACCAAATACAATGCTGAATCAAATGCTGAATTTTTTTATTCTTAGAATTTGTGGAATTTTATTATAAGTAAGTTCAAAAGTAGACATTATAAATTAATTTTATTATAAGTAAGTTCAAAAATAGACATTATAAATTTCCTACCGATATTATTTAAAATAAACATGTTCTATGGGTCGAAACTATTTAATTTTTTATTATTTAATTTTTTTTCCTACCAAAATAGACAATATCCACAGGTTGATACTACTTAATTTTATATACATTTTTTAATTATCACTATATTATATTTATTTATTATTTATAACGATATTGTTAGACCCGTGCGAATACATGAGTAGATGACTACTTGATTATGTTATTTATTTTTCTACTAAAATATCATTTTCGACGGGACGATACTACTTCATTGGTATATATTTTATATACATTTCTTAATCATCACTATATTATATTTATTTACTATTTATAACGATATTGTGCAACATGTGCGAATACATTTCATTTATTTTTCTACTAAAATATATATTTTCGACGGGCCAAGACTAATTAATTTTTATATTTTTTAACTATCGATATAATATATTTATTTACTATTTATAATGATATTGCGCAACACGTGCTAACGCACGGGTATATGACAACTTAATTATTTCATTTATTTATTAACCATCACTATCCTATATTTATTTATTATTTATTACGACATTGTGTGACTCATTGAAACGCACGGGTAGATGACTACTTAATTATTTCATTTATTTTTTCTACTAAAATTTACATTTTAGCAGGCTGAGACTGCTTAATTTGTATATCTTTTATACATGTTTCTTAACCATTATTGTACGATATTTATGTACTATTTATCGTGACACTTCACAACTCGTGCAAACGCACGGGTAGATGACTACTTATATATAGTTATATATCTTTTATAAATATTTTTTAACTATACTGTATTTATTTACTATTTATAACAACATTGCGTGACCATGTGAACGCACAGGTAGATTAAATTAATGTTTATATGACAATCATAATTTTAATTTTTTTTAATTTGTGTATTTTTAATATACATTTATTAACCATCTTTATGTTATTTTTACATTATTTATAACGACTTTGCGTGACCAGTGCGAACGCACGAGTCCTTTACTAGTTTTCTAAGACCGTCTCATAGTATTTTTAAAACAAAATAATAGAATATCAGTTACATGTAAATAATCTCACATTAAATCAAAGTGAAAGGTAGATTTCAATGAATTTCTCTTCACCAAGGTGTCAGTACGCTACCTTAGGGTTTCCTTTTTCTTAAATAACAACAAATTTATGGTGAGAAATTATTGTTTTAATGGGTTTCATCTACAGGGAAAACAAACAAGAAACTGACTTAAGTTGTATTTCAAATTGTTGGGAAAACTCAATCACATGATGAAAATGATGGACCAATGAACAATGGAGAGAGTGTGAGAATTAGAGAAAATTAGGGTGAAAAATAAACCAGTCTGCAAAAGGATGAAAAGTGCATTAACAAACATGTGTTGGCTATATTACACGACAGACTAACTCTACCACTACACTCAATCTCTTGGCGTATATTTTACTAACCTAAGCGTCAATTCCCCGATCCCTCGAGCCAATTGTAACGTCTGACTAGGTAACAGAGCTCGTTAATCCATAAGTCGCAATTCTTAATTATACTATACCTCTTCAATTAGCAAATTCAATAGTTAAAGTATGTCAGATAAATAGTCCTAGGGTCAGTAGTCACTACTTATCAAAATCAAATCGAATGTCGTAACAAACAATATACCATGAGCATAATCAATAACAGAATAATAACAAAGAGTGAAAACAATTACATTAACATCATCTAATCATATATCCCAATCTAATTGAAACATGTTCATCATCAAATAAGACCTAACCTAAGAGGAATCTAACTACTCGTGTTGAAATACTTCAATACCATAAGTGTAGACTCGAAGATCATGAAAAATCATCGAAGAAGAAGCTCTCCATGGCCTCTCAAATAGCCCAAATGCGTCACTTTTGTGTCTTGGAATTTGAAACCTTTTTTCTTCTCCTTATTTCTTTTAAAGCATCCTAAAATATGTCAGCAAAAAGCATTTAACGCGGATGTGCTAGGTCTCATCGCGGGCGAGTTGAACAATGATTCGCCCAATGCAGAGACGCTCTAGCATGGCGCGGGTGCATTTTTCATAAGCGAAACAATGTATTTTTGTTCCCTCTTTCACCAATTTTCATAATAAGTGCCTTTCTTCACCCAACATTGCTTTTTCAAACTTTTTTCACTCATTTGCTTTTAACTTGTTCATTTTAAGTCAGATTTGTCTAATCTTTCTTTCACATACTAACTTGAGTGTCAGAGTGCTAACCTTCCGGATACACTCCACTCTGTCACATTGAAAGCTCTACTCCATCGTAACTTTGGTATCTCTCTCTATTTTTGTTCCAGAATGGAACAAATATAAAATATAATCCATAAAAAATAGAAAAAGTTATAGTTGGACATGCTCAACCTATCTCCGAAAAACTTTCAAAAGTACAACCGTTTATTTTTTTTTTTTTACTTCACATGTATGACTAATATTATTTTTTTAATAAAGTCAATTTATTGAATAAAAGAAAAAATAAACAAAAAGGATGAGGGGATATAAAATGTAATTCATCAAAAAACTGGCAAAAGTTATAATTAGATATGTCTAACCTTTCTTTCAAAAAAAATTCAAAAACACAAATAGGAAGTGAATCCTACCAAGTATCATGATAAACAAAAAATGAATTAACTAATCTATTTACACATGCAATTTCCTTTCTAAAAATGCGAGATATTTTGAATCTAAAGAAGTTTATAAATTTTAAGTTCAAATAAGATTGTGTTCATGTTAAATATATCAATATTTGTTTTTAATCTCTCAATTCTCTTTGCTAGTGGTGACATTCATGGGATTCAAATCTGTAGGGGGCACCTAGTGTGTCTCATCTGCTTTTTGCTAACGATTGTTTTTTGTTTTGCATGGCAAATCTTTCGGAAGTAAAACATCTCATGGAGTTACTTGGTACTTATACAAAGAAGGCTGGTCAGGAAATCAATATGATTAAGCCGGAAGTATTTTTAATTGTAATTTGAGCATTCCTGCACAAGAGGATCTTGCCAATATTATGGGAGTCCCTCATGTTTTAGGAACGGGTAATTATTTAGGACTGTCCTCGATGATTGCTGGAAAAAAAAGGCAAATTTTTCTTTTATTAAGGATCGTATTTGGAAGCGTATCAACTCCTGGAGGGGTCGATCTTTGTCCAGAGCCGACAAAGAAATAATGATTAAGTTGGTTCTTCAAGCAATACGGGCTTACATCATGAGTATTTTTATTCTCCTAGATGCGGTTATTAATGAAATAGAAAAGATGTTAAATTCTTTTTGGTGGGGTGGAGGTTCCAACAATAAGGGTATAAGATGGATAGCTTGGAGAAGTTAACTTGTTCTAAGGAGGAAGGGGTTGGGATTCCGGGACTTCAAATTGTTTAACTTGGCTATGGTTGCTAAGCAAGGTTGGTTTCTCATGAATAATCCCCAAGTTTTAGTCTCGAGAATCTTCAAGGCAAGGTACTTTTCGAGGACTTCTTTCCTTGATGTTACTCTAGGATACAATCCTAGTTTTGTGTGGAAGAGTGTGTGGAAGGAGAGGGAGGTTCTTAAGTTGGGATATAGGTGGAGTATAGGCGATGGAAATAGCATTAAAGTTATGAGTGATTCTTGGCTTAGGGGCAGCAGAGACGGTTTCTTGAATGGTCCTAAAAAACAAGGTGCGTATAATATTACGGTAAAAGATCTTATGTTACCTAATGTTAAGCAGTGAAATATATGGATTTTATGTGATTTGTTTGATCCTACAGTGTTTAAAGACATCTTACAATTCCCGTTGGTGGAAGGGGTGGAGGATGACCGGTTGGTTTGGAAGGAAGAACAAAAGGGTAGCTATAGTGTTCGTTCGGGGTACCGTATTTGGGGTAAGGCTCATAACAAATATGGGGTAAGGAATGATAATATGAAGTGGAAGAGTTTATGGAGGATATCAGCCCTGACAAGAGTGAAACATCTTATTTGGCGTATTTGTAGAGGTTGTCTATCGTCGAAGGATACTTCATCTCTTATTTTTTACTTATGTTGTAAGGAAGATTGTAAAATCGTCGGTAGAGTTGAACTTATGATGGAATGTTTGTGGAAGAACATAAATGACTTGGTTTGGCATAATGAGAAGGAAGAAGCGTCTAAACTTGATTGGTTGGCCTTTCAAAAATGGCAAGAGTGGTTTTCGGCTCAAAGATATAATGATTCAGACTTAAACCAGTTGGCTTCGACAAATTGAAGTCCGCTCAATATTGGTTGGCTCAAGTGCAATGTAGACATGGGCTTTAATCATTGTTTTAAGACAAAAAATCGTGGATGGTGTCTTCGTGATGATCATGGTATTTTTTTTACTACAGGTGCCGCTTTGGATGGTGGTACCCTTTTCGTTATTGAAGCGGAAGCCTTAGCTCTTAAGGAGGCTATCCAATGAGTTATTTGTTTAAATCATAACTTTGTTGTGTTTGAAAGCGATTCCCAAAAATTGATCCATGCCTTAGGTCCAACTTTGTAGGAAATTCGGAGTTTAGTTTCATTATTTCTTCTATTAAGTCACTGTTATTAGATTTCCCCAACTTTGAGGTAAAGTTTGTTAAGCGAAAAATGAATATGGTTGTCCACTCCTTAGCTAAGGCAATCAATTCTTGGACTAGGCACATTATTTTCAATGAAATCCCTCCTTGTATTATGCTTTATTTGGGGTGTGTTTGTTTCAAGTTAAGAAATAAAATTCCTTGGAATTCGATTCCCATTATTATTTTTCCTTGGAATAATATTCCTATCCAAGTGTTTGGTAAAAATTAAATTTTTTAGATAAGTTTATAATATTTATTAAATTTACAAATTATAAAATATAAAATAAAGAAATAAATGTGAGTAGTAGTAGGGGAGTTATGGTTAGTCAACTTTATTCCATGAGAATTGTTGTGAAAAACGATGTCAAGAACAAAGTATATTAAGGAATTAGGGAAGACAAGAAGAACAACAAGGATTAGTTATAACTGCTATTCTTTTACTTTCTCTATAAAACAAGATTACAAGTGTTACAAGAATAACAAATAACCCTCTTACCCTAAATTAGGATTTGCAGTATACAATGATGAGAGACTAGTATGCTATCAATAATAAAACCTAACATACTAAACTAATGGGCTTTTCCACAAGGCCCATTATACAAGCTAACTTAATAAACAAGATAACTTAACAAATTAGGGTTTAAACACTAAAACCTAATTTAACATGCTAACAACCCTAGCATCTTCAACACCAGCATGTGAACAACCTTCGACTTCATGTTTAATCATGTCGAACCAAGAAGCTATCCTTCAACCATACTAGAGTTTGATCCAATATCTCACAAATCTCCACCTTGGACCTATGTCTATAACATCAAGGGAACAAACTAGCTTTCTTCATGCAACTTTATCAACTTCATACAGTGGAAAAACTTGCAACTCGGCAATGTCTTGGTGATCATATCAACAACATAGTGATATGTCGAAACCTTCAGCACTTGGACTTCTCCACGCTCGATTACTCCTCTGACGAAATGCAACCTCACATCAATGTTCTTAGTTTGCTCATGATATGCTGAGTTCTTCAACATGTATATTGCACTTTGACTATCACATTTAACAGTGATACCTCGACCTTGAAGTCTCAGCTCCTTTGCAAATCCTTCAAGCCACAATGCTTCTTTCACAACTTGAGTTAGGGCAATATACTTTGCTTCAGTGGTTGATAGAGCAACAACCTTTTGAAGTGTTGCTTTCCAACTAATTGCGGTGCGAAACATAGTGAAAACATATCCAGAAATAGATTTTATGTAATCCATACAACCTGCATAATCAGAGTTGACATATCCTTTGATTATTGCTTTACTATCTTCACCCAAGGCTCCACGATAAATTAGAACTCTGTTTAGAGATCCATTTATATACCTTAGAATCTACTTCAATGCTTGCTAGTTAGCCTTTCCAGGATTAGCTATGTACCTGCTTACAAGACTTAATGCATATGCTATATCGGGTCTAGTATAGACCATAGCATACATCAAATAACCAACTATATTAGCATATGGGATGCTATTCATATAGGCTCTTTCGATATCAGTAATGGGACAGTGATTAATACTCAACTTGAATTGAGGGTTAGTTGGAGTCACAATAGGCTTTGAATTCAACATACCAAACTTATCGATAATCTTCTATAGGTATGCCTCTTGAGATAAGCATAATTTCGACTTCTTTTTATCTCTTTGAATGTCAATTCCAAGAATCCTGGATGCAGCTCCCAGATCCTTCATATCGAATTCCCCTCATTACATCTTAGACATTGTTGCTTGCTATGAGAATATCATCCACATAAAGCAACAAATAACAAATGAATTACCAGGTCGAAATCGAAAGGAAACACGGTGGTCGAACTGGCTACTAGCGAAACTTATGCATGCCATGAATTTGTCGAATCTTCTATTCCACTATTGAGGAGATTGTTTCAGTCCATACAAAGATCTATTGAGCTTGCACACATAATCTGCCTTCCCCTTTTCGACACACCCTTCAGGTTGCCTTATCAGAATCGTTTCATCTAGATCACCATACAAGAACGCAGTCTTCACATCCATTTGTTCCAGTTCAAGATCAAACTGTGCCATCATGGCAAGCAACATTTGAATGGACCTATGCTTCACAATAGGATAAAACACAACATTAAAGTCGACACCTTCTTTCTGAGTGAAACCCCTTGCGACCAACCTTGCCTTGTATCTTTTCGATGCCACTCTTTTGATTCCTTCCTTAACTTTGAAAATCCATTTACAGGTGGCTAACCTTACCTCAGTAGGTTTCTTGATCAGTTCCTATGTGTGATTATCATGAGGAGATTTCATCTCATCATTCATGGCCTTCATCCATTCAGTCTTATTCCGACTCCTCATAAATTTCTTGTAGTCACTAGGTTCTTCGTCTAAAACCTCACTTGCAGAGATTAAGGCATAAGCTATAAGATCTGCATACTCAAGTCTCTGAGGTGGCTTGATGACTCTTCTTGACTTATCTCTTGATAATAGGTAGTCATCGATAGTTTCCTCAACTTCCTCAGGATCTTCTACTTCTTCTTCGACTTCATCAGGGATATGCAATTCAGAATCAACATGCTCCACCTCAATAAGAATCTTCACCTGTTCCAGCTCTTCATTAGATGTTTCTGTATTTCGACCAACATCATCAAATTTCTTAAAAGCCATTTCAGCTTCATTTAAAACTACATCTAGACTGGTGATACTCCTCCTGTGACCTGGCTCTAGGCACCATAAGCTTTGACTCCTTCAGGATATCCCATGAACATGCATTTCAGAGCTCTAGGTTCGACCTTGTCTTGCCTAATATGAGCATAGACTACGCAGCCAAATACTCTAAGTCTGTCGAGATCTGGTGGATGTCCCGACCAAACTTCTTTAGGTGTCTTCATATCTAACGTTGTCGAAGGACATCTGTTTATCAGATATGTTGCTGTCGAATGTCGTAGTCTCCTTTGGTACCTGTCGAAGAACCTTATCACTAAGGCTCAACAAAATTGTGCTGTGTGCTTTCTCGATCATGGATGTCTTCTCTCTTTCCGTTAACGCAACATCCATAGCCGCCGCTCCCTTCAACACTTCCAAAAAACCTTGCTGAACCAGTATGGCTTTTATCTTTAAGTGCCACAGACCTAAATTATTCACTCCGGTGAATTTTTCAATCTCATACTTTGTAGAAGGCATATTCTCCCCGCTCACCGCACCAATTTGTTGTGAAAAATGATGTCAAGAACAAAGTATAATAGAGAATTAGGGAAGACAAGAAGAACAATAAAGATTGATTATAACTGTTATTCTTTTACTTTCTCTTTAAAACAAGATTACAAGTGTTACAAGAATATCAAATAACCCTCTCACCCTAAATTAGGATTTGCAGTATGCAATGATGAGAGACTAGTATGCTATTTATAATAAAATCTAACATACTAAACTAATGGGCTTTTTCCACAAGGCCCATTAAACAAGCTAACTTAACAAATTAGGGTTTAAACACTAAAACCTAATTTAACATGCGAACAACCCTAACATCTTCAACACCAGCATGTGAACAACCTTTGACTTCATGCTTAATTCTGTTGAACCAATAAGTTACCCTTTGACCATTCTAGAGTTTGATCCAATTTCTCACAAGAATGTTGGATTCCCACCCTCTGAACCTTGGAATAAAAAAAGAAAAATCATGTGTAAATAAAGTTTCTGGGAATAAAATATGCTTTGGAATAAATTTTTTAAAATTGAATCAAACATGAGAATGTTACATTCCCATGACCATATTCTCGGAAATATCTTTTCCAACCTTAAAACAAACACACCCTTGATTAATGAAAGCAATTAAGTTTGATTTTGTCAACAAAAAAAACTTTGGTCCCATTAAATTTTTTTGTCCATACTATTGATTCATTAATTAAGTTCGATTGACGAAGAATGACGTGACATGACATGTGGAAAATTTCATGTGACTGGACACGCATGGGTAATGAAAACATGACAAAGATGAAGAAAATGAATATCCATGATGATACCCAACATTTGTCACTAAACATGTCTTAGAAGATGAATATCATAGCTAAAATTCAAAAATTTGTTACTAATCCATTGCTAATTATACTTCTGATTCAGACAGATTTCTTCACAATTCAGCCAAAGGAACTTTGTTGGCCGCCCAGATCAATTTGACGGTTGACTGTAATCTATGTCTCACTTCACACTTTCGGTTGTCAATTGATTCTCCTATTTAAGAGGGAAAACACGTCATTTCTCATGAATTCAAATTCATTCTCATTCACACGTTACTTTTCTCTTTTTTACTGACTTGAGCGTTGGAGTGCTAATACTGTAGATCAACCCCTTTTCTATTATATCGAAAGCTCATGATCGTCGCATCAAGTTCTGGTTCCTTGTTTTAAGATCAACTATGGAATCATTATATTATTCTTATTCATCATTGAAAAATAATATCACATAACATTAAAATAAAAATTGTAGAATTAATTTTTTAAAATTATATTTTATAAAATTCCATTAACTATTTTTTTTTTATAAAACTTCAATTTTTACATTAAATATTATGTGATCTTTTATTTCATGTGAGAATATTTAAAAAATAACAAACATTAATCGGTTAATTTTTTTATAGAATTGATTTTTAGTAGGAAAACATAAAAAAAAAATGAAATCTATTTATAAAATAGGAATAGAAGAAGTTTTCAGGTGAACAATAAGAATATGATTACATGATGATGTTTAGCTAAGAGTATGACTATATATATGGTGCTTGTTAAGGGTGAATAAATTGAAGAAAAAAAAGTGTTTGAATTAGAAATAGATTTAGAGACATGATTAAGTAATTGTGTTCATTTTTGACAACAGATTTATTGACAGATTTTAGATTTCATATTGAATCTTTATCTTTTTCATTTTATGTTATGTGATAAATTTATGTTCTATTTATGTTCAATTACATATATTTTTCATGTGTCATGTTACATCATCCTCCATCAACCAAAGTTAATCGGACAGATCAATAGTATGAACAAAAATTCAAAGTAAATATTGTAAAAGACTAAAAGCTAAAATCTACTATACAAACAATTAATAAAAGATTGACCAATCTGACTATTATGCCCTTAGTTAAAAATTTCTTTACAAATAAAAAAGGGCAATTCGGTAACTAACAAAATCACATATCACTTTTCCAACCTTTCAATAACCAAGCGCCAATTGTTGGCCTCTCATTGGTCCAATTTTTTAACTTTTTAATAACCAACTTTTTCTCCCCAACACACTTCTTCTCTCTCTTACTTAAATTTTCAAATTTCTTTCACATTTCATTTTCCTACACTTTCTTACTTTCATTTTAATTTTTTTTTCATTTAATCACAAAAATTGTTAATAATCTTTTTTTTAACTTTAATAAAATTAAATATTTATTTATCTCACGGATCAATACAATATTTAATTTATTTTAATCGATCATTACACACTTTCTCTTTCTTAATTAAAATTTCAAATTTCTCTCAAATTTTCTTCCCACACTTTCTTACTTTCATTTTAATTATTTTTCTCTATTTATGTATCAACTCTAAAAAATAATTTATTTTTTAATTTTAATAAAATTAAAAATATTGTAATATCACGGGTCACTATCAACATAATATTTTTTTTATTTTAATCAATCATTGTTTTTATTAGAGAGATAATATCCTTATTTTAAAATTTTTTTCTTTTCTTCATTTCACGATTTTTTTAAAGATTATTTAATACGATTAAATTCATATGATTATTTTTCATTTTACATTTGTATTTAAATATATTTTATATCAGATCAAATAAATTTTTTATTTCACGGGTCATTATCAACAAAGTATCTATTTTATTTTAATCAATAATTACTATAAATTGAGAGATAATTTTTATTTTTAAATATTAAAATTTCATTTTTTTTATCTTCATCTTCCAAATTCTTTTTTTATATAATTATTTAATATAATTAAATTTATATAATATTTTTCATTTGTAATTAAATCATTTATTAAAAATTTATATGTATCTAATTAATTTCATACAATATTAAATAAATTTACCCGTGCAGAAGCACGGGTATCTTACTAGTTGATATGTTTAAAATAACATCAAACTTATTTTACTCTAAATTTTATTTTCCTTCAAATTCTCACTAATATAAAAAAAAAATTTAACCTTTCATCCCCAAAGGTAAAAAATAGTGACTATGTTAGATGAATCACAAGCAAAAGACAGCATCTTTATCATCACACCCCAAAAGAATTTGATCATGTCACTCCTCTTATCTGACCACAACAAAAACAAAACACCATCTGTCAAATGTCTCTCCACTCCACACTAAACTACAAAAAAAATCTACACAATTACTGTCTAGCTTAGACCATACAACAATCTGATCCAACCCTCACTTTCTCTCTTGCATATCATCAAAATCAATAAAGCAAAAACCATTCTACATAACACACTCAACTCACTTGGTGATTTTTCTTATGGATAAACTTTTTACTCATATTATTTAAATAACAGTCGCTTAAAGATTTTTGCGGTTTCAGTTGATACAGTGTTGAATATTAAATGCGATCGTTGCAGTATAAATTAATTATTATTTATTCTTTATCATAAAAATGTCAAATAGTAGTATTAGTATCGGCACCTTATAATACCAATTTGTCGCGGTTGTTTTTCGCAGAATCGAACCGTGTTTTAAAATCTTTCCTCATATCTTGTAAATTTGACATTCTTTTCATTTCCTAACATTTGAACTTGAAAGGAGGCAGAGTATAACTGTCCCCTAAACGCACCCCAAGACATGTCTTTTGTTTGATCCAAACAAGGAAATAAAACGACAAATTCATCAACAAAAACGACCTATCAATAACCAAAAGCAAAGTACATCATACTCTATTCTAATTTTCAACTTTAAACTTTCTTCTTCTTCTTCATCTCATATTCAAATAAAAATCCCGCTACCCTTTTCTTTATCATACTCAAATTCAAATCTTTTGATTCTTTCTTCCATTGCTTTTTGTCATTGAAGAGTTTCATTATCAGAAAAGAAAAAAGAAAAAGAACACAATTCATAAGTTTCTTTCTTTCTTTTCTCTACTAAGTTATTATAAACATGAAACTCTTCACATCATCATCATCATCACCTTCATCTTCATCGACTTTTAGTTTCGACCCGACATTTTGCAGCTCGAAAACTATAGCTGCAGGGTGTTTCACAACCATTTTTCATAGGATTAGAGAGTTTCATTCAAAGTTCACAAGTGAAAAAGTTCAAAAGATCAAAACTAACACTATATCTATATCTAATAGTACTATAATTTCTTCTTCGCCGTCTTCGTCTTCGTCTTGTATAGTTGCAAGGTTAATGGGTTTGGATTCAATGGCGGAGAATAAGATAGAGACATGTTCTGAATCAACACAAAGTTCAAAAGTTCAGTATGTATCACAAGGCTTTCATTTGCTTGAAAATGAGAACTTTTTGGTGTTTAGCTTTGAGAGTGGAAGTGAGAGTAGAAAATTGAAGTCCAGAGGGAGGAGAAAAGAAAAGGGTTGTGTTGATTTGAAGAAGAGGAGAGAAGAGAGAAATGAGGTGAAGAAAAAAATGGTGAATGATGATGAGTTTCAGTTTGAGAAGAGTTTGTTTAAGGAAGTTGGTAATGGTGAGAAAGTGAAGAAGAGAAAGAAAGGAAAAACATGTTTTGTGGAAAATAAGGTTGAGAGTGAATGTGGTTCGGAAGATTCTAGTCCTGTTTCTGTGTTTGATTTTGAATATGATGTTTCTGGAACAGGTTTGTTTCTTCAATTGTAGTTTAACTTTTTCTTAGTTTTATGGCTCTGGTTTATTTAATTACTAATTGTTCCGATCAACTTCAATTGTATGTCACTGCGGTTACGAGATATTGTCTGTTTTGGTGTGAGAATCATCACAACTATCTCCTTTAGAAAGGATGTTTAGTTGAATTTAGGTGTATGAATGTTATATATAAACTATCTTTAGTCTCGATTATTAAATAATGTTAGACTATTTTGACCGGATCGGAACACTAACCAAATATACATAAAATTGTTGCAGATGGAGATCTTTGTGATGTTGCTATGAGTTGGAGAAGAAAATTGTCACCAGTGCTTGAAAATGATCAGCTCTATATTCAACATTCTGATAGTAACTTGATGAATGAAGAGATGGAAGTTGAGGAAATTGAGAGCAATATGCATGAAGGATCAAAGAAAAAAGAGAGACAAATCCATGAATGTGTAGATATTTGGAGTAAAATTTGCAGGCTTGTTGAAGATGAATTGGTTGGATCAAATGGATTACAAGAAGTAAAGAGGAAACAAAGTGATTTTGATGGTTTAAGTGCTGATTTAGAGATGGAGATTTTAGATGATTTGTTAGATGAGCTTATAGATCAATTTGATACTTGTTTGTAACTTTTTTTTTAAGTAGAAATTAGATATCTGATGCGCGCAACTACTTAAACTAATTTCTCGAACCAGAAAGAATCATGATGGACGGCAAAGTTTTCAGAGAAACCTTCTGTTAAACTCGAAAAAATATTTTACCATCTTATCCAAGTGATATTAGTAGCGTGTTTAGAAACGCGGTAGAAACAGTGTCAGACGTGCGTTTGGCCAGAAACTCTAATTTGTAGCTTCACAACTCCACGGTATAAGTGCTTTGAAAAAGTATCAGAAGTGTGTATACAAAACTAGAAGCTAATCTAAACTTGCAAATTTAGAATATGTAAAACAAGCTAATTAATGAATGAAGAGTAAATATTTTAATTCTCCTCTTATTATTCAACCTTATAATCCTTATTTTCTTTTATCCATTTCTCTATAATCACTTTTAGACTTTTTTTTTTTTTTTTTATGTTTTTGTTAATTCTTTAGCTTTATTTCTATCTTTGTCTACATGGTGCAAGTAAGAAGATTCTTGAAATCATGTTTCCTATCCAAATCATCTTCCATTTTGTTGGTTGAAAATATCGAAGCGGAAATAACAAAGTTGATCTTAATATACATTGAGTTTTACAGAACACAAGAAAGACAACTTCAATATCATGAAGCCACCACTTACAAACAAGTATAAAGTAAGACGGTTTTTAACACACAAGGGAACAAATGTTGTGACCACTAAAATATTGAAGATACTTTTGGTTTTCTGCAGAAGGTGCCAAATGTGCCAAAGAAAAAACTAAAGCTACATTTGAGGAAACAAGTTAGCAATGACAAAATTCAAATCCAAAGTTTAGATTAATATTCAACTCATTGGAGGTGAAAATTTAATAGTTGGAGAACATTCAAACATAGTAAGTATAAGCCTCCATGTTTTAAAAATCCGCTGATCCAGTGAGGGCTAACAAATAAGGGGTATAATTCGTCCGGTTTGGACCGATTTTTGGTAAAAAAATGTTGAAACCGATGATACTTTTATCGATTTGAGTTGGATTTTTAGAATTTTAAAAAATATAACTAAACGGTTTGGTTTGATTGATCAACTTACAAAGTTTTTTTTCAAACATTATATTCATCAATTTACTCTTTACCTATCGTGTTTTTTTTTTGTATTTTATACTATTACTTTTTTAAATAATATATTTCATGTAATTTATTTGATGCTCTATTATTTCAAACACATCATAAATTGTTTTAATCTACATCTAATAGTGACATGATTTTTATTGCATCGTGAAATAAGTTCACTATCAAATATAAATGTTGGCACTTGACATCAAAAGGTTGGGAAGATATTTGAAAGCTTAGTAAATAAAACACAACAATAACAACAAACATTTCAATACACGTTATTAACTTAAGTATTCTACTTTATACTTATATTCCTACTGTACATACACTGTATTTAGTTAGTTAGTTGATACACTATCAACTTGAACTTAGATATATAAACCTCACTGGTGTATAGTAAAAAGTAATCAATAAAACAATATTTTCATCTTTACTCTACGATATATCTTTCTTCTTCCTTTCAACTGCATTTTCTGTTTCTTGATCCCATGGCATCTTGTGTTGCCATTGTTATCATGGTATCAGAGCTTCAAGAGCTCAGGTAGCCATTGTTCTCCCTTCTCTCTTGCAACCTTTGTTTGCTCCTCTTCTCACCGTTACGATTCTTTTTCCCTTTTCTTTGATTGAATCTCGATTCAATAATGGCTACCCCCAATTACGCAGATTTTTCCACCAATTCTGCAAATCCCTATTATCTTCACCCTAATGAAAATCCTGCTCTAGTTCTTGTCACACCTCTTCTCGATGACAAAAATTATCACACATGGGCCCGTTCTATGCAGATTGCTCTGATCTCCAAGAACAAAGAAAGATTCATTGATGGAACCCTAATCAAACCTCCTCCAATCGATCCTCTGTACTCACCTTGGATTCGTTGCAACACCATGGTGCTAGCCTGGATTCAACGCTTGATTTCTGAATCTATTGCTAGGTCTGTTCTGTGGATTGACACTGCATCTGGTGTGTGGAAGAGCTTGAAGACGCTTTTTCTCACAGTGACATCTTTCGTATCTCAGATATCCAAGAAGATTTGTACAAATTCTGCCAAGGTACCCTCGACGTTTCTAATTACTTTACACGATTGAAAGTCACGTGGGATGAACTTGAAAATTGTCGCCCTAATTCTTCGTGTTCTTGTGTTATACCTTGCTCGTGTGATGTTGTTACATCTGTTAAAAGATATCGAGCACAAGATTATGTGATTCGATTTCTTAAGGGATTGAATGAGAAATTTACTCATTCCAAGTCCCAAATCATGATGATGCATCCTCTACCTGATATTGATAAAGTGTTTTCGCTGGTTATTCAACAAGAAAGAGAAATGGCTAGTTATGTTTCTGTGGCTATTCTGAGTGTTGGAAATTCAGATGAAGTTGCAGCTTTACAAGTTCAAACTGGTAAAACTGGTTACAATGCTAAGGGCAAATCTCAATATTCTAAGGCTCCAAGAGGGCACACTCGGATCTGTACACATTGTGGAAGAACTAACCACACAGTCGATACATGTTTTATCAAACATGGTTATCCCCTAGGTTTTAAATCAAAAGGGAAAGCAACCAATTCTGATTCATCAAATCAAACAATGGCCAGTGCCAACCATATTGCAGAAGCTGCCTCACCTGGTCTCACATTCACCCAGGAGAAATACAACAACCTATTGGAACTTCTTCAATAATCTAAGACCAATTCCAAGGCCAACTCTGTGTCCATCTCTCCTCTTACCTTGAGTTCTCATGCTTCAACTAGCAATGGTAAGCACCCTCATATTTGGATATTAGAAACAGGTGCCACTGATCATATTTCCCATGATATAGCTCTATTCACTGATCATAAAATAATACCTCCTATTTCTACCAGCTTGCCTGATGGATCTCAGAGTCATGCTTCTATTTGTGGCACTGTCCATGTTTTTTCTTCATTAACTCTACATAATGTTCTATACATACCAAGTTTTCATGTAAACCTTATTTCTATTGCTAAATTAGTTTCTAGCAATAACTGTGTTATCCAATTCAATGTGCATTCTTGTCACATCATGCAGAGTCATTCCAAGCCAATGATTGGTATAGCTGACCTTCAAAGGGGCTTGTATGTTCTTGACTCTGCAGGGCAGCATTCTTCACATTCTACTATTGCTAATAATAAATGCAATCTTTGGCATTTTCGTTTAGCACACATTTCTGATATTGGCTTACAAAATGTTTATAAGATTTTCCCTTTCATTTCATGTAACAATAAGGCTGCATCTTATGATTCATGTCATTTTGCAAAGAAAAAGAAACTTCCCTTTCTTTTAAGTACTTCTCATTCTGATTATACTTTTGATATCTTACATGCTGACTTGTGGAGGCCTTTCTCCACTATTTCCACTCTAGGCCATAAATACTTTTTAACTTTAGTTGATGATTATTCTAGATTTACATGGGTAATTTTTTTGAAAACTAAAGACCAAACTAAGCAGAGTCTTATACAATTTATTAAATATATTTAGAATCAGTTTCATAAAACTCTCAAATGCCTTAGATCTGATAATGGCACAAAGTTTATAGCTATGGCTTCTTTTCTACAATCTAAGGGCATTTTACATCAAAGATCATGTGTTGAAACCCCCAACAAAATGGGGTGGTTGAGAGGAAACATCAGCATATTTTAAATGTTGCTAGAGCTTTATATTTCCATTCCAATATCCCTTTAAGTATGTGGACTTTTTGTATTCAGCAGGCCATCCATATAATAAATAGGCTACCTTCCCCTTTGCTTAAATCAAAATACCCACATGAGCTGTTGTTTAATGAACCTCCTTCTTTGATTCATTTAAAAGTATTTGGTTGTTTGTGTTTTGCCTCCACATTGCTAAACCATAGGACAAAGTTTGATTCTCGTGCCAGGAAATGTGTGCTTATGGGTTATAAGGAAGGCACCAAGGGATATATTGTTTATGGTTTCCAGCATCATAATATCTTTGTTTCAAGAAATATTGTGTTTTATGAAAATAATATCCCTTTCAAAAATATTGCATCATCCACTAATCAATCCTCTAACACTTAAACTACCACACACTTGATGATATTGACACTGTGGTCCCTATTCATGATAGTAGCACAGAAGAAAGAACCCTTGTTTATGATCTATCCCCTTTCTCTGATAGCCCTAAATTAAATCACCTTTACACATTACTAGTCCTGCTACTGCACCTCATAACCAACATATTACTTCCAGGCCTAATGAATCTGTCCTTTCTGATTCCTTAGACTCTCTTTCTACAGCCAGTCCTTCTCATCACCTTGAAATATCTACTAGTCCTGCTTCTGATACCTCTTCTCATCCTTTACCCAGCAGTCCCAATATTACTCCACCCAATAATGCTCATCCTTTGAGACAATCCACTAGAGTATCCAATCCACCTAGTTATTTAGCAGATTTTCATTGTTATCATGCATCCACTTCTATACCTCTTTCCCATTTTCCTCATAAAACCAACTATCCCCTTTCACCTATCCTCTCATATCATTACTATTCTTCTACATACAAGCATTTTTGCTGCAGCATTTCCTCTCATATTAAACCTAAATCTTTTCAACAAGCTAACAAATCAGAATGTTGGCAACATGGTATGCAAGTTGAGTTGCAGGCTCTAACATCTAACAACACCTGGTCTATTATAGACCTTCCTCCTGGAAAGATTCCCATTGGATGTAGATGGGTGTACAAGATTAAGTATATGGCTGATGGCAGTATTGAAAGATACAAGACAAGACTTGTTGCCAAGGGTTACACACAAATGGAGGGTGTAGACTATTTTGACACATTATCCCTTGTTGCCAAGATTACTACAGTCAGAGTGCTTTTGACAATAGATGCTACTAGAGGATGGCATTTGGGACAACTTGAGGTGAACAATGCCTTCCTCCATGGAAATCTAAATGAAGAGGTATATATGACACTTCCTCATGGTATTTCTGTTTCTGATCAAAACCAGGTATGTAGATTGCACAAGTCATTGTATGGCCTCAAGCAGGAAAGTAGACAGTAGTACTCCAAGCTTTCTACTTTTTCTTATCTCACTGGGATATTTTCGGTCCCAATCTGATCACTCATTATATACTAAGTCTACTGTAGAGTCCTTCACTGCACTTCCAGTCTATGTAGATGACATAGTATTGGCTGGCAACTCTTTGAAGGAAATTGCTCATGTTAAACACCTTGAACTCCTCGAGGACACAAGTTATTTGGCTACAAAACCCTCTCCAGTTCCTTATGATCCTACCTTGAAGCTCACCACCACTGATGGTGATCTTTTGTCTAAACCTGCCTTATACAGGAGGTTAGTTGGAAGGCTGATTTACTTAATAAATTCTCGTCCTGATATATCATATGCTGTTCAAAACTTAAGTCAGTATGTATCTCAACCTCGAGCTCCACACTTGAAGGTTGCTAATAGAATTTTGAGATATTTACAAGAATGTCCTACTAAAGGCATTCTCTTCTCTTCTTCAAGTCAATTCCAATTATATGGATTTGCTGACTCTGACTGGGAAAGGTGTTCTGAGACTAGAAAATCTATCACTGGTTTTTGTGTCATGATGGGCGACTCTACTATATGTTGGAAATCTAAGAAACAACAAACTGTCTCAAGGTCCTCAACAGAGGCTGAATACAGAGCCTTAGCTTCTCTCACTTTTGAGCTTTAGTGGCTCCAATATTTGTTTGCAGATCTGCAGGTCCAATTCTCAAAGCCAGCTTCTGTATTTTGTGATAGTAAATCAGCTATTCATTTAGCTCACAATCCCACATTTCATGAGAGAAGCAAACATATTGAGCTAGATTGTCATGTGATAAGGGAGAAGCTCTAGTCCAAGCTAATGCATCTAGTACCTATATCTACTACAACTCAATTAGCTGACATTTTCATAAAACCAGTTCATGCTCCTTCTCTATCTAATGTTGTGACCAAGTTAGGACTATGCAACATACACAGTCCAACTTGAGGGAGGGTATTAACTTAAGTATTCCACTTTATACTTGTATTCCTACTGTACATACACTATATTTAGTTAGTTAGTTGATATATCAACTTGTACTTAGATATATAAACCTCACTGGTGTATTTTAAAAAGTAATCAATGAAACAATATTTTCATCTTTACCCTACTCTCTCTTTCTTCTTCCTTTCAACTGCATTTTCTGTTTCTTGATCCCATGGCGTATTGTGCTTCCATTGTTATCACACGTAAATAAATTAATATGTTTCAAACCTCAAACACACATCAAAGCTATTTTATAACAAGACTTAAATAAATTTTGTAAGAAGAAGAAACTAAAAAGATTTTAAAAATATGAAAACTAACGAAGAGAAATTGAACATGAAGAAGGCAAACATATCATATCAGAACAATGGTAGATAGAGAGCAAGATTGGTGGCGGGAAACAAGAGCATTAGTTAGGTTTAAATAAGTTTTATGACTTATTGTTTTTACTTTCTATATTTTGGAGTTTGGTTATAGATGCACGTGTTTTAATGAAAGAAAATAAATGTAACCAAATATGGAGAACGGTTGGACCAATGTAAAATTTGTGCTTAATGATTGGTAGAATAAAAGATTTAGAACACAATTATAGTCATTGGTTTGATTCATCGGTTTGACGGTTTTTAAAAACTAAAACCGAGAATCAAACTAAACCACATTAATTTTCATTGATTTGATTTGATTCGATTTTAGAATTAAACCAAAAACATTTGTTTTTTTCTTCACTTTGATTTAGTTTAAATTATCAATTTAATTGATTTTTTCTAATCCATTTACACCTTATTAATAAATCATCAGTCAAACTTTAAGTCATTGATAGAACTAGGGTTGTTCAAAATAAACCATGAACTGAACCGTACTGTCGAACCGAACTATACTGAAGTTAAAATAACTGAATCGTTATTTTTTGTTAGTGAACCAAACCATATTGAACAAACAGTTCTAAAATCGAACCAAAACTGTAATCGAACTGAACCGAAACTATAACCGAACCAGATCGAAACTAAAAATAAATAAAAAATACAAAAAAGAAATTTTAATTTTTTTATAAAAAAAATTAAAATATTTAATGGTTCGGTTCTTTAATAAACGGTTCGATTTGGGAAAAATTAACTACAAATGGTTTGATATGATTTGGAATTTCTAAATGGTATACCAAACCAATGAATATAGTTCGGTTCAATTCTGAGTAAATTGAAACGGTTCAATTTAGTTCGAATAAATTTTTATTATAATTTAGTTCGGTTCAGTTTGATTTTTTCAGTAAACCATACCATAAACAACCCTAGATAGAACCTAGAATCAAATTAAACTATATCAGTTTGTCATATAATTCGGTCTAATTTTTAAAACTATCATTGGACTACTCAAATCTGTTTGCTATAATCACTTATTTTATAATCACTTAATTGCAACTTCTCTGTTAAATCGATCCTAAACCAAAGCCCCCAATTTGATTTTACAATTGGTAATTTAACAAGAATATCCTTGAGAATGATATCCGAGTTGTCGTTACCGTTACACTACTTTCAAAAGTTACTCAGTTTTTGATCTCTGTGTTTACGGAGATTTCCGGTAAACAACCGCTAGTCTTCCAAATTATAATAAATATGATTTGGTTACTCGCAGGATCGACTAGATTGATCCTAGGACACATAGTCAAGAAGATTGTTATCAATGTTCATTCGAACCATATTCATGATTTGTCTTCTTCAATAAGCGTTGTTCGATTAAAGAACAAATAGTCTTGATAATCACTTTGTTATATATAAATGTGACTTCAACGAAAAGATAAGTAACATAACATATGAAATTAAAAGGACTATTAAAACGTAAAGAATCTTAAACTGCAGAAACGTTAAAGACTTTGAAAGTAAATAACATGAAAGTAATTCAAAAGTAAATGACATTAAAGTAAAGATACAGAAATGTAAATGGCAAGAAGTAAACGAAATGCAGTAATTCTGGAAGATATTTAAAAACAAAAGATAATACACATGTATTAAAGTGGTGGTGTCATACGTACATTTTCTCAGCGAACTCTTTCTCTTAACGCTTGATACTTGAGTAAATATGTGAGTGATTTGTACAAAATGAACACACAGAATCCTAACATTAAGACTCCTATTTATACTAGTTTCGACCTTAACGGTCCTACACTAATCTGCTGCCACGTTTCTCATAAGAACTTCTAGCGACGCCATCTGTTACTTGGACAGTTACGAAACCGTCTTCGAATTTCAAATCTTCCCGCCTGAGTCCGTCTTCGACGCGTGGCAGTGTATTAAAACACTACGAAAACACGCTAAGTAGTAATACTTGAATATATTTATAAATTTTGTCTAAGTCCCCGAAGACACATACTTTTCACTAGCTTTCAGTATTCATTATCTTCACAGCGAACTTAGAAATCTTTATTCTCGAAGCATGACCATCAGTAGCCATTCTTTTATTTTTAAGGGATGGCTATCAGTAACCATCTTTCCTTCGATTTTCTACTTCTTCGAAGGACAAATACTACAAAACGAAATCTTCAGCTAACACCCTGCACCACAACAGATCAATTACTTATAAATAGGCAAAATATCCTTTTTGGTACTGTATGTTAACCTCGGGGTTCATTTTGGTCCCTTAAATTCAAAAAGTTTCAAATTGGTCCCTTAACTCTTCAAAAGGTGTCATTTTAGTCCTTTTTGGCATATTAGCGACGGATTTAGCGACGGATTTTTGAGTTTTTTCGTCGTTAATATGACAAAAAGGACTAAAATGACACCTTTTGAAGAGTTAAGGGACCAATTTAAAATTTTTTGAATTTAAGGGACCAAAATGAACCCCAAAGTTAACTTACGGGACTAAAAAGAGTATTTTGTCTTATAAAAATTGTGATTTGTTTTCTGATTTCCATATTTATTTATGGAGTCTACATTTTCTATATATATAGGGATTATTGTTAAATATTTTGTATCAAGTTACTATCAAGTTATTTATCAATAATATTCAAACTCTTATTATTTTTCTCCTTTTTATCTATAACACATAACTTCAACAAACATATCATTCTGCAGCAGCTGATGGCCATTCACTACCAGCTATAGAGGGCCTTAAAATTTCGGGAGAAGCCTTTCTAGGAAGAGAACTTCAGGCATGCGGATATATACTCCATCCATGGCACCATTGGTGGTAATTTTGAGGTGCATATTATGTGTATAATTTGGAACTTTTTTCTTGTTGCTTTATTTCTTTCGATTTATTTTTTTGAATGGTATAAATGTTGATATCTTGTCCAATAAAATAACATTTTCTTTTTTTTCCCTTCCAGAGGATTCGGCATCTGGAAGATGGTTCTTTTAATTATATTGAAGGTGTTTTTATACTTATGTTTGTATTTTTTTCCCTTCTTTTCATGCATCTTATACGATAAACTCAACCATAGTCGTTGTCCAAAATATTTTTTGATGTTGGATACATAAAATCTTTTCAATTTTTACTTATGTTTGTATTTTTTTCCCCTTCCTTTCAATTTTTAAATCTATGCATTACTTGTTACTGTAGGGAGAACCTGTGCAAGTTTTTGCAAATGATAACAAGAAGATCACTTGTGGTGAGTTCCTGTGTCATAGTTAATGTTTTTGAAGTAGTAGTTACTTCCTTCCTATTCCATGTAACTTGTGAAATAGACTAAGGATTACCAGTTCCATTGATTTTTCAATAACTACAAAGTGTTTGACTTCTGAGAAATTTGGTCAACAATGGTGAAAGAGAAGGAGTTGAAAGTTAGAGATTTTACACCACCTAATAAGACCTACAAACTATAATACTCGGAACCACTTAATCGCACATCTTAAGATGGAATTATCAGCATACTCCATCTTAAGATATTTATGAATATATCATATGTGTGTTGATATCACATTATTATAAGGGTATTGGTTACATCATTTAATACCAATACATATATTCATAAAGATATGATAAGTAGGATATTATATAGTATTAACGCAGAACTATAATACCATAATATAGATTTTTCTAATATTATAATATTTTAGGGTACATAATACTACAATTTCTTTGTTGAACCCCCAAGGGGGAGAACCCAGGCTAAAAACTCCAAAATATCTCTGCTTCGGAGATGCATCTCTGAAAACATCAATTGAGGAGTGTTTCCGGAGATGCATCTTTGAAAACACCATTTTCACATTTTTTTGGGTGTTTCGGAGATGCATCTCCGAAATATGCAGAAAGCTATTTTTTTGTTTTCTAAACAATGTTTAGTCCCGTATTTTAAAATAAACGACAATGCTTGTAGTAAACAGTGCTTGATATAAACTAAATATAACACATATATTGGAATAAAATACTAATATTATATATACAACTAATAGTGTACGTAAATGTCAAAAAATGCAACCCGAATACAATAAAGTCAACAATGAAAAATAAACTGGAACCAACTACTGAGTATGCCTAAGCCTAACTCCCTGGGACATCCTCTACCTGGTATATGCCGCCGCACCAGCCGTGTCACCGACCATCCTCTCCACGATGGCAACTGCCTCAGGACCGGCGTGCGCAATGATACCTCGGTCCAATGGGTCCCGCCCAAGCATCTCTATCCGTTGGCATATCACAGGAGATCAGTGGCATGGTCATCCTCGGCCTGCTGGTTCTCCAAGATCTCCTCGTGTGCTGGCCTAGGTGGATCTCCGGGAGCGTCGGGTGTCAGCAAAGGATGTGACACCCAATATAAATATGTCACGTACCCCTCTACACAATGCACTCCTGGGTGGCCTATATACGCTGATACTCCTCCGGGACCAAATGATGCGCCCAGTCCTCAAATATAGCAGTGAGCTCCACTCAGGTAACTATGTCAGAAGCAGCCTCAGACGGTGACCTCGGTATCATCTGCACACATCCAAATTGCCTCATGCACCGCTCTAGTAGATACCTCACCATGGTGTTGGCCCCGCATGCCAACCATCCAGAGTATAACGCGATGCGGTCGAATGGGACAACAACATGGTAGTCGCTGAACAGCGTCTAACGGCTCATCGTGAGCTGTGCGGTCGAGGTACACGCGATATGGTGGCACTGGATTTTTCCCCCTTTGGAGAACGTATCGGGCGGCCCTGGGCAAGGCGTCAGTGTACGCAGGATCAATGGCGAAGCCGTGGATGCGGGGGAAGTAGGAGATGATCCAGCCCTAAAACATAAATACGATAATATGTTAAAAATAAATATGAACCATAAATAAATGTGAAATAATTAAAAAGAAACGTATCATCAGGAGTGTGGAAGATCAAGTCAACTGCCTGGTCCTCCAGTTGGAGGCTTCATTCAGCTTCTGGTATAGGTATATCAGAATAGATGTCCCCTAGTTCCACTGGTCGATGGTAGTCAGGTCCATAAAGTAGCGGAGATATGTCACGTCGACGTAGGTTTCACTTTTGTCCATAAAGAGTGCAGTGCCTACCAAGAACGTGAACCAGCATTGTAGAGCACAGGCACGGTGATACTCTGTGAAAAGCTTGTCCCCCTCCTGCTCGCACTCCGCCGCCGCCACCAAGTGGTTCTCATACAGCTCTCTCAAGCTGGAGAACCGAATATGGGCCTCACTTGTCGCCCGACACTCATAGTCAGCCATGTTTGGGTCCATACCCAGATAGTCGATCATCCACTCAATCGCCTCGACCCTCTGTATCCAAGAATGGTGCATCAGCCTCCCTCTGATCGGCAGGTGGAGCAGACACTGAACATCGTGCAAGGTGATCGTCAACTCCCCAACAGGAATGTGGAAAGAAAACGTCTTCTTGTGCCACCGCTCCACGAAAGCCCACTGCATGTCGTGGCTGATAGTGGTATACCTGGTCATGCACAATGCGCCGAGCCCTGAACCAGCTACCACATCATTAAACCACTGGGCCTCTCGTTTAAATAGATCAAAAATCTTCCGCGTGTGGTTCACGAATTTTATCGTTGGTCTTTCCTGTTACAACAAAAACAAAAACAAAAAAGAATGTTAGTTAGACCGTTAACAAAGTGGAATAAAAAACTAAATAAAAAATCGTTAAATATTAAAGTCGGTTAAATTTAAAAAAAATATCTCTCCCTCCCAAACACGTCAAGCGACGTGGTCGTGATAGTAAATCAACAAGGAAGTGTCCCTAGGCCCTCCCGGGTAGCCGTCCTCTTCTTCCTCCTCCTCCCCGTGCGGAGGGTCGGCATCAAGTATCTCCTCCTCGTATCTCACCTCCTCCTCATCCTCCCGTACCACCTTCTGATGGGAAGAAGACACCCGACTCCTCGATCCAGATGAAGAACCAGCCTCATCCATCTGAACGGGTACTCGTACTCTACCCCGCCCCTAAGTTGAAGCCAACTGGGAGGCCTGCTCACGTCGAATCGACGCTGTATGGGTCTCTCTGCCCTGTCTAATTCGCGCGAGGTTGCCTGCCATTTTCCTGCAAAAATTGAAATCCGTAAGAAGGCGAAACAATCAAGAAAATAAAAAAAAAAAACAATTTGGGTTCATTTTGGAAGTGCATTTCTGAAACTGGTCATGGAGGTGTTTTCGAAAATGCACTTTTGAAACCTCCCTTCGACTCCATTTTTGCAGAAATGCTGCAATCTTGCCTTAAATGCTTCAAAATCAAATTTTAACTATCTAATCAAACTCAGTCACATATAATAATAACTTAAACCTAATACACTGTGCTAATTTCTAACACCCCTAATATGCATTTCAATCCTAAAGATAAGGTTGTGTAAACTTACATACTTGTACCGATGTTGATGGTGCTTTAGAAGTAGTGTTGGAAGGTTGGAGAGTAATTTGATGTTCTTTTGGAGTAGTCTTTGGAGTGTGTAGGCGCAAATGCTTGGGGATTTTGAATTTTTGGTGTTTAGGGTAAACTGAAAATGGGGGGAGGCTGTTTTGTTTAAACAGCAAAACGCGCGTTTTTTCGGAAATGTAACTCCGAAATAATTATTTTTAAGTAAAAAATGGTGTTTTCGGAGATGCATCTCCGAAAACACCCTTTTTTTTACTTCGGAGATGCACTTCCGAAATATTAAAGTATTTTGAGAATTTCGCGCCGGTCTCTAAAATGGTTGGGGGGTCTATAAAAAAATTGTCTAATTTATAATATCTCTTAATATATTTTGTTGAAAGAGTATTGTGTATAATTCAACCCATAGACAAATTTAATAATATTATAAGTTGTGATTATAATAGGAGTATAATTTAGTATAAATCTATAATATTAACACTGAATTGTCTATAGTTGATGTCTGTTATGATTATAAGAAAGCTTAAAATAATTTTGTCACCCTGATATGATTTTAACCTCATCGAATTTCGAACTATTTTCAAGATGGTTCGGTTCATTGTCAGCCCTATTTTGCCTTAAAAGAATAGTTTGAATATTTTATGAAGCTTTCATAATTATATTTTAATCCATAATATTTTTGTTTAAACACCCAATGATCCTTTTAAAAGGACACGTGTTCTAAAAGAAATAATAGGGGTTATGAGTAGTCTGCTATCTAGCTATTATTGTAAGATGTCATCATTCTACGCAAAATGCTCTTCACTCTTTCAAAATTTACAAAACAAAAAAGGTATATCAGTATTTACATAAAGATCAATATAATCACACTCTCTTTTCAATAAAGTGTTGAAACTTGGCAATACAAAACCACTCTCTCATTTCAAATTATATTTTCCCTCCTTTTTTAAATTAAATTATTTCTATCTTTCACGCTTTCTATTAAACACACTTCACAATTTTCATTTTAATTTTTTCTCCCTCAATTTTCTTTTTACCTTTTTATTTTTTTAAACATAAAAAATTAATAAATTGAATATTTTTTAATAGAACGAAGAGGAACACGTTAAAATTTACTCAACCGAAAACATAATTATTTAAATTAACCATTGCCTTTATTTGAAACAAAATTCTTATTTTCAAATGTCAAAATTTCTATTTTTATTACAAGGCACTATCAACACAATACCTATTTTATTTTAATTAACAATTCTATATAAATACACAAATGAATTTATATAATGATGAAGTTGAACCAAGCATTCAAAAGGTAAAGGTTTACTGAGCATTTTAATAGTCACCCAAATTTGTGCAAAATTGTGTGTAAGAATGTTTAGCCATTCTTTTGTTTAAGAGAAAATGACATTTTATTAAGAAACAAAAGAATTAGAAGCATTACAAAGAGCAGTAGAGACAACATTTGGGATACAATCCACCCTGGTTTTATAACTTACTCTTTTTCCTAAGCCAACCATGTTATGAGTATCACCATTAAAATTCTTACTAAAGAACATAACGGAGGCTTCCTTAAAGCAACTGAGAACTCAATTGCATTAATACAGTATACTACAAACATAAAATCTGAGTGGACCAGCACTTTGTCTAACTTGAGATCTTTTTCCACTTGAAGACCCCATCTGATGGCTAACAGTTTCACAGTACTCGGCTCTACAAAGATAAAATTCTTGTTACAAGAGGCAATTAGAACCTCATTAGCTTGGTTTTTGATAACACATCTCATGGATATGAATCCCTCCTAAAAATAGCCAGCAGTAACCTATATAACATTAAAACCATTGACGCAAGGCTCCAAGTCTCCCACTTACACCATTTGTTTCTTAGACCTTAGCTTCATATTTTTTTTAATTCCAAGACATGCTCAAGAGCTTCATATAACACAACATGAGACTTATGAGACTTGATCAGGGCATTTTGGTGCACGTTCCCTTATACTTTTACTTAGGCATTTCTATCATTTGGTTTGTTTATTTTTGTATTTTATAATGTTTTTATTTTTCAGTTTATTTTTATCGTTATTTAATTTTCATATTTTACTTTCTGCTTTGACAGCTTTCACGGAAACGATCATAACTGAAGTTCCAGGAATCCGATTGTGGCGTTCTAATAATCGACGGAAAGCTAAGAAAGAGAGCTACGATTTTCGTGCTGGAGTTGAAGTCATATTCGGAGCCTATATTTTCCAAATTTTCGTTTGAAGCTGCAGCACTAGTTTATTTTCAGTTTTGGGTCGTTAGTAGTGGGCCTGGGTTTTGTAATTTGACCCAGTTGGATCATAAACGGTTTTTCCTGATTCTTTCTAGGTACCTAGGTCTATCTGCGGTACTGTTCACATTTTTACTATTCACGAAAATATTTTGGAAGCTTTTGGTACGATCGTGTAATGGAGAACTAATCCGAAGGTGAAATCTGCCGGCGTCGAATTCCAAATACTTTGAGGTTTTTTTTATCAATTTCAATTAAATTGCTCATTCCTTTCAATATCATGCTCTATGTCTTGTTTGCTTAATTCAAGTTCCATAGGATAAATATTGATTTGATTCGATGATTGTTGTTCCTATAATTTAATCGCGTTTGCTTTATCAGCGCAATTGTGTTTGCTTAATTCACAATACTTTAATCCGTTTGCTTAATTCAGAAATTAGGAATTTACAATCTTGTAGTATGAACTGCGCTTGTTAATTCAACATTAAAATCGAATAGGAATTGAAATCATTAAGGGGGTTGGAATTATATTGACCGATGATAAGTTGGAAATCGAACCGGTAGAATAACCTATTTTAATCACTTATTTTATAATCACTTATTTGCTCTATTGTTAATTCGATTCTAAACCAACCAACCCCCCTAAATTGATTTTGTTCAGTTAATATAACACAAGAATCCTTGCGATACGATACTCGAGTTACCGTTACCATTACTATATTTTATAAATTACTCGTTTTTGACCTGTGTGCGACAGATGATCAAGGCTCAAAAGCTTTGTTCCGGAACAAACAATGGTTTCTGGTGTTCCATATTTTCCAAAGATTAGTACAAATCAGATGGACTTCGAAAGGTTCATTCTAGTTTAACATGTGTGGCAACCAGTCATTTAAACACAATTCAATAGAAATACAAATTCCTAGAGGGGAGAAGAAAACAAGTTTAACAAAGTCACAAAGCATAAAGAGATGTTGAGCTGTTTCAAGGAAGAAGTTGCAAAGAGTGCATAAATTGTCTAACTTGACTCATTTCTTTTGTAGATTGCTCTTGGTTGAAAGTATATTTTTTTCATCCTCCACATGAAATCCCTTTTCCTATTGTGCACTGAAGCACTTCAGATTTTATTCCAAAGCTGATGGGTTGGGGTGCTTGATGGGTCTGGACAATGTTGAAGTTTTTCAACACTAAATAAGTAATATGCCAATTTGACAAAGTATTCCCAATGCACGAAATAAGAGATTTTAAGAAGCACGGAAGTAAAACATAAAAACAAGAGAGCTTGGAAACATCTCAATAAATATGAAATAATATATGTTGTTCATTATACACTTGATTGCTTCTAATGCAAATCAATTATACGTCAACTCAAGTAGCTTTGAATAAAGCTATTTCAAAACTCTTAGCATATATGTTCTATCAAGACACAATTGAATTCATAATGCTTCAAGAAGATTGATACACCACAGACTTGAGCTTATACATTAAATCTCTATAAGGAAAGTCTAACTTATGTGGCATAGAATCAATGTAATGATGCACTAATGCAATAGAAAAATAATGAATACTAGAAAATTAAAAGAGGTAAGGGAAGAAGAAAAGATACACAAAGATATATAGTGATTTGGCATTCATCCTTGCCTTTCCTACTCCACTCTTCAATGGTGTTGAAAACCATTGGAAAATAATCATGCTCTTCCACTAATTTGATAAGTTTTATTACAAGAATTTTGGTTACAATGGTCTATCAAATGATAATCCCCTCTAATGATAATTTCCTCTATTGAAGTAGATACTCAACTGCTAACATAAACAATATCTTTGAAAGATCTTGATCCAATAACCTTGCTATCCACAATAATTTTGCTCCAAGTATTTGTATGTGGCAATCCACTTGATTCCACCAATCTCTTGTCTGAGTAATTGCCATAGCCAAACTTTATTGATTGGACAACTCCTAACTTTTCCAGTGAGCAATCTTTCTCCAACTCCACATAGGATAGACAACTTCCATCCCTACCTTATAGAAATTTGATACTAAATCTCGCCAAAGTGTTCCTTGGAGTATAATGGAAACTCTATTCTTGATGAATAACAATAAACACCAAACGACATTCAAGAAATGATACCTGCACATTTCACTGTATGTGTTGACACAAAGTAGAAAATATCTAGGCTAAAAAAGACATGCTATCAAGGATCCAACACTCTTATTAATTAACTAAGGAGGGTTCTTATTGGTACAACAACACAATAACCTAAGGGATTACAAATGAATTATGAAATGAATAAAGTACAAGCATACAACAATATAATCGCATTACAATGCATATGGATTATTATTATTATTAAAGCCTGTAGCTGCTGTTTGGATGTGTCGACACATAGAAGAAAATTTTCTTCTATGAGTCAACACATACAATGAATGTATCGACACATACTGCTCAATTTTAAAGCTAATAGCTTATATTTCTTATGAGTCGACACATGATCTTGTATAGGTCGACATATGCATCAATATGAGTCGACACATGACTTATGTGTATCGACACATGCTGCGAAAATTTGAAAAATATGCATTATTTTTCTAAATCTCACGCTCCCTTTTGCCTCTAACTTGCACACATATAAATACTTCATACATTCATCATTTGAAACTTGATGAAACCATAAACATACAAAGAGTTTTCTTCATTTTCAACCTCACATCTATGCATACACACAAAAAAAATTACACATAATCATTCTTTGTTTGGGTGCCATCTATATTCAGTGTTGATAATGTCCACTTTAGGTTGTTGAATTGTAAATTGGGTTAAGAATATTTTTGGTTTTCATTGAGAAAAACCAGTTAGGGTTTGTCCTCCAAGATCAATGTTTTGATTTGGGGGTTTTGCACAAGACTTCGCAACTTGGATTCAGTCGAGTGAAAGCTTCGAAGAAGGTGGTTATGTCAAAGGAGTGGTGGTAATTGAAGGATCGTTTGGGAGTCTTAGGTCACAATAATTCTCAATTGGATTGAGCCGAGTGAAAGCTTCGTAGAAAGTGGTTCTGTCGAAGAAGTAGTGGTAACTAGAGGATTAATTGCTATTATCGGGTTACTTGATCGAGCTCAAGATCAAAGGAAGAGAAAGAGTTAGGATCAACAACACACATAGGGTTTCTAGGGTTGGATTGCTACATTTCTCTTGTAACGTATTTTTGCAAAGTAAAATTGACTATCTCAATTCCTTTGGAATTGGGGGAAAACGTAGGCATAGCAAGGACAAATTGGTGAACTTTCTAAACAAATCCATGTGTCCTCTATCTATCTATCTATCTATCTATCTCATTTACTTTTAATAATAAATTGTAAATTCAGTAATTATGCAATCAATACAAATAGAAAAATTCTTTATCATTTCAAATCTGTTTTGTTGAGTTAATTACAATCCTTGTGATTGTAATTGGATTTCAAATCAACGAAATCATTTCATTGGAAATAGATTACTTGCGTGTTTAGATTCAAACGTGTTATCAATTGAAATATATAGTCTCAACTGTATTTCATTATCATTGCAATTCTTAGTGATTCTAACATATATTTGAGTTTTTTGAAAACGGTTCAAATTAGACGAATTGATCCATACTTTTTTTTGCTATCCATAACAAACAATTTTTTAAAATAGTATTTTTACCAAGTAACTTTAATTTGGGACCTATTCACCCCGCTTATAGATAAGTTGCCTTCATTTAATAGTTATTACTCCCCCTACCGATTCTTGTTGCTTGGCTTCTTTCTCCTGGTTCACTTCAAGTTCCCATATTTCCCTATTTCATTTGTGTCTCATTTGTTGTATCTGGATGAAACATTGAACAGAGTTTTTATATCAGTATATGAATTAGATCCTTCCTTTTTTGTTCTCTAAATAATCTGGGTAGGGGTGAAGCCCTAAGCCACAAGCCATATGATAGATCTTGTTCTTCCGAATCCTCGTACCCTTCTTCACCTTGTTCAATCAATGCTCATTGTCCTTCATCTGATGCCCTAGTCTTCCATATACAAAGCAGAAAGTTGGTATTCACTCATACTTAAAATGAACTATGAGATTTTTGTCTTTGACTTGCACTATTATACCCCTCTTTAGTGGTTGTTTTAGATTCATAGATATTTTTCCTTAGAGAAATCTATTGTTTCTGTGAGCTTTTTTCAAGCCCATGTCTTCAAAAGACCTCGTGATATTACCAATCTTCTTCGCCAATGTTTCAAATCAAAGTATTTGTGGGATATCGTAGAGTGTCACCCACAAACTCTATAATGCATGTTCAATCCCAATGGTTGTTCTTCACTTGAGACCCGGGCCAAACCAGCAGATTTCTGTCAAAATTCCAAGGACCAGTTCTTAAGATTGAATATAGATCTCGTTTAGTTGAAAATCTTAACACAAACAGGTTCTTATTGAGCTCATGGGTTTCAAATGGGTTTCAAATGGGTTTCAAATGGGTTCTTGAGCTTCCACGCCTCGACCATGGTGCTCATAAAGGCCCTAGCATTAAAACGGTTATTCGTCCATAGCTTCCTTGCAGGTGTTCTCTAATAGTGTGTTTGGTTTGAGAAAGATAGAGGCGAGAGAGATAGAGAGAGACGCGAGAAATAAGAATTTTTCTGTTTGGAACATCAGTGAAACACAGCAGAGAGACAAAATTATGGTGGGCCCTACCACCTTTTTGTTTCTTTGCAAACTAGCGAAGAAAGGAACATAATGTGCATTTTTTTAATCCTTTTCATTTATGTCCTTTTGTATACAAAATGTATTGTTCTTGTTCTAATAATTACAAAATTAAAATTAGAATAAAGGTCCACACTGTGGAAAAAATTAATGGTTGGTTTAATTATATTATTAATTAATTTATTTATATTAAAATATATTAATACATTAAATATTTAAATAAGGTTTGCATTAAATTAGTTAGGGTTTAATTAATTCAAATAAAAGATGATAATTGATTAATATTTTATTTGATAATTTTCGTAAGGTCATTTTTGTCATTTACAAATTTATGCTACTTCTCTCTTCTCTATTTCTCTTTTCTTTCTCCTATACCAAACAATACAACAAATCTACTTTATTTCTTATCTATTTCTCTCTCTTATTCTCTCTTATCTACCTCTCTCTTCACAATTTCTTCTCATTGCCAAACAAAGCATAAAATACCTCTTCACTGCTAATTTCTTTTGTCGCCGTCGTGACACCTTCTTCATTCAATAGTGAAACATCCTTTCATTTTTCCATGTTGTACTATGCCCAAGAGAGTTACAACCCCTAATAACAGAGAGAGTGAACCAAACGAAAGTTTTAGAAGACGATCCAGAAAGATCTGGGTGTAGGCGCCACCCCAAACTATAGGGTGAATGGGGAAGAGAAAGAGCACGATAAGTTTAGCTATTTTTATTTCATTGAAGAGACACATAATTGCTATCACGCCACGATGTTCTCTTATATGTACTAGCCACATGTTTAAAGTGTTGAGAATCAAGTATGAGAAAGAAGTCTCATATTGGTTAGAAAATGGAAGAATGAACACTTTATAAATGAGAGAACTCACACACCTATCACCTTAAGGTTTTAAGTGGACAAGTGTTGTGTCTCTCACAAAAGTGTGTCCCAAATTAAAATGCTCCTGACCCCGTGTTGCCTCCAACCTAAGAAAAACTCAATTATCTAGAGTTGTGTTACACCATACTTACATAAATATGAACTAATCTACTCTCAAATCTTATTGATTAAATCACAAAACCGAATATGACAATTTCAAATGATTTTTTTTATATATAAAGCAAATGAATATAAAGAATGAAAGGTAGAACAAAAATAACAAACCTAACAAAACTAAAAACAGACTAACAGGTCAAACAAACATAATCCGTTAAGTGGGTAAAATAATATTTGTAAATTTAAAGTTACAAATAAAGTTCTTTTATTACTTAAACTTTCAGTCGGTATTAAACAAAATCGAAAATTTCCCTCTCAAGATATTTACTAAGTTAAATATGTGGACCAAAATCATGCTAAGAGTTTTCAACTAGTAGAATTGCTTTTTGTCCCAAGAAAAAAGGTTGATGAAAGCCAAGTGCGTTAAAAGACAAATGCAATATGACATGCTTTAGAAAAAGCTCTTTTTCTTAGTGCTCTACCATTCATAAACTCACTATTTCATCGTGTTCTATGAATCTAATCACAAAAGCACCATCCTATTACTTAGTTGTATTTATGGAACTTCTTTGTTGCATATAAAAATAATTTACACAAACATTTAATTATATCATATAATTCCAATGTAGAAATGAATGAGTAGTAAGTTGCTAAAAATTATTGTGGAAAAAGTTTTCTGATAGGATAATATGTGTCTCCGGTGATCCAAGATTAACCATCCAACTCTCAAATTTGTAAATGTGTAAATGAATCGTACTTTAAGTGACATTAGGTCACATTTATGAGTAACAAACAAACATGTCTGTTCTATTTAAATTTGTCTCGTAAAAACCTATAAAACAAGAAAGTAAGATGAAGTGGATATATTAGACGTACTGACTTAAAACTTTGACTCAATTTTAAAACATGTACAGACTTAAAACTTTGACTCAATTTTAAAACATGAAGACGGACGTGCATGCTTTGTATTCTAAAAGACTAAATATCGCAAAAAGTTTTATAAATGTTTTTGTCTGCGAAAATTCACAAAAAAACGAAACATGCTTACCTCTAAAAAAACTACGGAGGTAAAACGAACACGAACACGTTTAACAAACTGAATTCGTTTTGCCACCATAATCACACTTAAATAGAGAGGTTAAGGTTAAGCCACTTTGTCAATGCAAATCTATATTGGTGAATGCTAGGAAAATCCATCTATAAAGCAATGTCATTTGGATTCTACAAGTGTCACGAATAGAATAAATCAATAAATAGAATTAACAGCATTTAAGTATTAGCCTCATTAGCTCACCTAAGTTGTAACTAGATTGGACCCACTTAAACATCACTATAGCTAATAGAAAAAATCAAAATCGCCAAAATTGACTTTATAGCTTATTCACCTCAAAAACAAAAGAAAATATTTAATATGTAACTTGTAAATTGACAGTTTATGCTATTAACCTCACTACAAAGTTTGTAATTTGATGAATGGAATGTTACATCTTACAACTTAATAAACCATATAACAAAAAAATATCAGAAAAATATTGGATCAACCTTCTATAGTATATTTTTTAGGGGACTATTTTTTCCAATCAGTTTTACAAATTGTTATCTAAACAAAAACTCTATAAAATTCAAAAAATATTATCAAATGAATTAACTGTTGAGAGAGTTTTAAGAAAGAGTGACACACTCAGAGAACTTCTAAAATTGTATTCAATGCACAGCTTGTTCTTGATCCTTGTACAATTGCTCCAACCAAGCCGGAATCGTGTCTGTTCCGTTGTTAAGATTGTATTGCAGTTTCCGTTTCTGATTTTCATCGCTAAATCGGCTAGATTCCTGCGGCGTAGCATCCTTCACAAGTGAATTAACCCAAGAGACGTCTGGTTCGTTGTTATTTTCCTGTGTAGTTAAAGGAGTATTGCTGCTTCGAAATCCAAAAGAAGACGATTTCCTCAGCTTGTTAAGTTCTTCTCCGTGTATGGTCCAATCCAGTTTTCCATCGGGTGATCCCCAGTTGGAGAAAGCGTAAGGATTGACAGGAGAAAGAAGCTCGGAAGGACGGTTCGCCACGCTGCGCTCGATAAAGCTCTGGCTCCGCTTGGAAAAGGCGACAGCTCTTGAATTTAAAGCTGCTGCAGATAACTCCCCGGATAGATCAAATCTAGTTGGCGATCCAATCACACTGGATGTAGAATGGCCCGAAGTGTAGTTTTGCTGATTCATATTCGGACGCATTTGGATTCCAGTTGGAGATTGTAACAGAGTTCCTGCAGCATCGAGTGACATTCCGTGGAATTTATGAAACATTGATGGATCAAGTGATCCGAAAATGTCTTCAAGGTTATTAGGCTTCACGCCCGAAAACCTATTTAGTTCGCTGGTAGTTTGACTGTTCAAAGAAACCGGAAAAGATGGACTGTTAGGAATGGAATTTTTCCAGTTGGAAGGTGAGGAAAGACCGGATATCTCGTCCATCATTAGTTGCTGGCTTCGCCGCTGAGTTTCAGCCCTAATCATTGCGATATCTGAATCAACGTTTCTAGCAGTTCTTGCCAAATTCAACCTGCTTCTGGGAAGCTGAAGGGTAGGCACGGAAACATTAGACTGTGCCTGCCACATGGCTGCCGCAGAAACTGGAGAAGACGCTCCAGATGGAGTCAAAGGCGGTGTTGACGATGGCGGCATCAAACCAGACGGAGAACTCAGCGCAGTAGGACTAAGTGAACCCATCTCTAATGCGGAAGCACTACTGTAATATGACCTCGGAGACGGGATAGCAGAACCGGTAGAAGCATACAAGGGGCGAAGCTCCTCAACCCTGTGAGCAAAGAAGCAAACTCTTCTTGTGCACGCGCTCTCGTCCTTGCAAAGACGTGTCCGATATTGTGCAGGATGAAGCCAACACTCAAAAATACCATGTGCATAATCACACGAATCTCCTTTGCTGCAAGATCCTTTGCGAAACTCGGGACAAGGGACACAACTATAAAGATATTTCTTCGGATCGCGTCGCCTTGCATTTTCCCCCGGATGAACAAAGGGACACTCGGTCCAATCATGAGAATACGCCCTAGAACAAGGCTTCACTTTGAATGTATACATCCTAAACTCATCGGTACTAAATATTCCGTTCTTTATATCAGGAAGAGAAAGATCAAGAGGATAATCTTTTGAAAAACGAGGCGAGTTTAAATCTTGCCTTTGATATTCATCGACACCATCAATCGTCTCCGGAAATATAACACATGTCTGATCAGCCCCGCCCGTACCCTCCAGAAGAGCTTGCAACATCCTCTTCCTCGGATCAAACATAGAATTCCCCACCGAGACAACCAAGTCAACAGGCCGTTTACCGTTCGCATCAACAGCACCAGCATCCGCCGACGCATCAAGCAAAAGCTTCACAATCTCAGCAGAAGCAACAGAACCCCCAACAACAGCACAATGAAGAGCAGTAGCACCGTCCGATCCACTACGCCGATTAACATCAACGCGACCCGTTCCAAGAATATAAGCCGAAACATTCAAGCTTCCAAACATAGCAGCAACCATAAGAGGAGTCCTCTCTACATAACCCAATTTATTCGAACCAACCCTTCTCCCATACCACAAACCAACCTCATCGACATCATAACCCACGTTTTCGACCGCGTCTTTGAACCCAATCACATCATCTGCAGCTGAAAATTCAAGCAAAGAATAAACATCCTGACGCCGACCTTCTTTATTCTCATTCCCCATCCCGCTGCACATGGAAATATGAAATATCTTCCCTTAATACCTCAACAGAATCTGAAAAGCCACACAAGAAAACAAGTTCAAGAATCTATTGTACCAACCATGATGTTTTTTCTCAAATATAAAGCAAGAAAACTCAGTTTCACATAACAAAAGAGAAAACAGATAAATTCTTGTCATTTGTTGGATGCATTTGCATGTGATTGCTGGTAAAACAAAAAACTTTTAGTTACAGAAAAATAAACAGACATAAAATTGGCAACAACGAAGAGAAACAAGAAATCGTTACAAACAGAAAAAAATAAAATAAAATAAAACAACCTGTCCTATGTTGTTTTTTCCATGGTGAAATAAAACGATAATATCTTTCTTATCAAACCAAAACCCAATTATTATTTTTTCTGAACATTACATTAGAGATTCAAAGAAACCAATAAAGGAACCATTTTTAACATGAATTCAAGAACCCATCATCATGAAGAAGTGAAAAGAACATGCAAGAACAAAAAAATGAACCGTACCTTGGTTAAAACACAGAGAGAAGAAGTAGAGGATTTTTGTTTAGGAATGAGAAAGAGGGAGTGGAAGATTTTTCTAATAGTTATTGGTTTTGGTCAAGAAAAGGGAGCTCACTAGTTTCCACTTCTTACCAGTTCCATTCTGTTTTTTTGTGGAGAAGTCACCAATTCCATTTGTTGTATTAAAAGAATAATAAAATTTATGTAGTCTCCCATTTTCTAAATAAATAAGGTCCTAGCTTTTTTTATAAATTAAAAAACTATAAATGAATAAAAAATATTACAACTTTGTAATTAATTTAAATAACTATTGGTTATTATTTCTTTTTGTTAAATAGGATGTCTCATTGATTAAATGATATAGTTTTAAAATGTGGTCCTAATATTATAAATGTATGATAAATTGCAGCAAATTAAAAATGGTATAGTCTATTATTTAAAAGATAAAATAAGAAAATACAATTAATTTTTGTATTAATACAAAATTATATTTATTTCAAAATAAAGAGAGTATGTCATAGGGCTCCCTCCAGTTACAATCGAGTTAGAATGTAGAGTACTTTATACCATGACTCCATCCGAAGAATTCTAAACTTCCACTTGAATCACGACATGAATAGTAGTTGCGATCGGACTGCGTCCCATTTATCTAAAGTATTGTGTTATAGCACTTCATCTTATATGTAAATTAAATATTAATTAAAGACAAAGCAATAATGATCGTCTAAATAGCACAAGAGTAAATGGGGAGTTGAAGGTGAGAAAAAATACAAGAAGGAGATTGAATTGTGTTAGCTTTATCTTTTTTATGTAAAAATCTCTTATCAGATTCTAAACTCAAAGCCTATAATCTCATATAGAGGCAAGTGTTTGCAATGGATAAAATATAAGTTCAAATATAGAGAGTGAAACAAAGAGAGACACAAGCAAATTTATACTAGTTCCTCCTATAAAACGAGAGTAGTCCAGGCCCCTTGTATTTCCAAGGGATTTCACTATAATAACAAGGGATTGCAAACGCGTAAGCATATAAGAAAGAGACTTTTAATGCTCAAACACATAAGTAAGAGACTTCTAATGCTCAAACGCACAAGAAATAAATTTCAGATGCTCAAGCACACAAGCAAAATACTTCTAACAATCTAACTTAATCAGATAAGAGATTGTTTGAAGATTACACTTGATATACAACCAAAGGTGTAAATAGTATACAACTCAAAAAGGCTCTTAGGACTTATGAATTTCTAAAATATACAAATGATAAGAAATTATAAGTTAAACTTGTGCTTTTGATTTCACAGAGTAACAACTCTTTTGATTGTCAAGGATTTATTGACTTTTTCAAGTCTTCAACTCCTTATATAGATATACAGAAAACATTCGTTGAAGAAAAGAGTTAGCACAAGAGAGTCTTGGAGAAGCTTGATCATAGATATTGGAATGTTACTTGAAATGGTTAATGTCATTGAAAATACATTTGAATTATCTTTTCTTCAAGAGGAATTATCTGTTATATCCTAGTTGTCTTTGCCAATTTTTGTTTGGATATGCACGTGATCAGAAGAAGACAAATTGCCCTCTGAATCTGATAAAGACCTATCAAATTCTTTTGATCCATACGTTGGCTAACCAAACTCTAATACCTTCAGAGTCTTAGTTTTCATAGTTTGACTTTATTCAGAGTCTGTTCTTCAGAAATTGACATCCTTTAGAGTCTGAGTTTTTAGAGTCTAGTTCTCAGGTTCTAATCCTTCAAATTCTGAATCTTTTAGCTTCTCTTTAAATGTTCATTTTCAGTACCAGTACTAAGTTTATATCAGAAATTTTAGTCTATGGTCCTGCACACTTGAACATTAATTAGTATACCCATTTTTTCTTTAAATACTTTGGTATCATCAAAACTTTAAATATATGGTACCAGTAATCGGTTACCTTATTTCAAGTAACCGGTTACCTCATTTCAAGTAACCGGTTACCTGGTCATATTTTTTTGAAACTTTTTAGGCATCGTTTTAGAGTAACCTGTTACCTCATTTCAAGTAACCGGTTACTACTGAACCAGTGGGACTTTTTCATGCATTTTCTGATCCAAACGAAATTTATTTCTAAACCATTGACCATTGCACTGATTGATCATTATACACACTTTTCTAAATGGTATGGTACTCATATAAATACCATACAATTCAGATTTCAATGCTTCACCTCTTTCATTGCAATTCAAACATCAAGTTCTCACTAATTCTCATGCAAGTGTTTGATACTTGAGTTTTCATTAAGATTTTTTCAAAACATTGTTTCATATCAAGTCAGAAAATTTTCTCATTCATTCATAAACACTTGAGCACTGTTATATCATTATAATTTATTGTTTGAAAGAGAAGATCAATTATAGTGATTGATATATACTTTATTTACTTCATGTTCTTCTAACAAGGAAAACTTGGATAGCTCAAGTCTAAGTTCAAGGTGATAAATCGGAGCTGTTTTTTAGGGGGAGTTTGGAGATAGATCTGAAACAGCATGGTATCCTTGAGTTTATCTCTGGACTTTTGTACGAGCTATTAAGTTGTGTTAAAGAAAATATTGTACGAGCTATTAAATTGTGTTAATGATGATGTAACTATATGATTACAAAATTTACAAAGTTTACATGTTTATCATGAAAGCTTGTGTTGTTTTTATTATGGTTTTATTCCTATCTCCAGGTTTAACTGTGTTTTGGCTGTTTTAGCCAAAAGTTGTCAAAGGGGGGAGATTGTTAGTCCATGGTTTTGGGGTTGACAACAATTTTGCTAAAACGTGGTTCTTGACATATGCTGAGCAAGATGTCGTAACATTTTGATTATATTGATACAACAAAGTTTGAACTTACTATGAAGAAAGATGTTCTACCAAATCTCATGCCATCCTGAACCAGAATATCAATACAGTCTGTTTTAAATCTTGACAGATTTGATTTGATTTTATGATATTTCTTTCAGAAATATATCAATAATATTCGCAGGTCAAGAAGATTCAATCTAGAACTAGAGAATCAAATCAAGTTAGCATTAAAGTTTCTAAAATTTGCTGATTGGAAAATTTAGAAAACTTGAAGATTTGTTCCAAGATTAGAAGATAAATCTCTACAAACTTGTTGCAATTCTCAACGTGGGCATCAAGTAATATTTGGGCAAACTTTTCGAAGCTCATTAACTGCTAAGGACTATTTAAAGAGAACCTTAACCTAAATAAAAATACAACTTACACAATTGTAAAATCAGGGGAAGTATTGGGTTTGCAGTTTTGAGAGTCTCTTGTGTTTCAAGTCTCCCACGTATCTTTTGGTACTGTGCGGCAGACTGTATGTCACTTGACTGTTTGTTAAGATGTTTGTTCTCACTCAAAAGCCTTTAGGTAATGAGTTGAGTGTTGTCCTCACTCTTAAGCTTTTAAGCATAGAATTGAGTATTGTTCTTGATCAAAGCTTTTAACCAAGATCAAGTTCTGTTCTTAGTTGAAGCTGTGAAGCAAGACTAAGTTTATTTTACTGGAAGTTTAGTCTTCCCTTGTCATTAGTTTGTGACTTGTTTATTTAAAAGTGTGATCTTTCTATTTTGGTTCTCTTGGTCACGGGGTCTGTGACTGTTTTATCATTACGGAGATTGAAAGTTGGATGGCGATTTCTCAGGTCTAAATGTCAACTTCTAGGAAGAAGTAGTGTTGGGTAGTGATTAGGCGAGAAGTTATAAACGGGGGTGTTTAGCTTTGAACTAATAATGCTGATAGTGAACTTCCTTCCTGGCTCGGTAACCCCTAGATTAGGTGTTGTTTGCACTTAACTGGGTTAACAATTCTTCTGTGTTATTTACCGTTTTGCATTTGTTTTCTACATATGTTTCTTGCTGGTAAATATGTGATCTGTCAGCAGATGATGTCAAGACATCTGTCCTAACATTGTTGTTTGTGTTGAGACATCAATCTCAACTTGTAAGTTGTGCTGGTTGTCACTCTGTGATTTATCTCCATTTAAAATTTTCAGATGAAAGCTATTATCCTGTATCAGGATCAGATGTCATAGCATTTATCTTGATGGCATGTTTTGATGTTGAAACATCAGTATTAACATGTTCACTACAAAAAAAAGCCTCAGTAGTGACGTGAATATCACGCCACAAACCAAAAAAACACATCACAAACCAATATTTGCGAAGTGAAAATTCACGTCGCAGGAGGCAAGGTGGCAACTCTTAGTGACGTGATTTTCACTTCACTATTTAGTGAAGTGAAAATCACGTCGCAAAATTTGGGTCAGAGACTAATGCATTTTCAGTCAGAGCAGGCGTAGCAGCGTTTGGGTCAGAAAAGCATCTTTAGTTGCGACGTGATTTACATGTCACTACTTAGTGACATGGCAATCACGTCACTAAATTTGCCTAGGAGTCAACTGAAATGCGCATTTAATGTCTAATGTTGCGACGTGATTTTCATGTCACTACTTAGTGACATGGAAATCACGTCACTAATATTTTTTTTTTTTTGCAAAAAACCAAATATATATATATATATATATAATTAAATTAATAAACTAAATATATTAAAATTTATAAATTAATTCACTAAACTAAATATAAATCTAATATTAAAATTAAGAAAGTAAAATTATAAATCTAATATTACTAAATAATGTAATTATAATTTAATTAATAGTTTACACAAATTCAAAATTAAAAGTTATAACAACAAAATAAAAACTAAACTAAATCAACAATCAATCCGGGTCGGGAAACTCATCCTCATTTAGATTTTCCTGATCAGTCGGCGCAGAACCCCCCATATTTTGGTTTCCACCAAAGGATTGCATAAATTGTCGCATTTGTGCCTCCATATCCGATTGTCTTTTCGCCATGACCTCCATTTCCCGCTGATGCTCACTCCGCATTGCCATCATTTGGGCCTCCATTTGGGCTTTCAGTGCCGCTTCACGTTCCGCCGCTTCACGCCTCACCTCATTTATTGCCAATTGTCTTACAGTGTCTCTCTGTTCATCTGTTAAAGTTACAGGACGTGAACCTCCTTCCCCGTCGAGAACTCTTTGATATAGAGTTCTATCATCAGATCTCAAGGTGCCTGCCAAATTTCCACCACCAAAAAAACACCCGTTAGGCCCCTTGCCGCCAATGACTTTACTCCAAAGATAAAAATCTACATCTGGATGAAGCGACTCTCCCGGTCTTGGAGTATACTGAGGATTAGCAGTCAGAAATTGTACAAGCAATGCCTGATAATCATCCTACACATACAAAAAAAAGTTAAATATAATTTAGTTGCCACATGACTTTCACGCCACAAATTTAGTTGCCACATGATTTTCACGCCACAACATGTCACATGCCACATGAAAATTATAACACATACATTCTACCTGTCAGAATTAATTAATAAATCAGAATAATAATACCGATTTAATTCATACATTATAACACATACATTCTACCTGTCGGAATTAATTAATAAATCAGAATAATAATCCCGATTTAACTCATACATTATAACACATACATTCTAACTTTGATCACCAATTTGATTCATATATATCAACACTTTATCGGCACTTCACAATCACCACCAAATACATCACAATTCATCGCTTAAAGAAATACCGATAGCTTAACCAAATATAATACGGATAGCTTAACCAAATATAATACCCAACTGTAACCAAATAATACCGATAGCTTAACTAAATATAATACGGATAGCTTAACCAAATATAATACCCAACTTTAACCAAATAATACCGATAGCTTAACCAAATATAATACGGATAGCTTAACCAAATATAATACTCAACTTAACCAAATAATACCGATAGCTTAACCAAATATAATACCGATAACTTAACCAAATATAATATCCAACTTAACCAAATAATACCGATAGCTTAACCAAATATAATACCGATAACTTAACCAAATATAATACCCAACTTAACCAAATAATACCGATAACTTAACCAAATATAATACCGATAGCTTAACCAAATAATACAGATAGCTTAAAAAAATAATACTGATAGCTTAAATAACTTACCATAGCTTTTTGTGTACGACTGTCAACAAAAGCTCCTGTTTTCTTTTTCCGAGTCCTCGCAACCAGCTCGGTCATAAGTGGAGGTCTATTTAATTCCTTAGTCTAAATAACAAAATAAACTATAATTAATAATATCAATTATTAATTGAAATTATAACTTTGAGAAGTGGTAATAATTAGTACCATGCGACGAACATGCTCAGCAGTGCTTATACTTCCAACAGCATTAAGGCAACCACCCTTTTCAGATGCTCTCATCTTCTTTGCATTTTCAGATTTGGCCGCAAACTCATCACTCTCCCAATATTTAAGAAGTTCCCAAAAGATTTCTTCTTCTATCCAACTAGGACGGATGCCATGAAGTTCCCAACGCTTTCTAACACGTCGTAGCATGTCAGAAAGTCGTCTTGCAGTTCTGCCATAATAATTTTTTTAATCTGTCTCTCTTTCATTGGTTCCCACACACATTTTTCCTGCATTAAAAGTAGATAAAATAAAAGTTAGATAATTGTAGTGAAAAAGTTATTTAAATAACAATAACTTAAACAATAAATTAAGTATACCTTAAATTTCGCAAACCAATGATCTCTATCATCGCCCTTAACATCTTTAAAAGTCTTCATAAGCTTTTTATAATTCTGCTGAATTATATAACTTATAACTTTGGCAGCAGTCCGACTCGGCGTGAATCTAAACAACATTAATTGAATTAACATTAATTATAAAGTTGTAAAAAATGGAAACGTATACTTAAATAAAAATTAATAAATAAGAAACTTACGAGCTTCCTTCGGGCCTAATAAAAAATCTCCCGTCAATGATATGAATCTGACTCGGATCATCATCCCCTTGAAGATCGCTCCCATCCAACTGATCATCCGCAGTCTCATCCTCCACAGTCTCATCCTCCGCCTGATCATCATCCTGTGGGGGCACATGTGGGGGATGTGGGGTGGGACCAGTCTGTGTGGGAGGTGGAAAACTAGATCCTCCAGTCTGCTGGAAAGATGAGAGACTAGTCTGTGTGGGATGTGGAAAACCAAATCCTCCGGTCTGCCGGAAGGATGGGGGCACATGTGTCTGCTGGAAGGATGGGGGCACATGTGTCTGCTGGAAGGATGGGGGCATCTGTGTCTCCTGGAAGGATGGGGGCATCTGTGTCTGCTGGAAGGATGGGTAACCAGGTGGTGGTGGGGTAATAAAAGACGGACTGTCATATGGATACTGAGAGGAGAGTAGTGGCAGAAAACCCTGAGTACTATCCATGGACATACGATTAATCTGACTCTGCGGGGGAGGACACGTGGCCAACTGAGGTGACTGACATACTACTAGTCGTGGGCGTTGGTGCTTCTTCTTGCCACTATCATCAGCTACACCCTTACCTTTATCAAGTTGGGGTGGCATTTTACCTATTTATAGAGATTACACAATTAATATAAATATATTCAGCAAATGGTTCACTAAGTAAAATTATAAAAATATAATCTCAACAACTAGTTGTCATTAACACATTCAATACATAGTTCATTAAATGAAATTATAAAAATACATTTTCAACAACACATATTCATTATTCTAAATCTTCGTGCTCGTCATCCACATCATTCTCATCATTTGATGTGATATTGTCCTCAGATGCAATATCTTCATGCTCTTCATCCAATATAGACAAATCAACTAGATGCTCCTCAACCATTGTATCAGACAAACTTCTAGTTTGTTCATCTGCAACCACATCATTAATTTGTTCCACTTCATCAACTTGGAAAGCAAGATCTTCTTCCACTAGATCGTCAGATTCAATATGACCCATTGGTTTTGTTTTTATGACAACACACCACCTTCGTTTACGTGGCACAAATGAAGGATAAGGAACATAGTAAACTTGCCTAACAATATGTGACATTATGAAAGGGTCATACTCTTTGTACCTCCGGTCCATTTGAATATCAACAGTACCATATGTCCTATCTATTTTTGTGCCTCTAGTTGGATCATACCATTCACAGTAAAACAAGACAACTTTATTTTCCGAGTCCAAGTAAGTGTACACCAACTCATAGATATGTTTGACAAAACCATAGAAGTCATATTCACCACCATCTGTAACTCCTTTCACAAAAACACCACTATTTATGGTCTTTTTCCCTTCAGTCCATGTATGAGTGTGAAATTTATATCCATTCACGAAGTATGTGTGCCATTCATTTGCGCTTTGAGTAGGGCCTTGAGACAAGTTTCTCAAATGGAGTATTTCGGGAGTCGGTGCAACAATGCTATACATTCTCTCCTTAAACCATGCTGGGAATTGAGCATGGATGACACCAGATGTTGATTGTACACCGGTAGTATGAAAATAGGTGTTGTTGAATTTCCTAAAAAGAAACACATTATAAGTTTCAGAGTAATGAGTTTTATGATTGTAAAGAAAATTAAAATTTAGGGGTATGTATACTTACTCAAGAAATGGTTTAACTTCAACGCAGTTGATCAAGACATGAACATGGGCAGATTGCATTTCTTGTTGGGTCAACCAATGCACACCCTTTTTTCCAGATGGACGGCCTGGAAGCCTGAAGACCGATAAAGTGAATTGACTCCTTTCACTAACATTGACAGGATTTCAAATGATTCTTGGAGTTAACATCAAATGCTTGAAATAGTGACTGCAAAAATGTGATGTTTCTCGATGCAAGTAATGTGCACATATCGATCCTTCAACTCTAGCCTTATTTTTCACTGATCGTTTTGAATCACCCATGAACCTTTCAAACGGATACATCCACCTATATTGAACAGGTCCTCCAAGATAAGCTTCATAGGCGAGATGCGCAGGTAAATGTTCCATGGAGTCAAAAAAACCAGGCGGAAATACTTGTTCCAACTTGCATAGAATGACTGGAATATTTCGATCCAACTTAATGACGTCATCTACTTTTAAAGCTGAAGCACAAATATCTCTGAAAAATTGACTAATTTCAGTCAGTGGATTAAGCACATGTTTAGGTAGAGATCCAAATGCAATTGGTAGCAATTGTTCCATAAAAACATGGCAATCATGACTTTTCATACCATGCAACTTCCCAGTGTTGGCGTCGACACACCTTGCTAAATTTGAAGAATAGCCGTCAGGCATTCTCAATTCTTTTAACCATCGACAAACCGCTTTACCTTCTTGGGAGGTCAGACTGAAACAAGCCTTCGGTTTCAATAATTTCCCATTTGGTTGAGGCTTCAACTCCAACTCTTTTCGATTGCACCATTTTTCCATGTCATGTCTAGCCTTCTCATTATCTTTCGTCTTGTCTTTAACATCCATCACAGTGTTAAATACATTATCAAAAAAATTCTTCTCAATATGCATAACATCTAGATTATGGCGCAACAAATTATCTTTCCAATATGGAAGATCCCAAAATATACTTCTCTTTGTCCAATTGTGATCGACCCCATATCCTTCAATTCTACATGCCTTTCCAGTATCAGTAATTTTTGGTAGCCCACAAACTTTATCCCATACAGCACCTGGTGACAATCGAGGCGGAGGCATATCTGTTACCTGTTTGTCTTTTATGAAATTTGTCTTGTTCTTTCTATACGGATGATTTTTTGGTAGAAATCTGCGGTGACAGTCAAACCACGAGCTTTTCCCCCCTTTATCCAACGTAAACGCCTTCGTCTCTTTCATACAATGCGGGCAACCCATTCTGCCATGTGTACCCCAACCAGACAACATGCCATATGCTGGAAAGTCGTTGATGGTCCACATCAAGGCAGCTCGCATAGTAAAATTTTGTTTACGTGCTATATCATAAGTCCATTCTCCACCAATCCACAACCTCTTCAAATCATCAATTAAAGGTTGTAAATACACATCAATTCCGGCTTTTGGACTCGAAGGTCCTGGAATGACGCACGTCAAAAACATATATGGTTTTGTCATGCACATCTCGGGAGGAAGGTTGTAAGGGGTTACAATAATTGGCCAACAAGAATACGCACTTCCCGACGCTTGAACATAAGGAGAAAAACCATCTGAGCATAATCCAAGCCTGACATTTCTAGGTTCTGCGGCAAACTCAGGATGTATTCGATCAAAGTGTTTCCATGCCTCGCCATCAGATGGATGCCGCATAGTGTCTGGACTTGTTTTGTTTGTATGATGCCATGTCATCTGACTTGCACTGTGCATTGAAGCAAACATTCTTTTTAACCTTGGAATTATCGGAAGATAAAACATGGACTTTTCTGCTACACGGTCTTGATTAGTGTTAATGGCTCTACTGCGAACTTTATATCTTGGACTCATACAAAATTTGCATTCCTCCAACAATCCATCTTGAGTACCAAACTCATTGTCATAAAACAACATACAACCATTAATGCAACAATCAATCTTTCTTACTCTTAAGCCCAACTTCGACACCAACTTCTTTGCTTCATAAAATGTTGTAGGTAAGTTGTCTTTCATTGCAGTTGAGTCCAACATCATTTTTACAATGAATTCCAAACACTGATCAGGAACATTCCAATTTGACTTGGCGGCCAATAATCTCACACACATTGATAACTTGGAGTCAGACGAACCGTCAAACAACGGCGTATTCATCTCATTCAACAATTGATAAAATCTCTGCGCTTCTTCGTTCGGCATCTCTTCCCCATCACAATCTTCAGGTTGATCATAGGTCACATTCACACCAAAAGCATCCTCAACCATGTCACCGATCTGATTAAAGTTTTCCTCATATTCAATAGGCGGTCTTTCCTCATATTCCATTGACGGACGACTACTTGAAGCATGCGTACTGCTAGTGTCTGGTACGTTACTCGACAATTTTTCACCATTAAACGTCCAGACCCAATAATTTTCCATGAAACCCCTTCTATACAAATGCCTGACCACTTCACCTGGGTCACTAATTATAGGTCTACATTCACAAAACACAATCGTTTGGACATGCATGTATCTTATCATAGCTCATGCCAATAGAGGACAACATCTTTTTGGCTTCATACGTTCGATTGGGAAGAACATTATCCTCTGGTAGCATATCTTTCATAAGGGCTAATAACTCTGTGAAACTTTTATCCGACCATCCATTGTCCGCCTTTAAGTTGTACAACTTTAACACCGCAAACAATCTTGTGAATTTTGAACAACCATCATACAACGGTTTCTCTGCATCGCTTACCAACCTCTCAAACATTTTGGGACAATCCACAAGATCTTCTTCAAGCGCTTCTGCAATCTCTTCGACTCGATCGCAATCGTATATATCTGTGCAATCGTCGTTTGAAGCATACTTTCTATTACAACTCGACTCAGCATTCCCGTTACTTTTCTCACCATGCATTGTCCAACATGTATAACTTCTATCAATTCCAAACCGTAGTAAATGGGATGCCAACTTATTCCCGTCAAACTTACCCCCATAACAGCAACCCAAGCAAGGACACGGCATTCGAAGCGGGTCTTCGGAGTGCGCAACCGCAAACTCAACGAATTCCCATACCCCTTTCTCGTACTCTTTCGACAATCGGTTTGAATTCATCCATGTCTTATCCATGTCTTAATTAAGCTAAACAAATGCTTCTTGGTTTCTCTATCAGGTACTAAGGAATTCTGTCAAGATAATAAATAGCTATCATCATAATAGAATACCTAATCAGAATACCCGATTTCTTAAAGAAGACATTACCTTATTTCAAGGTAATATAAGTCCACAAACCAAAAAACTGGTTGAGAGACATTAAATTGATATTAAATAGAACCATAAACAATAAACTATAAGCAGAAAATAACAAACTATAAGCAAGAAGAAAGGGATAGTAACCTCAGTTAGACTTTATGTGGGAGATGGGTAGGTTTGAATCGGCGTTGTACAAGTAGAAACCAGAGACTTCAAAGTAACTGTAAAATTAAACACACACACACGATGCAGTTAAATACAAATATCATAAAAGTGAAGGAACTATATGCAAACTGTAGCACAAACTACAATGATTTTAGAAGTAGAAACCAGATTCCATAAAACACAGTTTCAGAATAGTGCAGACACATACATTCATATCTCATTCAGAATAATTTCAAAAGAAATTTAAAGCGAAAATGACATGAAACAAGCTTTCACTAGGAGTCTCTTTAAAAATAATAAAAGACATATCTAAGTTTGTAACAGACTATCAATAACTCTACTCACTTCTTTATCACTAAATGACTACAATACTAAATGCTTTCCTGTTATCTCTGTATCCTCCAAATTATACAAAATATTCTTCTAACTAACTAACTGCTCTAACTAGTATGTATTGCTACCATAATTCTCCTTTATTTCTATATCATAACTAGTATGCATTTTAAGTAAATAAAAAATCAATGTCACTATTTCATTGAGGTTTTAATAGTTTTTTCCTATTGTAGTACCACTGTTATGTATTTGCCTCTCTAAATTTGATGTCCAAAACTATATGCTTCATCTTGCAAACAAAACAACAGTGGAAAAATCAGAACTACTCTGTCAAAGCAAATAAAAAGACTATGTAAATAAGACTATGTAAACAAAACAACAGTGGAAGAATCAGAACTACTCTTGTTTTTTCCTACCTCTGTCAAAGCAAATAAAAAGACTATGTAAATAAGATCAACCACTACTCAAGGTTTATCTAACTATCTCATATTTTCAATGTCGTTTAAGAATCAGAACAAAACGACATTAAGCGACATGAATCAGATTTTCAGATTTTTAAGAGCAAAACACAAAATCAGATTATCACCGGACTTATGGCAGCAACAATGCAATGACAGCAAACCCATTCATTAAAACCTAACACAAAACCCTAAAACTACTACAGACCCTAAAACTACAACAGTGAATTTCGCTAACCTTCACAAAGTGAAACTGCTCAGCAAGAACGACGGCGGCGGCGAGAAGATGTTGAGTGGTGGTCGGTGTTGTGGAGGTTGGCGGCGGCGATAGACGGTGGTCGATTTTGTTAAGGATGAACGAAGAAGAGAACAGTACTGAGGGCAGTGAAGAAACAGTGAGAACGATGAAATAATGAAAGGTGCAAAACGCGTCTGTTTTAATTTGTTTTAAAAAATTTAATTTTAAAATGACCTACGTCAGCGCTTTTCAAAAGCGCTTTCATAGGTAACCCTATATCAGCGCTTTTTCGCTAAAAGCGCTTTCGTACCATATACCTATACCAGTGCTTTTTGAAGCGCTTTCATATCTACCCCTATATCAGCGCTTTTGCAAAGCGCTTTCGTAAGGTGGGCTATACCAGCGCTTTTGAAAAGCGCTTTTGTAGACATGGGCTATACCAGCGCTTTTTTAATGTTTTTTTAGCGTGTTTTTTAATTTTGTTTTTAGTGAAGCCTATGCCAGCGCTTTTTCCAAAAGCGCTTTCGTAGCTGTGCTGGCAAAACTCAAATTTGGCATAGTGGGGACACCTAACTCCTCCTTCGCTTTGACAACATTCTTGAGCAAACGCCCACGTGATAAACCCGTTAACTCCTTCTATAAAATTGGGTTTAAGTGCACGTCTTCCTGGTTCCACTCTATCGTACATCCAACTACGATAATACAAATAATATTTCATACTGCACATATACCCAATCATTCTCTTTTTTAGTAACAATAATTAAACATTTACTTATATCAACTATGAGTAAATAATTTTCTACAATATAATTTTCTAACAATATATACATTCTAACAATATATACATTCTATAACATTCTAAAAATATTATATACATTCTAACATTCTAACAATATATACATTCTAACAATAATACATATTATATATAATATTTTCGTTTTTATAAAATCTATAATTATAACGACATTCTAAAAATTATACATACTATAAATAATATTACATTCTACAAAATTATTATATAATCACATAAAAATTAACATTCAATAAATAATATACATTCTAAAAATTAATCTATATATATACATACTACAAATAATATACATTCTAATTATTATAACATTCTATTAATTAACAAACTATAACAAATTAACAAATTATACTACAAATTATACTACAAACTACTACAAATTATAACAAACTATACTACAAATTAACCTATAATCACATCAAAAAATAAATAATACATACTATAAATAATACAAACTATAACAAATTATAACATATAACACAAATTATAACAAACTATAACATATATATATATATATATATATATATATATATATATATATATATATATATATATATATATATATATATATATATATATATATATATATATATATATATATATATATATATATATATATATAATAATCACATAAAAAATCAGAAAAATTATATAAATAAAATTGAAAAAAAAATACCTTAATGAAGTTGAACAATGAGTGAGTTCTTATACTAGAATCAAAATCAAAAATCTTCACCTACACATATTAAATCAAAATCAGTTTCTTAACAAAAAAATTAAAAAAAAAATTGGACAAGAACAAGTGGAGATTGGTTGAATACCTGAAAATGGGAGATTGTAACAAAAATAGAGGATTGAAAATGGTGGATTATGGAGGAAGTGGAAGAAGAGAGGAAGAGGGTTTGGGGGAAGAGGAAGAAGAGAAAACGCAGAAAGGGGGTTCTGGGAAGAGGAGCAACACGCGAAGACCTATATCAATTTTAGCGACGTGATTTTCACGTGTCTAGGTTGCGAAGTGAAAATCACGTCGCAACACCCACACAATAATTAATGTGTCAGTCAAACTGTTGGCGTGAAATTCTAAAACGTTTGCGACGTGAAATACACGCCGCAACAAAAAAATATGAAAATTTGAAATTCCCCCCTTTGGAATTCCCCCCTTTGTCAGACTAATTTATCTGTTTTCATTTTTCTTTTTTTTATTTAAAGGTTGCGACGTGTTTTTCACTTCGCAACTTTTTTTTTTTTAAATAAAATTTCAGACACCCCATGTGCCAACGTTGGCTTTATTTTTTAATATTAAAACCTGATAGTGACGTGATTATCACGTCGCAACTCACTTTTTTGAGCCACGTGATAATCACGTCGCAACATTACGTGGCTAGATCCAACTTTTCTTGTAGTGGTTGTATCTGCAGTGTACCTGAGAATAGATGCTAAGGGTAGTTTATATATAACTCTCATACACCTCAATCCAATAAGCGCCTTTTCTAAAGGATAAAGTCATGAGAATTCTTATGCCCAAATTAAACAATACCTTGTAGACATAATGGCGTAGATTAGAGGTCGACCGAAACATTAAAAAGAGGGGTCAGACCCACATACTCTCACCTTACTCCTTATCTCCCAATGCAACTGTTTCAAAATGGTCAAAATAATTCCACATTGCTTGAGAATCAAAGTTAAGAGATTAAGAGTAGTTTATATACAACACATATACACATCAACTCAAAGACGCACATTTTCTAAAAGTTAAAGTTATAAAATTCTTACACGAAAACAGACTCGCATCGCAGCGCCGTAAACTTGAGATCGATCATACTTTTCATAATTAAATATTTCATTATTTTAATAACACTCGGAATAAAATAAACTACTTTTACATATCTTTCAATTTGAACTAAAAAATATTGTTCGAAACCCGCTAGTTACAAATTGCTTATTAAAAAAAAAAAAAGTTTTTTAATAGTATATGATATTTTAATATAAACAAACTTATAAATTATATTGAAAGCAAAATTAAAATACTTATAATAATTCTATACATATTTTCTAATACTTTTAAAACTAAAAATTATGTATCATTTATAAATATTTATTTATCGTTATTTATTCAAACCGTCTTCTAAATAATAAGAAAGCTTTTTTTTTAATCTCCTCTTTGAAGCTTTTCCCTATTATCTCTCAGAAATCTCCAGAATAAAATGGAGGAGAAAAGAAAAAAGAAATGGGTGGAAAACAAAGGCACGTGGTCCCGGCTGCGCACAATATCTAATACATCTTCGAGTAGTGGATTCACACGTGTCAATCGTAATCTAGGAAAAGCGAATCAACCTAATATTTCGGATTCTCACGCTTTTCACGTTTTGGATTTTATGCGTTGGACCAGTTTCTTTGGTGTCACCGACTGTCATTTATGACAACCTCACAGTTGCGTTTTCTTCACGGTAACAACCTCGTTTATTGGTCTGTCGTCTTGGTAGAGTGAACTCTAGATTGGAAAACCATTACTTGTTCACAGTAACAACCTTGTTTATTGGTTTGTCGTCTTGGTAGAGTGAACTAAGATATGCCACAATTAAGAAGTTTTATAGCAGAAACAAAACCTTTCAATACAACAAGAAATATGCAACACTCCCACAACCGTTAACTAAAAATCTCAGGCCATACAACTTAGTAGTATTAAATTAGATAACTTTTAGAATACTCAAATTCATAGAGACAAGGGAAAATAAGTAGTAAATGAAGTCGAAACTATATTAGACAGTGAAGTGTCGCGATGTTTGACACGCATCGGTATCCAACATATTTGTATAATATGTTAAGAAAAGTTAAATAAATACACGGCCCTATATAAATCTTGTAGCCCAATTAACTTTATAACATCCTGAAACAATTATTCATCAATTTATGGGAGCTTTGCAATTTTCCTACCGTGCTTGATATAGGTACTATTAAAAAAATACATCAACATCAAAAAGTTGAAATGTAATAACACATGTTTATAAGAATAAATACAAATTTATTTTAGCTCTCCATCCCACAAATGTCTACATACAAAGAAGTAAGATGTCATGGGGGTCTCCTGGATAAACATCAAGAACGACAACATCAAATTGGACTTTCAGGGCAGCAACAAGGGACTCATGTCTCTAAGAGGACGATGTCGGAGACACGTGAAGTGTAGAAGACGATGCTCCTACATCAAATGAAGTTGCACCAATGTATGAACAATAGGGTCTAACAATTTCCTTCCAAATGAAAGCATGATGAGCCACTCTACCATATCTGAGTCTCTCTTGGTTGTTAGACATTTTAATTTTTAATTAAATCAATAAAATCATATCATGATTGAATAATTCAAATTCATGGGACAAAAGAGGTACAATCAAACCAACAATGCAGAACAAGCAAAATTCAAAAGTTAACTTTCATACAAGGGCAAAAACAAAAAAAAAGCATAAAACAAACAAACTCCCTACACTCTAAACTTGAAAAAAAAATCTCAATTCATGCATCAAAACCAATCCAGTGTTATTTAGATGAACCATAAACAATCTAGTTAGCTAGTAAATCCTCACAAACCAAAAAAAAAATAAAAATAAAGAAATAAAAAACTTACCAAATTGTGGAAAAGCTTGAAAACTGAAAAATCTCGATTGATTTGAATGGAGTAGAGATTCACTTATGTCCTATTTTTAAATGCAATGTCATAGAAGTAGCAAGAAAGCTTGAAAAATAATTGAAATGGAGTGTGCTCACGAACTTTATTTTGAATTCTAACTTAGGTTTGAGACTTGACTGTCATTATATTTTTGATGCACCCGAAGAATAAATTCCGAATTTTAAAGACTATATTGATTTTCACTTAAGTCCTGAGTTGTGGTGCGAATAATAATGCCATATTATCGCAAGTAATATAACACTTGCAAACAAATATTTTAGGGTACAATACATTTAAAGAAAGTTAGAAAGAAAGGACATTTTACCAGAAAAACTACACATTCTTGTATCACAGAACTTACAACACAAAAATCAACACATTAAAAAATGTGAGATTAATTAGCTGAACAATGCTACCAACTACCATATGTTATATCTAAAAGCTACATTTTACAAGTAATTACAATCATACTACATAGTAAACAAAAAAATTACTTCATGTTAATGCTAGCTGGAAGGCATACTCCAAGATCAGGATCTTCCACAAAAATAGATTTACAGTTAATTAGCTTCACAACATATTTATCTGCAGGATGGTATTTCTTTTGAGCTTCAGAAAAGCTTTTGCCAAGAACACTTTCTACCCAATCCTCCGCGGAGTTTTTCTTGTCTGCTAACCAAGCAGCTGCAAGTATCTGTGTTATTACCTCATAATCCATTTCCAACTGAAACTCTGAACCAAATGTCCTTTCAAATTGTATGCTAATGTTTTTTAGTAATTTCTCGGCAAGCTCGTCAAAATTGAATGGCTTAAAAACCACTTTTTCATCCATCTGATTGCATAAATCACAAAACCAGGAGTCTGAGTTATCCACTACAGACTTGTGTTCACAGTCGTTGTCGTTCATACCCTCTTCGTGCTCTTCTAGAGGCATATTTAAATCAAGATTGGGGATTGATGTCTCGCAAACCTGTTTTTGCATCTTGCTTGTTGTTTCCTCCTCTTTGAAGTCACTTATACCAACACGCTTTCTTTTGTTCGGAAATGAAGGTTTTGAAAACCCTTTTCTTGGCACAATCTTGATATTTGTACTACAGCTTCTTTTGGCATCCTCAGATGTATCTCCAAGTAATAACTGCATTTGATATCTTTTGGCTTCTAGGATTGCTTCCTCACAAAACATTTTACCGTCGTTCCATGCAGAAGAGTCGTTGCCTTTACAGACAGATGAGTTTAAAAGAAAGATTGTTTTGCTGATGCTAATCTCCCTTCCCCGTGAGTCTGGAAATTTACCTCTTCTTATTGCCTGCAACAAACTACTCTGCACCAGAAAATCAGCTTTATCCACATTATCGAGAAAGACAACGGAATGAGGATTTTTACTCAACTCCCCAGCAATATAGTCCACAACTGTCTTCCTAAAAATCACATCATAAGAAAATGATTTTTGGCATTCGAAAATTGAGTTCGACTGGGAAAATCTGTCCTGGAAACCTAGATCCAGAGAGATTACACTTTCTGTATTTCCAAATATAGCCTCTGCAAGAGCTGAAGCAATTTTCTTTTTTCCAACTCTATCTGGTCCAAGGAAAGCAAACCATATGTCTGCTCTACCATGTGAGTCTCTACTCTTTCCTTCGCCGGATTTTCGAAGGAACAAAGTTCGGCTGATATCACATATGGCCTGATCCTGCCAGCCAACCTTTTCAAAGAGAAGTTTATTAAGATACTTAAAATCTACGGAATCAAATATAGCTGACAACTTTGAGACAGAGCAGGAAGATCTAGCAATCTGGTATGATGTATTTCCCTGGATAGCAACACAATCAGCTGAAGCAGAATCTGACACACGCTCAAAATGCTTTATTTTATCCTGAACCCTTGGTGTATCTGGCTTACAAGCATTTGGTGTTGATGCATATAACGTTCCCAATCCTAAATCTGTGGCCACAGTAGTAAGGGACGAAGATGATTTGTTATCAAGCACACAACTATTGGCCATACGTGAAGGGGCGGCCCAAGGAGTTGTCAAATCAATTTCCTGAGTCTCTGTATCTTTCTGCACATGATCAGTTCTAACATCAACACTGATTGTATCAGTATGTACTAGAGCCGGAGATAACTGTTTTGATGGAAAAGTACCATCCAAATTTTTAGGCATGAAGGAAAATGTATTAGAACATTGGAGTCCATTAAGTGATGGATCTTTACTGCTGCTTTCAATAAAACCTGAACCAAACCGAAAACCCTCAGGTGATGGATCTTTACTGCTGCTTTCAATAAAACCTGAACCAAACCGAAAACCCTCAGGTGATGGAACCTGAGCCCTTGTTTGATGAAGTTGTTGACAAATATCATTCCACTTCTTTTGAAATCCCAATATCTTATCATTCAAGCTTGTATTTTCTTCATTAGTCTGCACTGGATGATGGAGTTCATTCTTAAATATATATACACCATAGATTTGAACCAGTGAAATATTGCAAGTGATGCAAAATATGATAGTTGATAAAAAGTTGATTCAAGAAATTTAATTAGCAATTAGCAAATATAACCCCAAGAAACAAAATCTTACAGTTCTTCATGGGAAAATAAATAATTCTAATATCATTTTATAGGTAAAATTTGATAGAATAAATTGTTGATGTTCTATGAGTTTTAAAGGAAACATATGACTTTTTTGTGTCCCAATACTAATAGCAAAAATGTCCTTTCAGCTACTGCAGATTTATATGGCAGACCAAAATTATATAGGCCACTATATTGGTGGATGTAGAATATGCTATTAGGCTTTAAACTTTTATAAAGGTTTAATTTATTAAGTTCAGTAAATTACCAAATTTCCCCCTCTTTCTTTATTGGAAGGTTTTTTGTTACCTTAATTGGTATAGTTTTAAGTGAATGGTAAAATAGGTAAGCTATAGCTATTGAATCTAAAATCAATTATTGACATATAAGCTCCATAGGTTGTCATACATTTACATGCATAAGATCATAATCTCAACCATTAGTTCCTAAATCAATGAAAATAAATCTATAATTACGTACTTTATCCTCTAAAGCGACTTTTAACATTAAGGAAGCTAAAATAGTTTTAACCAGTATAGGCAAGCAAGCATTATTGGTACCATTAAATTATATATGTGGATTAGTACAATAATTGCCCCCACCATGTTGCATGCATCATGTGTATGCATGTGAATGCCACAGTATTCATAGAACAAGAATATCTAACATTCGGAGATCATAACAAACCTTTGCCACATCAAGTCCTCCATGTGTATCCACATCAACATCCTTTTTAAACCAAGGCAAGCTTGTGGAGCAACTAGATGACAGAATAGCAGGATCTACCTTCAAAACATTGGCAACTTCTTGTTCGTACTTTTCATTGCATTTGTTACAGCGAGTAAAAGATGCATTTGAAGAGCTTGCAAGATTTTTGCTCTCAGAAGGTGTAGAAAAGAATCCACCAAATGGAACAAAGGACCCCATCAAACTGTAAGTTTATCATGAGCATGAAACTGTGAGATCCAATTAGCACAACAGTCAGAAATTAAAGTGCAAACAATGGGACAGACTTCAACTAAAGCATCCTCTACAAAAAATGAAGCTTATTGTGTAGCCAATATTCATATATATAACAACAGAACAGACTATTTAATTTTCTGGGCTCACAGTAGGAGTTACAAAAAATAGAAGATTTTAAGAATCCATGCTTACAAAACATTAATTTTGAGTTCTTACAATGCATAACAAGAAAGGGATCAACTATAATGACAGAGTGAAAATTATCTAAATTACATTCAATCTGTTAGCACATGTCTCCAGCTTCCTAATGCATATGATTTATATGACAGAGTTCCACACATCAAAGCAATGAAAACAATCAATAAAAACCACTGAAACAAAGAATACACATACCTGGATTTAGAGCAGAGTTCTTTCATTGAAGAAGAACGAACTTGAGGCGGTGGTTGAAGCAAAGCGAGCTTAACATCACAGCTTCGAAATCCAGCTTCATCAAAAACCCGGTTCACAATCGGATCATCAAGAATCGATACAACAAAATGCTTAAGCTCAACTTTCAACATAGACGACGACGTTCCATTCTGATACTGATTGAACAAATGGAAACTCTCGGGATGACGCCGCTGATTGGCCTGTGACCGTTTGATTGCGGTCATGAGTGAATTCGAAATCGGCGGCTCCTCCGTGGTTGAACCTTTCGACGACGGGAGTCGGTCGAGAGATACACAGACGGAAAGCTCGAGTGCTCGGAACTGGAGACGGTGAGAAAATGACGGATGTGGCGGGAATCGAACGGGAGCGCGGCAGCAGGCTTCTCGGAGAGAGGAAGATGGGAGGGATAGTAAGGCGGAGACGGCGTGAAGTGAGGTGGTTTGCGAGTGGCTACGACGGCGGGCGACTGTTACTGCGTCGTCTAGTGCACGCGCGGCTTCGTCGGTGAGGAATTGCCGAGCTGCGGTTACCGGCGTCGGCATCGCCGGCAATCATGTATATAAAATGAAATAGATAATACTATTAATAATATGGTATGAGGTATTTAAGTTTGGATTTTAGTGAAGAAATGAAAAAGTGTCAAGGTTTTATTTGGTTTGAATTTTTTAAGTGGTCTAGTCATTGAAATATTACTCTTTATCAAATAAAAGGACTTATTATTATTAGTTAGGAGAAAAACAAGAAGAAGAGGAGCAGGGAGAGTGAGATATTTGCTTGGTCTTTGTGGTGATGATGTTTCTTTAATGATGATGATGGTGGTGATGTGGCAGATTAGATTAAGATGTGTGTGTGTGCTTTCTTAGTGGGATGGATTAGTTTGAGCAAGTGTGTGGGTGGGCATAGATTCGTTCAATAAGTGAGTTTCCTGTTTATTATTCCATCGCCTTTCTTTGGTAGTTCACTTTCTGACTATAACCTTTATGAACATCTTTTTTTGGATTGGAAGTATAGTAAATTTGATACGACACTTGATAATGTGAAGAAAAAAAAAATTAAATAACCAATTTTTTTTTAAAAAAACTAAAATAACCACTCTAACTAAAGTAACTACTTTTTAAATAAAAAGATTTGCTACATAAAGAAACGTCAGATTATGTGGCGCATGCATTAAAATTTAAGAGGAGACGTCATACTATTTAGTCAGGGCCGGCTCAATCAATTTGGAGGCCCCGTTCTATTTTAAAAATGGGCCTAAATTGTAAAAATATATATAATTATAATAATTAAAAATGACAGATAAAAAGTATAATTTTATATTAATCAAAAATAAATTTAGTTATAATTATTTTTACTTTAATCAATTTTATTTTCGGTATGTATTGGATTTTTTTCAAAAAACATTTTTAATTTGTTGAGTTTTTGTTGTAACATTTTTTTATGTTTATTATTATTAATGAAAAAAATTAGGCCTTACAAAATTTAGGGTTGGCCAACAAATTTGTTGTTGTTTGAATTTGTTTAACTTATCTTAATTTATTGAGTTTAATTTGTTTAACTCGTGTCTTAATTTTATGATACAAAGTGTTGTTGAGTAATATATGTTTAATATCTTTTCTAAAAAAATCCTGTTTCATTCATCAATTTTGTCACACGTCCTCATGCTGTTCTAAGTTACTACTATTTTAATATTATTTGTTGTCAAAGAATAATATACAATCTAATATCATTTAGAGAATTGTCATAACGAGATATGGGTAAAAAACTTTAAATAACAAACTATATTAAGCATATACAATATAATTTCTATTATGTATTACTATATTACCTAGTTTTTTTTTTTTTAAATAATAGATAACACTAAAAAATAGGCCTCATTAATTGAGAGGCCCTGTGCCATTGCACAGCTTGCACATGCTGTTCACCGGCCCTGTATTTAGTGCATGCACTTCTGTCATGTCGTGTAAAATGGTGCATGTACTTAAATTTTAAGAGAATGCGGCATTCAGTGTGACTACTCGATTGTTTTAATAACAACTAAGTAGTCACATGGAATGACATATTTATTTAAAATTTAAGTGCATGTGCCATACAGTGTGGTGCATTCTATTTAATTTCAATGCATACGCCACACATTGTGATGTCTCATCAGTGTAACGAAATTTTTTTATTTAAAAAGTGGTTACTTTGGTATGGTTATTTGAGTTTTTAAATTTTTTTTAGTAGTATCTTTAAATATTTCAAAATATAACAAAATGAAGTGGTAGAATAAACCTATACAGAATAGAAATATTATTTTATCATTTTGATATTTATTTTTATACTTAATTTAATTCTAATCATATAAATAAACGTAAAGAGCGCTTTTTTTAAAAAAATATATTAGTATTCGACTTGAGAATAACAAATTCAAGATGATAAATCTCATATTTGTAGAGGAAAATTCTAAATCTTTAAACTTTTGGACACGATTAAGACTAGACAACAAATTTGTTTGAGTCGTTATTTGACTCAAAATTTAAATCTGACGTAAATATCAATTTTATTTAAAAGATTCAATTTCGAATGATGAAATTTCAATTTTTGATAAATTCGATTAAATTGGTTTGACAGATAAATTTTACCGATTTAATATTTATTGGATTAAAATCATAAAAATGGTCCATTTTTTTTATAAAATTCCCAAACATTCATCTTTTACTTTTATTTAGAAAACTATCAAAGAATAACTATTTTTTAAAATTATTTTAAATATCATTTAACATTAATTTCATATTATCATAATTTAGATTTTCAATATTATTTTACATTAATTTTGTTATTATCATATTTTAAGTCACAAATTAAATAAAATTCAAAACTTTATATTGCATGTGTTGTATTTTTGTGAGTACACAATAACACCATTAGATTATAAAAATGATAATAACCTAACAACATTATGAATTTCATTTTAGTAATAGATTAGTGTAATAGTAATACAAAAATATTGGTTAAGTTTGATTGGGTTCAGTTTTCAACAAATCTAAAATAATCACTTATGTTCAACAGAAGCAACCTTATACTATTCAAATTAAGCAACTAAATCAACCTAACATCAGACCCGACCAGATCTGTTTGCACAAAAAGCCAATAGGTCGTCGCTTTCAATCATACAGTTCATATTTGTTCACTCCTAAACACGATGTTGGATTAAAAGTGAGATGTCAGAACATACTTTATTTCAAAACAAGCTTAAGGGTATGTTTGGATTGATGGAAGGGAGCGAAATGGAATGGAACGAAATGGTATAAACTTACGTTCCATTGTTTGGATTGATTAAGAATGGATGGAATGGAGCGGAACCAAATGGAATGCATTCCATCCCATTCCATCACTTTCCATCATTTTTTATGCCCTCCGATTTGGGCGGAATGACAAAATCTCTCTATTTCGACATGAAATACCCAAACAATGGAATCACATCTTTATTTCATTCCACTCCATTCTATTCCGCTCCATTCTGTTCCACTCCATTCCGCTCCATTCAATTTAGTATATCCAAACATAGCCTACGAGAAATATTTATAATATTTTGAAAGACCCTTGTGCCTATATTTTTCATAGAGTGTACACATGCTTTTGTACTTGTAAAAATACATTAAAAAGAGACCTAATTGATTGCAAGAGGATTTAATTTTGCTAAACCTATGAAAAACAAATGAATATCCTAATATGTGGGATTGAGATATTTATAGGTTAAACTTATGGACTAAGTTGGTGGGTGAGGAATCGGTTCCCTCCTTGTTCCTAACACCCTTTAGTGTCATCTAACTTCTTTATCCCATAAAAAATTACTTTGTTGGTTGACTCAGTCTGTTCATTGACTTGCCGGTGGATATTGCTAGCACAAGTACAAGTTCATTTTTATCGCCTACATAAAGATTGGTCATGTTTCAAATACCGTTCAATAATTTCTACGATTTTAAGAACGGTTTATCATAGTGTTTTTTTCGTTAAATTTAAAATGTTAGAAAGTAAACTCAACTTTGGTGTTAACAATTGAGAAACATGTGTTTAGTCAACATACGTTACATAGTAGGTCGTGGGATTTAATTGCGCTTCTTAGATTTCAAGGAATCAATCACCTTTTCTTGGAGTGGCTGCTACATCCTAGGAAGACTTAGTTCCAGGCCCATGAGATTAAAAATTCATCTGGATCGTGAGACCTAGGAGGAGAAGATAGAGAAAATACATACATACATTAACTTCTCACCTCATGCGAGCTAGTTCTCAATACAATAACAATCGTAAAGCTTGTGATAGTCCTTAATCACTAGCGGTTTGTCACACATTTGTAATTTTAGCGAGTGAAATTGGCGTCCATCATGAGACCCTAGTAAAACTGACATGGACCATCATAACAACACTCAACGGGAGTATTGTATTTGCGATCATCCTTTATCATGGTGAACAAAAAGACAACGACTCTGACAGTGAGGAATTAGACGATAAGGAAAGTCTCGTAGCAGAGATGCGTGTTGCTATGAAAAATTTTGTCGCCAAAATCAAACCTTGTAGGATAACGTTATTCATTTCCTGTAGAACCAACTAGGAAAATTACGGTGGATAAACTAGAAGTATTGGATCTCTAACCTCTATCAGACGAGATATATGAGATTCCCATCTCTAAGAACTTCAAGGTCCCATCGTTTGATAAGTTATATGGATGCATGTGACCTCCATCAACACTCATATGGAAATCATTAGGGCACCTGGCTCCTTGAACTGCAAGCTCTTGTACGACACCTTTCGAGACGCAATCTTGAGATGGTATATATGCCTTCCCAGGCTCTCCGTCACCAGCTATCAAGACTTGGTGTAGAAGCTAGTTCACAAATTTGTTGCAACCAGGCATTGGAATCTAACTGCCGCAAGTCTATTAAACATACACAAGGGTTCATTAGATTCGTTGAGGAAGTATCTCGTCTGCTTCGAAGAAGCAACAATCAAGGTAGTCGATCCAAACCAAAAAATGTTCGTATGAGCATTTTAGAACGGGCTCAAGATGGGACACTTTAACGAATCCCTCACCCAAAGACCATAATCATATTTAGTTTAAGTAGTGATGCGAGCAAAATGTTACATTAAAGGCGAGGAGAGTATTGTTGACAAGAAGGTATGTGATGCAAAAGAGCGCACTCCCGTCACAAACAGCTCACGAAGAAACCAATTATCTCGCCTATGATAGATACAACAACATTCAAGCGAAGTGGAAAGAAGTATGTTAAGCATAACCCCATTGGAGGATTAGAGAGATCTAGTTCCCAGAGTCAAGACCTTCCTATGAATCCAAAATCCAAACATGGAAAAGAGCCAAGTAAGGAGGAAGGAGACAAGACTGAATGATTTTGATATTTTCATGGTTGTTTTTACGTGTACATAGTGAATACACATTTAAAAAATTCATACATGCATTTTTATCGTGTTTTAGTGACTAATCGAAGGTTTTTTTTATTGATTACTTACAAAATAAATTAACAAGTCCTTATATATTTTACGGATTTTTGACACTTATGATCTCTCTCAAACTTAACTTTTTGTTTTTCCTCAAACGAAATCAATACAAATGATTTAGAAAAATTCAATATGCATAGTTTATGTGAGGTTTCAAGATTTAATCAAAAAAAATTTGAAAGTGCTTTGAAGTATGACACGATTTTCTTTAAATGCAAGTGCATAATCAACATTATAAGCATCCATAAACTATTTCATGAAGATGAAAAATTTGTTTTACCAAAGTATGATTTTAAAACATGTTCAGATCGACTGTCAATTATTCATCAAAATCATGATCATACTATGAATCACTCAAATGATAAGTGTTTCCCTTATCTCAATAATTTAGTAATAATAATCAATCAAGCACAATTTGATGATAACATCTTAGAGAAATTTTAATAAACCATCAAGATAGTTCATATTCATGAATGTACAAAGTATACATTGATAAAATGTACAATTGATACACATTGATACAGTTTATATACAATACACATTGTATGAAATTCTAGTGATTAAAAAGTCGAAATTGGATTAGAAGCCTAACATGCTTGTAAAGTTCACCTTTGCGATTACACAAACGAACAGCGCGAATTCCTTCTTTTAGCTCTGGTACAGGTAAACATGTCTGTCCAGCAAAATCATGCTGTCCAGAAAAGTCACGTTCAACAACTTTGATGTATAATAGGGCCAATTCTGGACAAGTTAATGCAAAGTTTATCTCCTCATTCCATACTGGAACCCACTCATCTTCAATTGTCCTAGTTACTTTTATGTCTGTATCCGCTGGCACGCCATGAATAGCAACCTGCACATATATATGTTAGTATTATTGATTGTGTTCAAATTTGCATGCTTGTGGGGTGTACTCGTCTTGTTTGTGTAGATCAAATGACATTTTTTGTATTTGAAAGAAACAAGAATAGGACACATTAAAACAATGACTTCACAATTAAGCAATGTGTCTTTATTTCAAATGTGTTGCGATGCATTTTTTAGGACAAAACCTGTACATTATTTTACAATAAGATATAGTAGATTGTCTGTAAATCCTATCTCAACTCATAGAAACTGATATTGTTAGGTTACGTCATCACCACGGTTCAAATCTGGTACTCGCAGTTGTAATTGTGAGTTTCTAATGGTTATTTATTACCACTTCGTTTACAGACAAAAAAAGACATAGCTTCATTCATAGACTCGGGGACGAATGCGGAGGATCGTTAGGACCATGAGTACGGGGACTAGGAAAAAAGACTCCTTGACGTGGAGAATTTGGGGGGAGGGGATTTTATTTTGAATGGAAAGGACGGAAAGCATGAGAGTAAGTACTACATAAATCTTAAGTTATCAAGTATATGGGTCGTCTCTCTGATACTATTTATTGGGGATTCTGAGAAGCATCGAGAGTGTTATTAGACTAAATGTTCAGGATCCAAGAGAATTTGACATCAAATATCTACCTGTGTCCTCTCTCTTATAGTCCAACATTTCTATCATTTTTAGTCGATACAGGGCTTAACTACCAACCCTTGAATTCACCATCAAGATTGAATTTTGAAGTTAAATCTTTCGAAACATGATCAAAAGAATAATTACCTGAACACGAAAATCAGGAGGAGAGTAAAAATCAAAGTGTGTTTGGCCAAATTCTGAACGCCACCCCTCACCCATGTACACCAAAACCTGTTTTTCACATCATATTTAAATTAGACTTGGCTCAAAAATACAAAGCAAAATGAAAGATGATTCTCTTTAGTTTCAATTTCAAATATCAATTATAAATAGCAATAATCCCTTTACCTGCAGAATTTTCTGAATCGGTCGGTTTACTCTAGGATCAAAGATCTTATTATTGTTCAATAAGATGTCAGGTTTCTTGACATATCCACAACCACCATTGGCTTTGAACATTCCTTCCATATATCGAAGATAATGTCCATGTCCCTTTAAGGAGAAAAACATGTTGCAAGTAAATAAATCTCTTGAGAGGTTTTGTAAAATAGAATGAAAGAAGACTAGAAGAGTCTAACCTGCATATTAAATGCTACCATTTGAGCTCCATGCATCCATCCATTCATAGGATCATAATTGGACGAATCCACGCGCGAACCCTTTGGATATACTCTAAGCAAATTCCGTTGGGTGAATCTAAAAAAAAAATTAGGCGTTGAGAGAGTTTCACACTCTTATGAATTTAATTCATCGATCAGGATTAACTGTCATCACTACTTAGTACAGTTACTGCAAGAGTATAATATGACTTTCAAAAACCGAGAGTTTAGACCAAAATGACATTCAAATTTACCTGACAATATCAGTTCCACGAGTTTTGGAGATTTCTTCAAGAACTTGCTCACTCAAACTAAGACGCCTAACTTGATCATGATCAATCAGCCAATGTTCTACATTACCTTTTGGCTTCCCAGCATGAATAGAAATCAAATTTCTGTATGCAAGACTCTTTTCCTCCTCGCTTTCGTCATCCGATTCATCCTAATTAATTGCAATAAACACTAATTAAGCTATTTAGAAACCTTAGTTTATTCAAGATATGAACACTTTTGTTACCCTTCTCTTTTTGTGAAAACATAACCACTTTTGGAATTATTGTCACCTTATGATCGAGTCTAGGTCCATCGTCCTTCTCCTCATTCGACTCAACTTCTTCCTCTTGTATCTTTTGGCTTTGAATTTCAGGAGTCTCTGGCGGTTTAGTTGAAATAAGAATCCTTCTTTTCAGCGATTCTGGTGAAGGAAATTCTTCCATTTGACGTGAACGATTCGGACGAAACAACATTCTTCCAAATATATCATCAACCATCTGCATTCAAAAACATTAATTCCCACTAAAAAAAAATGTACTAAAATTTTGAAATATGCTATAGTGGTCTAATTCATCCGACGAGTTCTACAAACTTTTGCGACTTTGCGTTGAAGAGGTGGAGTTATATGGTCTTCAAAAGTTATCACAACAGGATACTCAGAGGCACCAAATGCATTGTCCCTAATGGCATTCAAACAGTCTCTGAGTTTCACTGAAGAAGTCAAAGTCCTGCAGCTCAAAAAATAAGTCCATTAGTTTGTGTTATATGCACATGCACAAAATATGGTATATAAGAGAAAATGGATACCCTCCATGACGAACTTCGACGTCGTCTTCTCTTGAATTTGGCCACAAATCGAGCTCGATGACTCTAACTCCTTTTTTGAGAGCATTAATGATTGGGGTGGTACTGCTTTCACTGCTCAATTGATTTCCAGTTAAGTAGGAGTTGTGGCCTGTGTACAAGAAATAATGAGCCAATGGCTGACTCATGTCATGGTGCACCTGAAGATACAAATATATCAAAACATCCAAAGTCATGATCAAAGATAATCCAAAAGGTCTATTTGCAAAATTACTAGAAAACACCACTTGATTTTGTTTAACTTTTGTTTAAGAGTTACAAAAGATTTATTTATTTTAACAAAAAGTTGCAACAAATGAAAAGATTGCTTCTTCTAAAAACATTACCTGATCATTAAGGGGACCATTAAGGTCACCAAAGAGATACCGAAAGAAAGCATCGAAATGAAGACCTCTCCTTTGAAATATATTGAGATGCTTTAAACTATGAAAAACATCTTGAGCATGTTTTTTGGTAACATCACTATCCTTTTCTCCTTGAAAACGAATTAAAAAGTCGCATAGTTCATCCACGTTCATGGTACCGTTTTGTGTATACTGGTAAAATATATTGTTGATTTCCTCTGGTGGTTCAACCACCTTAACCTTAAACATTCTGTTGAAACAAAAACATACTTTGAAGTGTTGTTTCATTGATTTGTTCCTAGAGGTTTGTCTAATACCGAGTTTGGTTGCCATTGTTTTTTGTTTGATTAATGATGTTTCTTGATGGGGAGATAACAGTGAGATGGGATGGAAAGTGTGAAATTTTTTGGGATTTTAAAATTATTATCTATGGCTTGGAGCTCAAGTTAGAATTTATGCTATTACTATGTTTATAAGGAAGGTGAATAAAAAGATGAATGTAAATTGGTTTTTGTTAACTTTGTCTATGTAAAGAAGAAAGAGATGGCTTGAGATTCTATTGTGCTTTTTTGATGTAAGAATTTAATGAACTTTAACTTGTCCCCTATACTAGAGATGTTAGAAAGTCTTTAAGGGTCAAAAAGTTAGATCTATCCTAGGTTCTTATGAATTTCTCCAATAAAATAAAAAATGAATGAGTTGATTTTAAGTAATGTGTCAATACACACAAGTACTTGAATGAGGTGGTAAATGTTTCACTCAGCTTAATTAGAGTTCATGGGTTTGATCCAGTCTTAAACACAAAAGTGTTAAATGAGTTTTGCTGTCTATTGTGATCATCTCTGCTTTAAAGAGGATTAGTCTCTGCAGTTACACGCAGAGGAGAGGATGTCTGATTTTAAAAAATAAAATAATGTGTCACTAAAGAGATCACTTAAACCATCCATAATGGGTTGCATTAATATGTACCTAGATGAAAGTAGCTTCAGATAATAATCAAGTTAAAGTTAGGAATATTCATTGTGATGTGTTGGTAAAGCTAAGTAGAAGAGAAGAATTCATGTTGAGTGGAGAGGATAAAAAGGGGTGTGAAATATAAGGTAACAAATTGAATCCATCCTTTTAACCAAGAATTTTCAAATAGAATAAGTATTTAGCTTTTAGAGAATAATCATTTCAACTTATAATAGAAGCTGTTAGTTAGAGTTCTCATTATTATAGCAAGATGGATTCAACTTTTTGATTTCTACAAGTAACTGAAAATTTAACCAAATTGATCCACACATATTAGTAAAATAATCCCAAAATTTATTTTAAAAAAATTTCATTAAGGTTACAAATGAGACACATGATGTCTTTCTTAATCCTATGACTATTTTTAATTTACAAGTTACAAAACATATACAAACTCCGAATGAAAAATGTACTGTTGGACCTGGATTGAAACACGAAGGAAATGGTACATCAAGTACAGAAGGAGAGCTTAAATAAAATCAAATCGCATAAGAAGCCTAACTGACTTGTACTGCTTTCCTTTTCGGTCGTAAAGTGGAATGGCGCGGATCCCTTGTTTTAGTTCGGCGATTGGTAAACAAGTTTGGCCTGCAAAGTCATCTGTCTCCGATATGTCATATTCTAGGACTTCAACTCTTAGCAAAGCAAGTTCAGGGACAGTTAAAGGGAAGGTAAACTCTTCTTCCCAAGTCGGTATCCAATTATCCTCTTTTATCTTTGTTTCCTTCATTGTTGCATCAGCCGGCACTCCAGCTATGCCAACCTGCCTCACAAATAGACAATGTAAGCTCATGCAGGAAGTACCAATGGTGTGTTTAGGGAAGAATTTAATTAAATGCTTATTGAAGTTATATGAAGAATTGAGGATAAATCTAAAAAAATAAAATATTCTTACCCTGACATAAAAATCTGGTGGAGAATACGAGTCAAAGTGAGTTTTGTCGAAATCTATACTCCATCCGTCTCCCACATATATTTTCACCTATCATGCAAGATAAAATTAAAAATGTGCATTTTGTAAACTGCTTCATTTGATAAGACCCTCCCTAAGGTCTGTCCCATTAAGTTAATTAAACTGGTACCTATGCAGGAACATCCGATTGCGGGGTCCTACTAGATCACCAAAAATAAAAATAAATAATATCTTCCCTCACCTTAAGAGTCTTCTTCACTTGCAACTTATCTTTAGGATTGAATACCTCATTATTTGGACCTACATTCATAAGAAAGTCGGGTTTTTTTACGTAACCACAACCCCCATTGGATCTGAACATTCCATGCATCAACCAAAGATTTTTGCCATATCCCTGTAGTTGGGGTTAAAGTCTATTAGTCTAACGTATAGCAAATTTACAGAAATTAGCATCTTTATGCAGAATGATTCGAGGCAAATGAGCAAACACTGATCGTTCGTCATTAATTTAACAATAAGTTACCATATAATAATGTGGTAGTAAACTTTGAATGGAATGATAAATAAGTTTTTAACACGCACAAACATAAAACTAATATTGAAAAGACAAATTAGGAATGCTAAAGGGGAAAAAAATGAAAAACAAAATGCAAACCTGCATATTGAATGCAACCATTTGAGCACCATGCATCCAGCCAACCAGTGGCTTGTAGTTGGAGGAGGTGACCCGGGTACCCTTCGGATATATCCTCAAAAAGTTTTTCTGGGTGAACCTATCATACAAAATTGAAAGCATTACACTTAAAATGAAGAGTTTTACGAAAATTGCAAGAGAAGTAGTGAATCATTTTGACACATAAATATAGTGGATAATCAATGAATTGCAACACCATGTTATATCCATTTACCATCTACAGAACATGATTAACCACATAGAACTATTGATATTTGATATGGAACCAGATATACTACCTAATAAGATCAGTTCCAAGTGACTCAGCAGCCTTTTCAAGAGCTTGTTCACTTAAGCTAAGACGTCTCACTTTATCGTCTTCAACTTTTAAGGCCTCCTTAAGACTTCCCTTAGGTTTTCCAGCATGAATAGCAATTAAACGCTTATATTCACTCTCCTGATTTGATTCATAATCATCGTCACTTGATACATCATCATCATCATCATCATTAAGTTGATTTGTGTCGGAGTCACCCTGTAAGAAAATAGAATAAATCAGAAGATTGTTTGAATCGATAATCCTTAAGCTTATCTACTTATATGAGCTCTTTGAAGACTGTTTAGAAGAGCTTATAAAATATCTTATGACATGTTCATAAGGTCTTCAGAATATCTTATGAAAACAGCGTATAGCTTATATATGAAAACACCGTATAGTTATATGAAGATAATTTGACTCTTAAATTTAAGTTTTTTATCCAATAAGACTAAAACCAATAGGACATTGTATTGAGAAAATAAAGGCTTCTATAAAGTGCGATTCTTAATTTTTTTCTCACCTTATCATCTTCATTTTGTGTAATTACAACATCAGTGACTTCTTTTCTCCATTCATCTTCATCCGAATCCTTTGAATTTGATTTTGGCAACTGTTTGGAACTCTCCTTCACACTTTTGGAATTTAAATACTCTTTTGGAGGTTTTGTTGATATCATGATCCTATGCTTTAATTCTTCAGGTGAAGGAATATTGTTTAAATTTTCATCATTTGGACAGAACAACATATCTCCAAATGTTTGAGTTATCATCTAATATAAAAACAGAATGATGATTTAATTCCAAAAAAATTGTGAGCCTGGACGATTATCTCCTTTCAGATATAACAAAAGGGTAAATTTGTTTTTAGTCCTTCTAAAATTTTCGCTTTTTTTTAGTCCTTACAAATTACCTGAGCAGCTTTTTTTTGAAGGTCTGCTTTAAGATGGTCTTCCAGAGTAATTATGACTGGATAAGGAGATGCAACGAAAGCGTAATCTTTAATGGATTTCAAGCATTTGATCAAATCCACAGGTGGTGTCAATGTCCTACATTCACATATGAACACAAGTAGAATATATGCAAAAGTTAGTTATTTAGCATGAACTACCATCAAAAAGTTAAAATCAAGGAAAAAGGAATGTTTAAAAAAGAGGTGCAAAGTTTGTGCCTTTAAATTGTCTCGTTCGAAGAGGTGCAATGTTCACAAAGAAAAAACAGTTCTGTTCACAAAGAAACTGTTTGGTTCGAAAACGTACAGTTTGTTTTATGTAAAGGTAGTTTTTTGGTTTGAAAACAAAGAGCCTTTGTTCCAAATCTTTATATCAGTTCGGGACAAACCATTGGTGGTTCGTTTCAGCTTTACCGAACTGCAGTAGCGGTTTATTTTAGTTCGGCTTTTCTTCATGTAATTTAAGATAGGTCAGCAGAATATCAGTTACTTATTCTTCCACTCTTAATAGAAGATACACACCATCATGAGCTAAACAGTTTTTTAAAGAAACATACACATTTCAAATAATTAGTAATTTTTCATGCTCAAATAGTCTTATGAATGTTTCACAACCTCAGTAGCACCGACACCTCTGAAAAAAGAAGTGTCCGTGTCAGACACCAACACTTATGATTACGTTCAATTTACACTTTTTTTTCAAATTATTACTGGTGTTGACGTGTCACGTGTCTGTGCTTCATAGTTCACAATTAGCAATTACACCCGTGATGAAATAGGTTGCATAACTAATCTGTATTAGAATCGGTTATTTAAAAGCAACGGCGGCGTTCATCAGTAGATCACAAAATCTTACTAAAGAAAACATTAAAACCATTTTGCAATGTGTTTGATCAGTAAAATCATAAATACCTTCCATGTAAAACATGAATATCATCTTTGGTGGAATTAGGCCAAATATCCAGCTCAACAACTCTCACACCTCTTTTCAATGCTTCTATAATAGGAACATCACTACAAACACTGCTGAGTTGATTTCCAGTGAGATAGGAGTTATGGCCAGTATATACGAAATAATGGGACAATGGAGCTGTCATATCCTGATTAACCTGAATTAGAAAACAAGTTATCATCCTTAATAGGTTAAAAACTATCACAATCAAATTGGTAGTTCTCATTTCTGCAAATTTAGTAAACTTGATCTTCTAACAAAAATGCAACTTTTTAAATATCTGTCGTGCTTGCTTAAAGGCTTTCACAATTTTTTTGGTCCAATAAGGGGGATATCATGGATTTGAACCCGTGCCCTTGCATCTGATCTAATGTTACTGCACAACTATCAACTGAACTAATTTAACGACACAAATTAAAGTTAATTCTACACTATACAGTTCATTGATTGAATATGTAATCTGAATCTAAATTCATCTACTGCACGTGAGGTGTTTGACTAGAAGTCAAAACATTTAATTGAAACAAAATAGAAAAAGCAAGTGAATATGACACATTACCTGAGATCTAATGGGAGGGTTGAATTCCGTAGAGAACAGATAATGATGAAAATCATCAAGCGTGAGATTATGCCTCGCAAACTTCGTAATGTGATGCCTCTTTTGCAAAACTTCCCCCACCACCTTTTGCGGGTCAACTTCACCACTCTCCTCATCCACTACCTCCCCCTGAACCTCCGTGAGAAAGCGGCGGAGCTGGTCCGGAGTCATATGGGCCCCACCTTCGGAGTACTTGTTGAAAAGCTCCCGGATCTCTTGAGACACCATAGCCTCCCCTGACTTGAAACTCCGCCTGAAGCACACGCAGACTCTGTAGCTTCCCATGTAATACTAGTAATTGATTTGTAATGCAATGCTTCATAAATTTATAGATAAGATAGTGTATTTATTTTGTGTGTATTCACTCATTGATGAATAACGCATGGAAAATGAGGTGATAGGGAAATCAATGAAATGAAATGAATAAAGTGATTCAAGTACAGCACATACTTCAATGATCTAGAATTTTGCCATGTGAAATTTTGAAAGAGTGAATCATAGTAGTACTGTTTTACTTTCTATTTTTTTTAAAGTTGGTATGAGACATGAGCGATATATATACACCAAATTGTAATGATTTGATAACTCAACAAATCACACATTACAAAAGACAACTTAACTAGAATATTAGTCAAAAAAGGACAACAAAATATAAAATATGAAAAGAAAATTTTTAAAGAATAAAATTAGAAATGATAAAAGTTGACATTCAAAACTATGTTAATAAGTTAAATTTATCATCTAATTTTACAATCTTAATCATCATCAACAATTTTCAAAATAATGTACTACATATACTACAATTTATGATACATAACAATTGTTTTGTTAAAAAGAAATTGCAAAACTCGCTGTGAATGAAATAAAATTAAGTTAAGGAAAAGGAGTTCGGTGTATAAAAAACAATTGGCTTAAATGCAGTTTTGGCCCCTATTTACATGTCTTTAAACTTTTGAATCCATTTTATAAAACTCAGTCTTTTAGTCCCCAGATTTACTAACTTCTGGTAATTTTTGAGTCCCCCACTAAAATTGCATATGTGGCGTGTTTTAATGGTGACATGGAGCAATCAACACGCTGCCACGTCATTAACTCAGTCAACCCAATATTTTTAATTATATTATCCCATTTTATTAATTACTGATATTTGTTAAATTAGATTGGCCCCATCTTTTTTGTTCTCCCTCTAAGAACCCTAATTTCATACGATACATTCCTTGTCCCCTTCTTCTTCAATGAACCTTTAATCCTCTTTTTCTTCAATGAACCTCTAATCTTCAGTCAAACTTTTACCTTTGTCAATTGACCATGTCTCGTTGTTCAGAAGCAAGTAGTCGTACCAAATCTTCCTTCGTCCGTGGCGAATGCATATGTGATATGGATGCACCCTTGATGACTTCATGGACTGATGCTAACCCAGGACGCCGTTTTTATGGGTGTGGGATGTACAAGGTTAGTTTATAAAAACTCCATCAGTTGTGATTGAAAAACGGCTTTTCCTTCTTTTCTTCTAAACACTGAGAATTCATATCCTATTATATGTAGATCCAAGGGTACAAACGATGCAACCATTTTGTTTGGTATGACGAAGAGATGTGACCAAGAGCAAAGGACATGATTTCTACTTTGAGTTAGAGACTGAATAATGCAAAGGTCATAATTGACGAAGGGAAGAAACTAGAAGATGAAGATTAAGATTAAGATTTTGAATATGAAGATCAAGCATTTGAAGATTTCGATCGCTATTGTTGTTATGTTGGTGGTAGTACTAGTCTTAGTGTATCTGTTGTAATTTGCAGGGGTGATATTTGCATAAGGTGTTTTATAATTTTCAGGCATAAGCCTTCAACGTGGTGCCATCAAGGCCAAGGCATAAGACTTCAACTTTCAACATGGTTGTCATAATTTTCAGGCATGCTTTATGCAATGAATGCAACAATCACAACAACGACAACAACTTAGCAACAACGACATAACGATAATAACAACAACAACGGTCACATATCAACATCACACCATTCAACTTTAGCCATAGGCTCACAACACAACTTAACAACAATACAACAACAACAGTCACATATCAACATCACACCGTTCAACTTTAGCCAAAGGCTCTCAACACAACTTAATCAACTCATATAAACATATATATGATATTAAAATCCGCTAGGATTCACACCACAAGGATATCCACATAACAATGCACAATAATAATCATATTGGCAAATCACAATATTAACCGCAACAAAAGCATCCAAAGCAAAATCACAATTTTCGGCCAATTCTCAAAATAATCGCAATATGCCAATATACCAAGTAAGCCAAACAACTTCCAAATTAACATATAACTAATTAGATATCGTTAATTATTAAAATAACATCATTGGCTTAATAATATTTTGTTCTCAACTCAAATATTTAACCGAAACACAATTACGGACAAATTCTCAAAATACCGTAAATTACCGATAAACCGAATAATTTATCCAAATCTAAGTATTTTCCAATTAAATAGACTCATTGAAATTAATTCAACTATTAATTAAATCAACCAATTAATAATCATATTATATTAATTCAATTCAATATTCTATTTTCAATTCATTTTTCAATTTACTATTTCATTTTCTATTCCAAAACCAACATTTAGTATAAAGGATACTCAAATCCACAAAATTTCGGTCGGTTCGTAAAATAGAACAATTTCAACAAAATATCACTATCATATTAACCTACTAATTAAACTTATCTACCACGTAAATTTTCATCAAATTCCGGACAACTAATTATACCGCTTAATTCAGCTATTTCGGTCAAACGGGACTGTTTTGAATTACACTTTGTTCCACTATGATACTATTTTACTCTTTACTAAGCTTCTACTATTTTCAATTAGGCAATGGTACAAGGATAATATCACAAGAAAGCCACATGATGAATCTACTTTAATATATAAAAGTTAATTACCACCATAATTCCCTAATTATCCTAATAAAAATCAGTTTGAGAGAGTATTTCATACCCCTAACAGTAATTACACAACTAAACCAATTAAATTGCAGCAGCCCTAATCATTTGATTTTGTTGTTGTGTTGAATTTACTCAGGTCTTTGTGAACTATGTGTCAATTTGTTGATAGAACTTTTTATTTTGTAGGTTTTGTTCTTCTGATAACCTGAGTTATGATGATGAAGATATGACTGAATGGTTTGGAAAGGGTAAGAAAAAAAAGTAGAATTATGAGAAAAGAGACTTTGGCCTTATACATATCTAAAATACATCTTATTTTTTATACAAATGATTAGTTTTTTACTATTCAATTTGTCTTTAGGTAGTTTTCACTATTATTTATTTTCTTCTTATTTTGTTTTGAAGAGTATAATTGGTCTATGTGAAAAGATGTAGCATTTGTTATTATCTAAAGAAAAATTATAATTTGTTGATTATAGATAATTATTCTCATTTTTAACTATTATCTTTCACTTTTTGTTTTGTGGCAATAATTATAATACCTCTTTTACTGATTAAGAATGAATCCAAAAAGGATCCAGATTGTCTCCTGTTGTTTCTCTTCTACCCTCTGTCCAGCTTCAGTTTCCACCATTCATTTTTGTTTCAATATATTTTTCTTTGATTTATTTCATTCCTTTAAAATCTCCTGGCCATTGGATTAGAGGCATGACCATGGCAGTATATGAAATGCAAGAGACGATCCATGCTCATCCAAAAATGAGTTGAGGAAGAGACTATTATTTTGACTTTTTAATTAAATTGCATGATTTCCTATACTTCACATGGTGATTGTATGAATAGATCCAATTATATATATTAAAGATCAATTAAGTATAATTAGGATACATTGATTTTTTATTAATCACATCCAAATTAGAGCAGTATTTAGTTTATGGCCAAAAGACAATATTAATGATATATTTTAATTTTGTGTTATAAATATGTAAATTGAAATTACATATATTGCGAAATTGATTCAACTATTAATTATGATTTATTTTATAAATTTGTTTAAACGTCTAAAGATGACAATATCGTTTTGTTTCTATAAAAATTGATTCAATTTATTAATTATGATTTATTTTAGAAAATAGGATTGAATGTATATTTATGATATTAAAGAATATTTTTATTATTTAATTTTAATTGGAAGAATAATTATTCAACTTCTCTAAATATAATTAGAGCTGAGTATGCGGGCTAAGCTGTCCTATTTAACTCGCTCTGCATAAATCCGCAAATTAAACGGGTTTGCCCCTATTTATCTATAATTATTAACGGGTTGTCAGTAGCATTTAAAAAAAAAGAAGAGAAAGCTGCATAAAACGCAACACAAAATATTTGTTCAACTTCTCTAACTATAATGAGTTAATTACATTAAATGCTAATTATGATAAATATATTTAATTTTAGAAATTATTTTATTATTTTAATTTAATTTGAATAATAACTATTTAACTTCTCTAATTATAACTAGAGCTGAGTACGCAGACTGACCCGTCCTGGTTAACTCGATTCAAATAAATCTGCAAATTAAATGGTTCAAATTGGTCTGTTCGTAATTATTAATGGATTATGATACCCTGTAACTTTTCAAAAATAATAGGATAAAATAGATTAATTACAATAAATATTTATTCAAATTCTGTAACTACAATGGATTAATTACAATAAATATTAATTATAATAATTATATTAAATTTAAGAAATAATTTAATTATTTTAATATTAGGGTTTTTTTAGACTTACTAATTGGATATTAAGTAGGTAAGTTGTTTCCTAAAAAAAAATTATATAAAATATGTTTTATATTATTAAATATTTCTTAGAGTAAGTATTCATGTAAAAACAATTTCAAAGTCATTCAATTCTGATTTAACATAATATTTAAACTTGAGATTTATATTATATAAGTAATACCATATTTTTAATTATTAATTAATAAGCAAAAAATAATATAAATTAATATATGTTAAACACTTAAACTGTTAATAAATTTATAAAATAATTTATAAAGTACAAAATATATAACATTAACAATAAAAAAACAAAAAATATTAGTCATATTAAGTGACATATATTTTCATAAACGAAAATAAGTGACATATATTTTCATATTAAGTCAACGGTTGATACAATTATTTTCATAAACGGAAATAAATGACATATATTTTTTAAATGGACACATGGGTTCTAAAACCTTACCCCGCCTTGCAAAACCATGGGTGCGGGACGGGACTGACACACGGTCATTGCACATATGCAAATGTACGGGTAGATAATCGATTTTATATGTGTGTAAAGTGCACTACACCATATACTCATATACTCCCTCCGTTTTTTTATTATAAGTCGTTTTAGACTTTTCACACAGATTAAGAAAAATAATAATTGTTGTATGAAAAAAAGGAATTATGAAGGTTTTTACAAAATTATCCTTCATTAATGACATGTGGAAGATAAATTTATATAATGGAAAGGAGAGAATAATAAATATTTAAGGATATAATAGGAAAAATAACATTAATTATTCATTGAAATTGTAAAACGACTTATATTAAAATACAATTTTTTTTTCCAAAACGACTTATAATAAAAAACGGAGGGAGTATTTTTCAACATAATTTCTATGTATATCCTAACAACTAATAACAATTAAACTAATAACAATTTCTGTGTAAATTTTAAAAAGTTTTAAATCTCACATTTAATACACCCAATAAATTCAATACACTCATTATTACTAAAAAAAATTGAAATCTTCCCATTCCAAAGCATTTTTGGCGGCTAGATGAACCCAATTCCAATAGTTTAATGTAATCATTCTCCTTCCTCAGACGTGATAATCTTATTCATCAATGTCTTGAATCTGTAAGAGCCTCTATATTTACAACCAATCAATGCATACAAAAATCCCATCCACTATAATAATCAATCCAATGCCAAACTCTTCCTCCATCCAATTTCTCTTCCAAACCAGTTTTGATTTGCAAATTTATGATTCATAACGATTCTTTCCACTATAATTTTCTTTGATGATTCGTGTTAATGTTGTTTTATTTTACATTCATTTTCATTGATGTTTCTATTTCACAAACAATTTTTTTTCCGTTTTTGATGGTTTTTTTTTTATGCAGTCCAAAATATTCGATCATTTTTTGTTTTCTCTTCTTTTGACTATTATATACACAACATGAACATATTTCTAAAACATTGAAAATAGTTATTACTAAATCCTTTGGGATTTTTCTTTGAAAAGGAAATATTTTGTTTTATTATTAAGTCATACCATTTGAAGTGTATAGGAATGCAGAGTTTGGAGAGTTTTGTTCTATTTGAAGTGTATAAGAATGCAGAGTTTGGAGAGTTTTGTTCTATTTGAATGCGCAAAAGATAACATAGGCAGAGTTTGGAGATTTTTATGTTCATTTAAGCATTTGAGTAAAATAGGTAGAGTAATTAGATGGATTCATCATATCATAATTAATAGTAATTAATAACTAAATAACAATTTTATTATTGGAAAGAGAAAAATAATAACTTTTATTTATTTTAAATTTTAAATTTATCTAAAATTTATATTATAGTATATATTATACTAAATTGATTATTTATTCCATTTAAATATACTAATATATTAATTCAATTATTAATATTGTGGTCAGTAATAAACATTTTGTTTATATATTAGTTTCATATATAATTCAATAATAATTTTATATTATTGTCTCCACTAAATTTATGTTTTTTATAGCAAATATGATGGTTAAAATATTTTTTTGGCAATGATTTTTTTAATAATTATTTAAAAATTATTTGTTTATTTATTTTTAAATTAAATTAAACATACAATAATTTTAAAATATATTGTGTTTCAAATTAAAAAATTTAAATTATAATGATTTGTTTAAATTTTTCAATAAAAGGTTTAATAAATATTATTACATGATTGAGTCACAAATTAATTAAAAATGTAATTAAGTAATAAACATATCAATATTATTATTAAAATAGTATAATTAAATTTAATATTTGATAAAATATCCTAATAATATGTCAGGCTAAATCAAAATCATGAATAATTAAAAGGTAAAAAAACATAGACATGTCTCTTTAATTGGGGAAATTTCTTCACCCACCTCCTATCCTTCTTGGTCATCTCTGGTTAATTTACCAAAATGCCCCCTATTTCGGAAGTTCATTTCCGAAAACGTACTTTTATTGGAAAAAAATGTGTTTTCGGAAATGTATCTCTGAAAAGGTGTTTTTTTTAATGAAAAATATTGATTTCGGAGATGCATCTCCGAAATAAAGTTGTTTTTCAGAAAATTGGTGTATTCGAAAGTGCATCTCCGAATTCACCCCCTTGGAGGAATTCGGAAATGCACTTCCGAAATAAGGTCTGGACAGAAGAAAAATAACAAATAAGAACGATTCGCTTTATTTAATCGGATGAAGATTACATCGATCACATTACATAAGGTTAAAGTTACATATTGTTAAACACGGTAATTACACTTTCTTTACTTTTACTGTTTTTACATCGATTCACTTTCTTCACATCACTGAACCAAACCCAACCCTTGTTCACCTACCTCCTCCTTTTCATATTCTCGGTAATTACACTTTCTTTACTTTTACTGTTTTTACCAAGAGGTGTAGAAATTGTTGCCCTTTTGTTAACATAGCTGTTATCATTTAAACATGTTGTAAAATATCTTGTAGGATACTGTATGAGTACAGTTAATGAGTACTAGTACATTCACATATATGAAGCGTGCTTTAGTCAAGTTTAACCCGATTAATTCTCATATATATGACGGAGGAGGTGGATGTCCGGAGGAAGAAGAACCGGCGGTACGTCCACCGCGAGAGCCACGGCCACCACCACCCCGGCCTGATCCTGCAGCATTGACGGATGATTGTTAAGCATGTGCAGGAGATGGTTGACTCCGGCGATATTCGGGATGGTTTCCTCCACCGCGGCTAGACATTGTGATGAAAGCGGTTACAAGCTAGACATTGTGATTGGAAGAAAAATGGGTGAGAGAGCAGGCTTTTAAGTAGGAAGACGATGGAGGAGACGCTGCAACAGGTTAGAAAGTCCTGATCCTCTAGAAATCCATACCACATTGTAACTTACCAACATAATAAACAACAACAAAAACTATACACTTAAAGTTCAAAAAACTTATGAGCAAACTATACTTACATCATAGTGGTGTAGATCCTTATCAGCCACTCGCAACTGAAAATGATTAGCACGAACTTGAATTTTCCTTCCCAATTGACCGTAACTAGGTCGGTTAGGAAACCTAACCGCCTTCTGAGACGACAGAGCCGACTCTAGAGTAGCCTTCTGTTTAACTTCGGCAGTCAGGCTCTCGATGGAAATCGGAGCCGAACTCAAGGAAGCAACTGGCGCAGCAACAGATGGAGTAACAACCGGCGTTGCAACAGATGGAACAAACGGCGCTGCAACAGGTGGACGAACAACCGGAGCTGCAACATATGGAGGAAAAATGGGTGAGAGAGCAGGCTTTTAAGTAGGAAAGTGTTACCACATTTCTTATAAGGTAACCGTCTAAGAGTGGTGAGGGAGAAAGAAAAGGCACTTAGAAATTTCAAATCAGGTTGATTACAACTCATTTTTGTCCTGTAATGGTGAATAATTAAGAAAAGGCACTTGTAAATTTTTTGAATTTTTTGAATTTTTTGGTGTTTCGGAGATTCATTTCCGAATTCAAAAAAAATTCAAAAAAAAAATAACTTCGGAGATGCATCTCCGAAGCAGGGGTAATTTTGGGATTTCGCTAGGGGTGACCCCCATAGGAAGGTGGCTAAAAAAAAAATTCTTAGAATAAGAAAAAATAGATCAAATTTCATAGAAAACTTGCACGCAGAGATCAAGTTTCATAGGAATCTTATTATTAAACAATTACTTTTATTTCTTTTATTATTATTATTATTATTATTATTTTTATGATAAATGTGTGTTAATAATAATGATTGCTATTTATTGTTGAAATAGCTTATTTTTTCTTTTTAATAAAATTCATTTTTTATAATAATGTGTAATAATAAAGTGATAAAATCCATTATTTTCATGTCTTTTATTGTCATTTTCGTGTGATAATAATGTGACAATTTACAATAAGTAATTTTTATGATTTAAGAATTAGAAATTTGTTTTAACGTAGCATAACGTTTATTTTGCATCAAAAGTAAATTTCTTTTTATTATAAAATGTATAAATAATGAAAGTTTAGTTAAATTGTTAGCTGAAAACTGCTAAAGAAAAATAATGTTAAAAAAATTAAAGATATAAATTAAGAAATTAAAACTTAATATAAAATAAATATATGATTATTTAATTATATTTAATTATCTTAATAAATATATATTTTATATACTAATTAATATTAATCTCCATACTACTCCACCCGTGAGAACGCACGGGTAGATGATTATTTAATTTTTATTTTTATTTTTTAATTAAAATATATATTTTAGATGGGTCAAAGACTATTTAATTTGTATATATTTTATATACATTTTTTAACCATCAATATACTATATTTATTTACTATTTGTAACAATATTGTGCGACTCATGTGAATGCACGTGTAAATGACTACTAAATTATTTCATTTATTTTTCTACTAAAATATACATTTTCGACACACCAAAACTACTTAATATGTATAACTTTTAGATATATTTCTTAATCATCACTATACTGTATTTATTTACTATTTATAATAATATTGCACAACCGTACGAATGCACGGGTAGATGACTATTTAAATATTTCATTTATTTTTTCTGCTAAAATATATATTTTCGACGACCCACGACTACTTAATTTGTATCTTTTATATAAATTTCTTAACCATTACTATTTATAAAGAAATTGCGCGACCCATACGAACGCACGGGTAGATGACTATTTAAATATTTTCTTTATTTTTCTACTAAAATATACATTTTTGACGGTCTGAGACTACTTAATTTATATATCTTTTATATATATTTCTTAATCATCACTATATTATATTTATTTACAATTTATAACGATATTGCGCGACCCGTGCGAACACACGGTTAAATAATTATTTTATATATGTCTGTTTGAAGTGTGCTACACCATCTACTTATATATTTTTTTAACATAGTTTCTATGTATATTCTAACAATTACTACAAACTAATAATTTAAATTAATATTTATATGACAATCATCATTTAAGACATTTTTTTCTTAATTCGTACATATTTTTATAGATATTTTTTAACCATAACTATATAATATTTATTTTAAAATTTATATCGACTTTGCTTAACCCGTGCGAATGCACGAGTCTCTTACTAGTATTAATTAACAATAGGTGCATAGTGATGTCCAGGAAAAACATAACATGGAAACAAGTATAATACGGAACAGTAGCGACACATCATGGAAGAAAACGGAACATCATATGAACGAAACAATGGCTACATGAATTGGCATATAGCACTTCCAGGAACATCATAACAAAACACGGGTCCATTCATCAGAAATTGAAAATTTAAATGAACAGCAACAAGCAATTTCAACAGTGGCAGAAACAAAATTAACACAACACAATGACCAATCTATACCCTAACTCACATACAATCCATCATTTTCCCATTTAGGTAGAAAGAATCCCCCTTACCTTGGATTGAGTGCAGCTTTAAGAAGTTTCAATGGAAAATTGGAGAAAAAAGACACTTGAGAGCAACACTTCGGGTCCCCTTCTTCTCCTCTTCACAATCCTAGCCTCCCTTTCTATTCTCTTCCTCAGTTTACTCTTTACCTTCTATATTCCAAAATGACAAAAGTGATACTACACTTAGTTACCACCATTTAATGAGCCTAATAAAAATACACCCTTAATACTTAATGATACCATAACTTAAGCCCAATATTATTTCCACACTTAATGCAAAAATAATACTTCTACTTAAATTCCATTAAAATAAAATTCGATTATTTTAATATACCGATTTATTAATCAATGTCTCATATTTCCGGTCTAATCTTAATTACTCGGAAAATTCCAAAAACGCTAAACATTAACTCATTAATATTTTTAATACTAAAAATATTAAAATCTTTGATTAAATATTGATCCTCTATCCCGAACTAATACCGACTAAATCGTCTCAAAATGCGAAAATTTCAATAAACATCTCAATAAATAAATAATATTATTCTTTCGACTATCCGACTAAAATCTGACTTTAACTTAATAAATCCAAATACGCCTCTTAAAATAATACCGACCATCCAAATTCGACTAAATCCAATATTTAAATTCTTTAATAATTTAATTAACCAATTAATTAAATTCGGGGCGTTACAAGATTTATCTACACATTTGGGGCATCAATCACCTTATGGATCAAGAAATATCAGGATAGAGATTTCGAAGCCCATGGACTACAGATGTGTGTTTAAAAGAAGACCTAACCTAATGTAATTTGTAACTTTCACAATTGTAAATTAGGGGAAGTTTAGTGTTTCGGGTTTGAGAGTCTCTTGTGTAGTTTTGAGTCACCCTTGTATCTTCTGATACTCGTGGTAGACATAATGGTCTCACTCAAAAGCCTTTAGGTAATGAGTTAAGTGTTGTTCTCATTCTTAAAGCTTTGAAGCAAAAGAATTGAGTTTTGTTTTGGAAGAGTGATTTTCTTGTTGATTTGTTTCTTGATATATAATCACTGGGATTGGAGCTGTTAGATATCATTGGGGTGATTTAGGTTGAGGGATGTCAACTTCCTAGGTCTAGATCTCGACTTCCAGGCAGAAGTAGCACATGGTAGTGATTAGGCAAGAAGTTGTAAACTATGACTGTTTAGTTTTGAACTAATACTGCTAATAGTGGACTTCCTTCCTAGCTTGGTAGCCCCCATATTAGGAGTTGTTACACTGAAATGGGTTTAGAACTTTCTGTGTTATTTATCATTCAACAATTTTATATTTCAATATCAAACACATCTTGATGAGTTTGTTCAATTTGGAGACACATGTCGTAACATCTGTCTTGGCATTGTTCTGATATAAAGGCATCAATATTAAAACATTTTTCCTGTACCTGAAATTTCAATGTCCATGGTTGCGGCTCCATTTAGCGCTTCTAACCAACCATGCTGAACTAGTAGGGCTTTTATCTTTAAGCACTACATACCAAAATCGTTCACTCTGGTGTACTTTTCAATATCATACTTTGTTGACGACATTCTTCTTCATGCTCACTGCACCAATTTGTTGTGAAATCAATACCACGAATAAAGTATAATAGGTTTATTTTCTTGGCAAGAAACCCACAAGGGTAGGAAAGAGGGAAGGAAGAAGAACACAATGAAATTGATTATAAACTACTATTCTTTACTTTCTCTAAATAGGATTTTCAGTGTGCAATGATGAGAGACTAGTATGCTATTTATTATAAAAATAACACACAGAACTAATGGACTTCTATACACAGACCCATTACACAAGCTAACTTAGGGAACAAGCTAACTTAAACAATTGTGCTTAACAAACAGGCCCAAATCGACATGCTAACAAATCCTAGCATTTAAACTACTGCATACTTAAGCATACTTCAACTACAACATTGCAGGCCTTTGACTACAACACGTGATCAGACTTTGACGACATGCTAATATCTTGTCGAATTGTCGAACCAAGAATCTACCATTCAACCGTACTAGAGTTTGATCCAATATCTCACAACAATGACAAAAGATAATTCATGTATTATATAATGCACACAACAACAACTCAACAATGAATTTATGGCCTCACAATTGACTATAAATAATCCAGCATAACAACAAAGTAGTCCCCAAATCTGAACTACACACCACAAATCTCAATTATATGATTATCACATGATTATCACACAACAACACAATTTCATCATCAACTCTTTCAACTAAATCGTGCATTTAATTAATTAAAGTCACCAAAATATACCAAACAACAACTAACATCAACCGCACGACAAAATGGTACATAAAATCCACACCAGGAACTCAAAACGAGCCTACTAACACGATGACGGGTAGCCCGTCACCCGGGTGATGCCAATCATCCCCCTTTTTCCAAAATTATCACTCCTGTGGCGACCGACAAGGCACGATGCTTGCTTGGAAACCATGACGGTCTCCCTGTAAGACAGGTGACGCTCGTCAGTGTCTTCAAAGATTGTGACGACCTGGTCGTCATACGGGTGACGTCTGTCACCCTTTCAACAGAAGAAGAATTGCGCTTCTAATATGGAGTTCAGTTAAGAACTCTGCTTTTTCATTCTCAACCCTCATATTGATCAATAAAATTAAGGAAAATACAGTTTATCATTAAAGCATTATCTATCTATCTATCTATCTATCTATCTATCTATCTATCTATCTATCTATCTATCTATCTATCTATAAATTAACATGCATTTTCTTTGATTAATCATGACTTTAGGTAATAATTCATCATGATCATAACACACATATAAACACCAACTCACACACCCGTCACATACCAATTGCGGGGTTCCATCAAGGAATCCCCATTTGTTCTTGGATCACAGGGCTACTAGGATCGATTTGCTCCAAAGATGATAGTTGAGGATGTTGAGGGGTGGGAAAATGATTGCGATAACTGTGTTGTCACTTGGATGCATGAAATAGAGATTCATCATATCATGTTGATAATTTCTTGAAATGATTGACTACTTTCAGTGGTGGTGTTGTTGAGTTGTGGGGATGACGATATGGACGTTGTGAAATTTGTCGTGGGTGAAGACTCATTGTTGTTTCATGGGGAAACTATGGATGTTAATGAATGAAGGTTTTTAAGGGTTTCAATGAGGACGAAGATGAAAGAGACGCGAAGTTGAGAGAGAGAGAGAGAGAGGAGAGAGAGAAATGTAATGAAAGAATGAGAAAAGGGTTTGGTTTTGCTATCTGAAGAGATGAGATGATAATAGGAAATTTGCATTTGGCCAATGGTGAAATGTATGGTTAGGTCGAGTGATGGGTTGAGTTTTGTGATAAGATTACCTTTAAATGTGATCTTAAAGGATTCTTGAAGAGGTTGCACGTGATGTAACGTGATGACGTTGAATCTTTAGAAGATATGATATATGGCAAAGACGAGTTTAAGTGGATCACTTTGGTAAGGAATTAGAGTCGAAAGAGAGAAAATTAGAATAGTAATATTTTACTGATACCATGTTAACGCATGTCCATTAGACAACTTGAAAAAAAATTACCACAAAAATGAAAATGATGCTAAGAAATAAAATTAAAATAAAGAATATTTCATCAAAATATTAAACTTTTCATTAATACTAAAATATTGTCTTTATATATATATATATATATATATATATATATATATATATATATATATATATATATATATATATATATATATATATATATATATATATATATATATATATATATATATATATATATATATGTGTGTGTGTGTAGTCACAACTAACTTACATATGTATGAGTGTTCAAAAAACCCATGAATTGAACCAAACCATTAAATTAAACGGAATTGAAGTTAAGATAATTGAATCATTATAATTGATTGGTGAACCGAACTATTATTTTACCAAACTGAATGCCCAATAACTAAACCTAAACCTAAACCAAAACCATACTATTACTATTAAAATCACTAAAGTAGACCAAAGTGTGACCCAATAATATCCTTTCTCCATCAATGGTTAGTTCATTAATTTTTTAAAAATGTAAAAAAAACACAAGACATTGATACATCAATATAAAAAAAACAATCTCTCATTCCACCCTTGGAGTTTCTCACGCATTATGTGCGTTTAAAAAAATACTTCCTATTTTCGAAGATATATCTCCAGAATCACTTTTTTACGTTGATTTATTCTATAGTTGCATCTACGAAACATTTATTTAATGTTATTTAACGGTTCCATAGATGAATTTACGGAACAAATTAACGTTAAATAAAAAAATGCTTCTGGAGATACATCTTCAAAAATGGACAATTTTATTTTGCCAAATACCTAAGAATATTACGAGGTGGATTGAAATATTGTAAAAAAAAAAGTACAAGAATAAAAAAAAGTTGATAATATTAATAAAATAAAAGAATAAAAAATTAATAATGAATGAAAATGATAAGAAGTAAAAGTAGGATGAAAATTCAGTAAGTTATTATGTTCCTGAAAAAACAAAAGTGAGAGGAAAATGGCCAAACTAAACCAAATATATTATTATGCATGCTTACATCAGGAGGCGAATTACTTCCTTCCTTTAAAATAAATAAATTATTTTTTTATAAAAAAATGTTAAAATTTTTTATAATGATTTTTACTATAAAGAAAGTTAAAAAAACAAATATAACGATTTGTTTATTAACAAATTGTTCAATTTAAAAAACGGTCTTTTAATAATTTGATACTGTTCGGAGTTTAAACCACTATACCAAATCAATAAATTTGATTCAGTTAGATTCTAACTTAATTTAAATGATTTGATTCTATTAAAATGGAATTTTATTAAGATTTAATTAGATTTGGTTCATTCTCTTACTAAACCTTACCATGTGTATATTTTTTTTAGGTTAATTCTTATCTACCCAATTCAAAAAGTTGGATAAAGTTATCTTCAATGTAAAATGTCTTGGAAATAACAAATAATTGTGCTATTTTATAATTAATTAAATGTGTTAAAATTAAATGAAATCTTGTGATTGGTTGAATGTACACTACCCAACTTTTTGTGATGGGTAGAGAAGTTGTCCCTTTTTTTTAATAAGCAACTTCTTGTATAAAAAGACAGCTGTGCTATTTATACACCAGCTTTTTCATACACCATACACACTATACACACCGTATAAAACAATATAGCAAAATATTGATGGTACAAAATCCAAGAAAATATAAATTATTAAAAAAATACAAGTAGTATATTAAATCTAAATTGTACGGGTCAACCACTTCTGTCCCTAAATTAGCCAACCACCACCAGAAAAACCAGATGACTGGGAACAAAAAGTTCTTCGATATCCACAAATAACCAACGTACAAATAATAAAGCTATGACAAAAATAATAAAGCCTATGACAAAAATAAGAAAAATAACTAACATAATTAAGAAAAATAAATTAGCCAACTAACCAACGTACAAATAATAAAGCTATGACAAAAATAAGAAAAATAACTAACATAATTAATGTTGTCTAACACTTTTCTGAAAATAAAGCTAGAGAGAGTAATTTAAAATTAACATCCATTTAATAAAATGTAACAGTCAATAATTATCTTAATGGACCACTTTTAGAAGTTACAAGACCATAATAAGTATCTCATTATTGTGACTGTCAACAATTTCAGAAAAACACATACACCAGCAGTACCACTAGTTTAGACTTTAGAGTAATGTTCGACTTGGAGTTGAGGAGTTCTCAATATATAGACCTCAACCTTCAGCCAAGCCAAATCCATCCATTTGTAAACATGTCTTTGGCAACAATAATAGCAATATTTTCTTTCCTTCTCCTTCTATTCAAAATCTCTTTTCGTCCAAAACGAAATGCCAATTTCCAAAGAAAACCACCAGGTCCACTAACACTTCCTATAATCGGAAACCTTCACATGTTAGGCACACTTCCACATCGAAAACTTCATGAACTCTCCAAAAAATATGGTCCAATCATGTCCTTACAACTAGGTCAAGTACCAGCTGTTGTTATTTCATCTTCAAAAGCAGCAGAATTATTTCTCAAAACACACGACTTAGTTTTTGCAAGCCGACCAAAGATTCAAGGATCTGAGCTCATATCTTATGGTTCCAAAGGGGTGGCTTTTTCTGAGTATGGTCCTTATTGGCGTAGTGTAAGGAAGCTTTGCACTTTGAAACTTCTTAGTGCTTCCAAAGTTGAGATGTTTGCTCCTATTAGAAAAGAGGAGTTGGGTGTTTTGGTTAAATCATTGGAGAAAGCTGCTTTGGTGGGTGAGGTTGTGAATGTTAGTGAGGCTGTAGAAAATCTTGTTGAAGATATTATGTATAAGATGATATTAGGTAGAAGTAAGTATGAGCAGTTTGACTTGAAGAAGTTGGTTCAAGAAGCATTGACTTTGATTGGAGCTTTTAATCTAGCTGATTATGTTCCTTGGTTAGGAGTATTAGATCTTCAGGTATGTACATGTACTCCTTCTCCTTTTGATATATATATATATATATATATATATATATATATATATATATATATATATATATATATATATATATATATATATATATATATATATATATATATATATATATATATATATATATATATATATATATATATATATATATATATATATATTCGGATTTTACCTATATCTATAGTGTGGATATTACCTTTCTATAGTAAATACCTTTTTTATAAGTATCCGATTGATAAGAATTCAACTCTTATCTCTACTTATAAATAAAAATAAAAAAACTCTGTAAATTGAAGAGTATTTTCAAATATGCATTTTAAATAGAAAAAAAAAACTAGTTATATTTATTTATAACCAAGATTTAAAAAATGAATAATTTTTACATGAATTTGAGATCAGAGTAATATATGTTATTAGTATTCAAAAGATTATAATAAAAGTTTGAATATTAACTTAATTCTTTTTTGTTAAACATGAATTTTATTTTTAAACCAATCAAATATCCTGATTATGAATTTTTTTTTTTTACTGTATGTATAATTGCATGATATTGGTCCTATGATATTTAAACCCATAAATCCATTATATAGAGTATTAAAAGGTGTCAATTTTATGTTTGATTTTCATGTGCTTTTATGGTTTCGTTATGTTTAGTAAAAATATTTATGTAATAGTTGATAATATATACAAATTTATTTCCTTTGTTAGGGATTAACACGAGATTTCAAGAAAATTAGTAAAGCAATGGATGAGATATTCGAGATGATAATAGCGGAGCATGAACAAACTACTAATGTAGATAAAACCTGTGGTGAAGACTTTGTAGACATACTTCTTTCAATTATCCACCAAACTGTTGATCATGAGGGTGAACCAAATAATGTCATTATCGAACTAACATCAAGGCTATTTTACTCGACATGATAGTGGCAGCAATTGATACTTCTGCTACATCAATTGAGTGGACTTTATCTGAACTATTGAGACATCCAAGAGTGATGAAAATTCTTCAAAATGAGATACAAGATGAAGTGGGAAATAAGAGAATGGTTGAAGAGAAGGATTTGAAGAAGTTGAATTACCTTGATATCGTGGTTGATGAAATCTTAAGACTTCATACTGTTGCACCATTATTAATCCCTCGTGAAACAAGAGAGAACATCACAATTGATGGTTATTTCATAGAGAAAAAGACACGAGTCATGGTAAATGCATGGGCAATAGGGAGAGATCCTAATATTTGGTCAGAAAATGCTGAGGAGTTTTACCCAGAGAGGTTTATTGACAAAAAAATGAATTATCAAGGACACGAGTTTGAATCGATACCATTTGGTTCTGGTCGTAGACGTTGTCCTGGAATTCAACTGGGTTTAATTACTATTAAATTGGTTATAGCTCAATTGGTGCATTGTTTTGATTGGGAACTTCCATATAATATTAATCCTTCAAATATGAATATGGAAGAGAAATTTGGACTCACAGCTCCAAGAGCTCAACATTTGCACGCAATACCACATTATCGTTTGGTTGATTCCAAACATGAATAAATCTACGTATATTCAACAAGTTTTATTACTAATAAATTTTCTAAGTATAGTTGGTCTATTATTGATATTTGTATAAAACAAGTTATTGTATAATGCTTTATCTTTATTACTATTAATGGCCAACGTTTGAGTTTATTAAATTAATATTGAGTAATATATTATAATATTTATTATCTCTAACAATATTGGAAAAATGTTATAACATGAATAAGACTTCCAAAAACAATATACAAGTACAAAGGTAAAACATTTTGTACACTCCATATTGTTTTATATTATTCATCCAATCACAAAGAACAACACTGATGTTCCATCTTGAGAGGTAGTCACAGAGTGTTTCAAACCTTATATAACAACCTTCCATGTGTTTGTTGTCCATGAATTTAAGGAAGGTAACCATTTTAGCTTTACAATAATCATAGTTGTTGCCATCCAAGACAAGTGGTCTTTTGACAGATCCTTTGTCCTTAGTTCATTTGAACATATTATACATTCCCTGGAGATCACCCAAACAGAATAGGGTGTTTGCTCTGATGCTAATTGAAATTTTTTTCTGCATACGACAGATGTTAGACACGATGTCTAAGACAATATGTTCATTATCTTAAACCAAAATTGACAAATGATAGAAAACAAATTCTAAATCATAAAGCAGTAAAGAACGTAAAGGAATTGGTAACCCAAATCGGTGCAACCTCACCTACATTTGGGGGGTTTCCAACCCAATAAAGGAAATCCACTCTCAATAGTATTAGTACAATAGTCTTAGATGAACAACCTTTTTCAATGTCTCTACTTAATACTACCCATGACTTTCTATTTAGGACCCCCCGTAAATATGAGAGCCCTTCCCACTTTCTCATAATCACTAATCCTAATGATCAATACATAAAATATATTAAAGATGTTGAATCACAACTCAAATAACAATTAACCTCTATGCCTTGAATATTCAAGTTAGGATACTTTAGAGGTTTACAATAAACAAAAAGAACACAAATAACAAAACCCTAGCACACTAGATCTTTAATACTTGCTTGACTTCTTGGTTGTTATGAGGAGTCTTTAAATAAAATTATCTGTTGGACTTTTCTCCAATGGACATTTTAATTGAGTAACATATTTGATATTGATGAAGATTAGATTTGATCTTCATTCAATTTAAATCTTCATTTAAACTGATGTGGTCTTATTAAATCTTATTAGCAAATCTTACTCCATAGCATATTACTAAAATATACAACTCATAAACACCAAATCTTCTATGAATAAAACTAAAACGCACTCATATTTACTCACTGAATTTGTCTTCCAGACTAAGGACAAATGTTGTGCATATTTTGGAACATCTTGTCCCACATGTTGCATCTTCACCAAAATGCATCATGTCGAAGTTGTTTTTTACCTAATGCAGTCAATCCAAGAGGAACAACTATCTTTACAAAATATTTACGGCCATTATAAGACCCGATTGTTGTAGCAATGGTTTGTAATTGATTTTGAATTAGGGCAATGAATTCTTAAACAAGATTAGTAGTTTCAGATTAATGTTTCATAAGGTAGATCCATTAGAATTTTCAATGATCATCTATCATACTTAGAAAATACTTGTGACCTAACATGGATGGAGAAGAATGGAAACCTCAGATAACTATGTGGATTTGGTCAAAACATTTATTGTAATGAGAATGGTTAGTTGAAAAAGGTAAGTGATTTTATTTGGAAGAAAAACAAGAATCATAAGGCATAGTATGTTTAGTTAAACCATTCAAAGGGAAATTTTTATTTATATGAGTAGCGGTTTCACAAGAAGGATGCCAAAGCCGATAATGCCATAAATTATAGTTATTAAAAGTAATGATTCTATAATTATTTTGAAAACTACTGGTACAAATGGTATTATGGTGAGGGAGCTAAGAAAATACAAGCCTTAGTAAGGATTAGCTGCACTAACCATATTTAGGGTACACTTCCCAAGTATAATGTGATGAGGGGAAGTTTAATATTGTAATTTAACAAAACAAGTAAAATAGGAACAATATAAGATTGGTGAAAACATTAGGGATGTATAGGACATTAGTTAAGTAAAAATTGTTATTGAAATATATGGTGTCATATTTATCAATGGTAATTGAAATTATGGCACTTATAATAGATGTCAAGACAGATGTCCTAACAACACACAATGTCAAAACTGATGTTATAACATCTGCTAACTTGCAACACAATTATCAAACTGAAAACTTAATGCAGAAAGATAAAGGACACATTAATTGTTAACCTATTTCAGTGCAAACAACACCTAATCTGGGGGCTACCAAGCCAAGAAGAAAACTCGCTATTAGCAGTATTAGTTCAAAGCTAAACACCCTCGTTAACAACTTATCCCCTAATCACTACCCAATGCTACTTCTGCCTAGAAGTCAACATCTAGACCTGAGAAATCGTTATCCCACTTCAAATCACCGCAGTGATAAAACAGTCACACACCATGCAACCAAGGGAACCCAAATAGAAAGATTACACTTTCCAATAAACAAATTACTCAGTTAAGCACCCTAACTAAGAACAATACTTGATCTTGCTTAAAAGCTTTGATCAAGAACAACACTCAACTATCTTGCTTAAAAGCTTCAAGAGTGAGAACACATATCCACCTCAATTTATCAAAAGATACATGAGTGACACAAGAACAGAAAACAAGAAGAGCTTGAAGAACTCCCAAAATAATAATCGTTATTGCTCCCACGATTTTCCTTACAAGAAAGCTTGAGAAACTAGGGTTTATAAGTTCCTTTTTATAGATACTTGCAAAATGAGCTTGGACTTTAATATGAATCCAATCTTCTCTTTTCTGAAAATAGATGCAAGATCTTTTCACAAATTAAGAACAAATAAAATAAAATAAAGTCTTAGTTTTCCAAAAGAAATCTCAAAAATTATTTTTCTAAAAACAGTGGCTAATTTGCATTTGTCCCAATCATCCTTGATTGCCTATGCCTGTAATGATTATCTGAATATTCCAAATTCTCATATTTTTCAATCAAATCTTTCAAGGTTTAAAAACCAGTTTGAACTGTCAAGATGTTGTGGTGTAAAATATCACAACATCTGGCAGAACATCTATCAAAATACATAATCGCAGAACCTGTTATGACTGCAGAACTGGATGTTACAACATCTTGTTCAACATCAATTAAGAACCAATATTTTGCAAAATTATGCTGATGCAAAAACCATGGAACTAACAGTAATGGTGGCACTATTAGGAAGGTCAACAAATATGGTAGGAATATGAATAAGATTATGAAACAAAGATCAACAATGGAACATATAATCTATGGCCCGAGTGTCTAAGACCTAGTTATTGGTTATATCTAAAGAATAAGGGGTAGGGACGCGGCTTGAAGAATTTTTATTGCTATGTGTAAGTATTAAATGTGAGAAGACTTGGTAGGAGAATATTGATGAAGTAGGGCAATAAGAGATTTATGTTGATCATCCTTGAATGTAAAGTTTCCTGCATTTGGTTAAGTAAATTCAGAGTCTCCATTTGAACACTAGTAGACATTAATTAAGGGAAGTTGCATTGTTGATGTTGGATTTCTTAATATAGGGTGGTAAACTGTGTTTTTTTAAAATCACACACAATTTATGTCCCAGTTTGTTGAAGTAGTTTCAAATTTTGAGTTCGCGACCACAATCGAGTTAAGTACCCTTATTATTGGAGTCTTGAGGTAAAAAATGATTGTAGAGTTTTGAGAGGCTGGCTAGGAGTTTTTTTTTATCGAGAGAGGTAATGAAATGGCCCTATTGTTATATAAGCATCGAAAAAACATTATTGATGTAAGGAAGCGTATTAAGGAGCATTAAAAAGAGTGCAAGTGCATTTAAGTTGCAAGAACATGCCGAGAAAGATCGAAAGTTATTGCCCTAGTTTCTTTTGGTTGTTGAAGAATTGAGTGTTATTTGATCTCTTTGTTTAAGAATGAAAATCTCCTCTTGAAGGTAAGAAATGTGAAATACATTTCCTTGGTGGTACCTATCGCGAAGTTCAACCCAAGTAATGTACGTCGTGTCCAACCAAAGGATACTTTGAGTGATATCACTTTCGATTGATTTATTTATCCACGCCATGACCAGGATGTTGCAACGATCCCATTCAAGATAAAGATGATTTGATTCTTCAAGTCAAGTTAGGGTTCCATCACAGAATCCCAATTTGTTCTTGGATCATATAGCTACTAGGACCAATCTGCTCCAAAAATGATAGTCGAGGATGTTGAGGGGTGGGGAAACGATTATAATACTCGAGTTTTCACTTGCATACATAAAGTAAGGATCCATCATATCATGTTGGTAATTTCTTGAAATGATTGATTGATTTTCTGTGGTGGTGTTGGTGAGTTATAGGGATGATGATATGGGGGTTGTAGAATTTGTGGTGGGTGAAGGTTCGTTGTTGTTTTTTGGGGAAGCCACGAATTTTGATGAGTGAAGGTTTTTGAGGATTTTATGAGGACGCAGGTGAAAAAGAGACGAAGTTGAGAGAGAGTAAAATGTAATGAAAGAATGACAAAAGAAATTGGTTTTGTTATCTAAAGAGTTTAGATGATTAAAAGGAAATTTGTATTTGGTCAATGGTGAAATAACACGTGTGGCCAGTAAGTTGGGTCATGGGATGCCTTTTATGATAAGATTACCTTTGAATGTAATCTTGATGGAAGCTTGAAGAGGTTGCACCTGGTGTAGCTTAATGATGTCGAATTTTGAGAAGATATAATGATATATGGCGATGACCAATCAGAGTGGGGAAAATACTTAGATAGACACATTATAACACTTGGATTTACACACTACCAATCACAATTTTTTTATTAATTAAAAAATAAAAATAAAATTGTCTCTCTCCTCTATTATCACAACCACCCCATTGAAGGAGTGAAAAACACTTAGAAAGGGGGGGATTGAATAAGGGTTGTTTCCAAAAATGGTAGATAAAAAAAATAATCACACAGTTATTTTTATCCTGGTTCATTGTTAACCAAAATACTCTAGTCCACACCTGACAAGGTGATTTACCTCAACTGAGGATTTAATCCACTAATCAATCTTGATTACAATGGTTCTCCACTTAGACAACTTCTAAGTCTTCTAGAGTATACAGATCACAACTTGATCACTCTAGGAAATTCCTTTTACAAAGATGTAAACAAATATTACAAGAGTTTAATTTGCTTCTTAATAATCTATAATCACCAAGTGATTTTTCTCTCAAGTTTAAGTTTTAAACACTCACTAAGATATTACAAAGTTGTGAGGTTGAAGATGAAGTTCTTCTTTGATTTTGTGTGGTAGCATTTTGACAGCGTTTCTGTACTTAGAGCGAGAGTTGTTGCTGCTTCAACATCAAAACTTCTTTATATAGGCAGTGGGAAAATGTGACCGTTGGGAGCATTTAATGCTTTGCATGAATAATACACTGCTGCATTTAATGTTTCACTCTTTTGTAAACTACCTCGAGCCATGCTTCAACTGCTTTTGCTGACTTTGCCTTTTGTAGCTTCTAACGTTCCTTTTGTCAGTCAGACAGATTTGACGTTGTAGCCTTTTCATCTTGTACTTGCTTCTGGACTCAGACTATTAGAATAACGTTTGAATATTAGAGTCTTCAACATTGGTGCAGATGCAACTTCAGTCAACAGACTATGGAAGTACTTTGGAGCGTGATACCATCAGATCTTCAGAGCCTTGCTTCTGACTACCATCTTCTGATGCTTTCCATATCATGTTCCAATTTCTTCAAGACCATCTTCTGATGTCTGCCAGACCATGTTCTGATGAAGCCATCCAGAACTTCTGGGTTAGAGCTTTTGAATGCTGATTTTGTGCATACTCTTTTAGACTTTTCCTAAAATGGAAAACGTAAAGAATTAGAGTACCACATTGTCTCATACAAAATTCATATATAATGTTATCATCAAAACTAGAATTATTGATCAAAACATTTCATGTTCTACCGATCTCCCCCTTTTCGATGATGACAAAAACATATATAATTGATATGAATTTGTATCCAGAATATCAGATGAAAAAGACAATACATAGATATAGCATAAAAGCATATTAATCAGAGTGTGTGAATATGTCTCCCCCTGAGATTAACAATCTCCCCCTGAAATTAATACCAGAAGAATTTATAAATAAAAGACTTCCCTGAGTATTTTCCATGTCAGATGAGATTTTCACGTTGAGCTTTAAACTTCAGATGATTCAGAGCTTTTCTTCAGAGCTTCCATTGGACAGCTTCGGAGCTTTGAATTTCTCTTTGAGAGCGCTTGGATTTATCAGAGCATCAAGAAGGCTTGCTTGTATCAGAGCTTGAGACTTCTTGTATTAGAACATAGCTTGCTTCTGAGCTTGAAACTTCTTGTATCAACACATTAAGCTTGTTTGCTTCAACTCTTTAAGAGATTTTCTCCAGATGCGTTTCTCCGCTTTTTGAGCTTGTTCAGATTATCACATTCCTGCAAAACTATCAGAGACAAAAAACTTGCAATTTTTGTTAGGAATGTTGAGACTTAAGCCCAGCAACTGATATTATAAATCAATTCAAATAACACGTTTCTCCCCCTTTTGTCATAACATCAAAAAGCATAAAAGATTCAGATGAAAGACACACAGAGGAAAGAAAGAAAATATATTTTCATTGATAATCAGAAGGAAAGAGTACAAGGCAGATGCAAAACAAAACAGATGCAATAAACAAGAAAAAACAACTAAGACACAAGACTCAGACTACAACTGGTTAAGCTTAGAGGCTAAGGCTGCTAGAAGGTTCTTAATCTCAGTGGTGTCTTCAGCTTGCTTCTTGGAAGATTCTTCAGTTTTCTGCATCCAAGTTCTGAATTCAGCGTTGGCTTCATCCTGCTTGTCCAGACGACTGAACACTGAAGTTTGATTCTGTTGGAGGTCCTTCAGAGTTTCCATAAAAATAGATGTTAAAAGGCCAGTAGAAGAAGCAGGAACAGCAGAAGCTGGAATCATTTGATTATCAGCAATAGGTTCCTCTTCACCAGGAATCTCTCTAGCAGGATACTCAATGACAGGATACACCATATCAGGATTCTCCTCAAGAGGGTTCTCCTAGAACCAGTCAAATAGAGTCTTAAAGTCTCCAGTCAGAACTGAAAAAGGATAAGGAGTCCAGATAACCAGAGGCAAAGGATTATCCACTTCCATTTCATCAACAAAATGAGCTTCTTCCAGAGGCTTCCAGTCAAGAATTGGATGATAGTACCAGCCACTGCCATACTCTAGAGCCAGTCCAACAGGACCAGGAGCAGCAGCAAGACAATCCTTCTGGAGATCCAGAAACTCTGCTTGTACTTCTTCAGAGAAAGCCTTCCAGAGATTTCCAGGAGTCATATGATCCAACTTGGAATTATAGGCAGTCTTCAGATATTCTAACCCTGTTCTGACCTTGTATTTTAATATTTCAAAACGAATATCAACAGAAGGTTTAGGAGGGTTGGTTCTGAGACGAGTGGTTGGAGATTCTGGGTTGGAGATTGAATATGGTTCAGGGGCTCTATCAAACAGAAAAGAAGTGTTTGAAGAGGATGGTTTAAGGGAGGATTCAGCTTCATTGTCAGAGTCTAAGACTACACCAACAGGTGGAGATAAAGGATTCTGGGGGTAGGTTTAAAGGGACGATGGTTGCGAAAGAATGAATAAGAAGAAAATGATGATTCTGAAGAAGGGATGTTGAAGTTGCAGAACACATGAGTGTCAACAAGTGGTTGGGGGTCAGAAGGTTGAGGTTGAGATTCAGAAGGTGGGGGTTGAGATTCAGAAGATGGGGGTTGAGGTTGAGCAGAAGTGAAAAGGTTTTCATCTGGAAAGATGGTGTTTAGAGGTTTTGGGTCAAGAATGGATTTAGAATCAAGAATAGGCTGTTTTCCTTTAGACTTGGAGAAAACAGAAGATGGAGATTTAGAAGATTTGGTGGTTTGAGGGTGATTTTCTGGGGATTTTTCTGGTGGAGATTCTGTTGATATATGTTTAGAATTTAAAACAGGAACAGAAACAGGCTCAGAGATAGAAATACCTGAATATTTTTTCTTCTTCTTCTGAGGCTGTGATGGCCCGTCTCCAACAGACTTTCTCTTCTTCTCCTTCTTTTCTTCCTTCTCCTTCTTCTCTTCTTTCTGTTCTTGATTTTCTTCTTTCTGCTCTTCTTTCTTTTCATTCTTGTCTTTCTTCTCCTTCTTCTTCTTTTTCTTCTTCTCTTTCTCTTTCTCTTTCTCTGGTACTTGATCAGCTAAAGTGGGAAGCACTTTGTTGTTTATCCACACAGGATCATACTCAGAGCCTTCCTTTTGACACATTTCCAGATAGGTGAGGACAATGCTAGGATGCTCATTTTTGAAGAACATCTCAGAATCAGCCAGAGCAGGAGTCCTTCTAGTCAATATCTCACTGTCCACTCTGGGAGTAGCGGCAATGGTCTCTATTAAATTCATCTTATTCAGAGTGTGGGCATTCATAGTTCTCCCACATGTTGCATACAGATCTTTGAGAGTTCCAGCTTTTACTAGATCACCAACCAATCCAGTTTCAACTAGAATATCAGTAATCATCCTTCCAAAGGGAATAATGTTCCTTCTGATCTTTGGAGTCTTCAATCTGGCTTGCTCTCTAGAGTCCCTCACATGATTCCACATGTGGTTAAACACAATAAAAGGGAGATCCACCTTCTCACGGTTACCAATACAATACAGAATGTACTGTTGGTCCTTATTGATGTAGTTCGGAGATACAGTTGCCTTTCTGTGGTAGATGTAGCCCAGAAGGATCTTAGCCCAAATTCGGTAGGGATCCTTCAATTCCTTGATACTAGTAGACTCTTTTCCATACTTAAAGATTTCTGCATAAACAACGTCCCAATCTGTTCTTCCTATTATGGCTCCATAAACACCTTCACAACCTTCCAGACCTATCAATCTTCTGATAAGATTTTCTGTAATGGAGATCTCTTCGCCACAAACAAAAGACAGAATTGCTTTTGGCATTAACGTAGCATGAAACCAAAACTCTTTAACCAATTATGGGTAAACTGGTCCAGACAAACGGTAGAAGAATGGTTCCTAACCTTGAAATAACATATTGTTCTTCAAATGAAGGTTGTGTTCCTCTAGATTATCAAAATCAACCATCATTTCACAAAGAACTTCTAATTCATCCATAGGAATCAAACAAGTCTTCAACGAAGAGAGAAGCATTTGTTGTTGCTGTTGATCTTGATGTTGTTGTTGTTGTTCTTGTTGCTGAGAAGACGAAGAATTACGTTGAGTATTTGATGAAGAAGCCATTGAAGAACACTTGAGATTTCTGAGTTTCTTAGATTTAGGGTTTTTATGAAGACAAAAGAGGAGACATAAATGCATAAACTGAACATTGATGAAGGAGGGAAAAAAGGGAAAAAGAATATGATGATGGATTTATATAGACACGGACGTGAAAAAGAATGCAATGAGATTCTGAATGCAAGCGGTTATAGAAAATGAATCAATCTCATTTAATGTTGAGAGACGTTAGTGGAGATAGCGTGAGATTTGCAAATATTTTCACAGTTACTGTTGAAAGTATTTGTGGGTAAATATTTTCGGTAATATATCGTATCCACAGGGATTGGTTTAATATCACTGCCGTTTTATAGCTGATTATTTTGAGTGAGAAAAGTTAATTGGATTTGTTTTATGATTATAGTACTATCAAATGTAAACAATAATGTAAATGCAGATAATGAACGTTTGTTAACGATTAAGGAAATATGTTGAGCTTTAGGGTTCATCAACCTATTCCTATACAACTTATCAATTAATTCACAATTGAACAATCTTTTGAATTACTATCTTCACTTATCCTCAAATATGATTCCATGTCTGCAAATCAAATTAGATAGACTTTTACCGGTATGAGATTCGATCTCTCCAAATATCAATATCGATAATAGTAATTAAAAACGATAATTATGAAAACCCAATCACAATTCCATCTCTGCAAATTGGGATTGAATCAATATAGTAACCTAGGGCAAAAGTTAAAATCCTTTCTTTCGATCAAAGATTCAACAATGGCGTAAAGTAAAAACAAGGTTTCTTATTGATAATAAATTCAAACAATTGTTCATAGGAAATAATTAATGGCATTGTATATTCATAGGTTAACTACTACCTTAAACTCAACAAGAGGAATTTAGCTCTCCATAGACATGAAGAACACACAAGAATTAATAGAGGGATTCATCTTCATCAACGAAATGTCTTCGATTGGTAAAGATTTGGCCTTCAATTGTTGTTCTTGGCTGCAAACTCAGAATGCTCTCCTATTTTCGCCCACAAAAGTTCTGCCCTTTTACTTGGAAGCTAGGGCTTTTATTTATAAGTTTTGGGCCTTTAACGCAGCCACCGCGCCTCGGCACGCAATGGCGCGGCGCGGAACCAAACAGAAGGGTTTCGCGCGTCTCTCCCCTTTATTGGCGCGACTTGCCCTTTAATTCTTCTTTCTTCTTTGTGATTCTTCCTCTTTAGAGTTTTACTCCAGCGTGTTTCCTAGTCTTTGCCTCTTAGCTTCAATATCTGCACAATTAACACCCAAAGTGATGCAATTTGTTCTAAGATTAGCTTCGAACCTTGAAAGTTCAATTCTAACTATAAAATTCGTAAAATGCACAAGATCTATTCACTTTTAGCTCAAAAGGCAGTTAATCTAACTCATGAAATTACCATTAATTCACTCCTAACAAACTCTCCCCAACTTAGAGTTTTGTTTGTCCCTAAACAAAATTACTTACCTCAACACAACATACCAACAATCATGCACAAGTTTTTCAAAAAGGTTTTTTTCAAGTGGTTCAATTCAGCAACCAAATCGACTACTCCTCGTCTCCCTGCAAACTTAGAACATATACATGAAACAAATTTTGAAAGGAAATTACCTCCAGAAGTTCAAAACACTACACAATTGCAATTGAATCAGCACTAATCACTCGCATCAAAAATTATGATGAATAATAGAGGGGTTAAACACTCATCCACACAATTAAATCAACAAAAATCCATATCATACGTTCACCATGTTGTTTGCATCAAGTTCTGTGGAATCTGAGAATCAGAAGGTCTTTCCCGGGTTGTAATGTGGTTTGAGATTCAAAGAAAAGAAGACAAACGAGGGTTGTTCCAATTTTAGGGAAGCATCCGAATCATAACTCTTTTCCTTTTCCTTCATACCTTCAACTTTTTCACCCCTTCTTCTTTTTCATTCATAGCTCGATGTTTCTCTCTTTTTTTTTTCAACAATAGTTTTCTTTCAAACATTGTTTTTCTTTTGTTTTTTTTTCAAGCTATGAATTTCTTTCGTTCTTTGCAAATTACCACCTACAACTTACTCTTCTTTTGATTATGACTCTCCCCAACTTGGAGATCAACCTGTATTTAGATTATATGAATGCTCCCCTACTTCTATGAAGGTCAAAGAGAAAACACATCACCAAATTTTATGGTTGATGGTCCAAAAAAAACTTTTTATTGAGATCAAAACTCACCAGGTTTTTCCTTGGTGCATATGATGAACTTTACCTTGATCTCAGGCTCAAAGAATGGTTAGCAAGGGATCACACTCTCACAGAAATTTTTTTTAAGATGGAAATGGCTCAGAAAAACTCTCAGATTCAAACAATTGCCTAATCACTTTCACAGATTTCCACACGCGATGCGACAAACGGTTTAGCATGATACAAACAAGTCAAAATAATTGATGGTCTCCTGCATATAGTAAACAATGGAAAGCTTTCCTCACAACGGTTAAGGCTAAGCCGATCCAACAGAACAGTGTACCATAAAGAACTTCTGCAAAGTATTTACTAACAACTTACGTTTCATGCACACAGTAGAAGTTTGAGTTTGAAAATTCATACCTGACTTGTTACTTATTGAAAAAGAAAGTGAAAACTGAAATTTTTGAACATTCACTCACTACCACTTTCATATATGTTGCTCCATTGTTGGTACTTTGCTTGAGATTTTCTTCGCGTTTTTAGGAATACTCACTCTAAATTGGGGACAACATAAATGAAATAAAACATTCAAACATAAAACAAGGTCAACAATATCATCATATCCATTAGCAAACATAGGATCAGTGTCATCCGCTTTCTCTTGTGGTGGGTTATTGGTTTCAACACCTGTACCCCCCTTTCTGGACAAGGGTTGGGTTCCAGCCAACCATAATCTGCGGATTCTCTAACGACTGCGCCTCGCCGAGTTACACCCGAGGCGCGCCAAACTCTCTGTTTGGCTTCGCGACGCGCTTTCTTGCTCCCGCAGCGCTCCAAACTGTCTGTTTGGCTTCGCGACGCGCTTTCTTGCTCCCGCGGCACGCCAAACTGGTTGTTTGGCCTCGCAGCGCGGTGATTGCACTCACCTAGCGGGTTTGCGAAGATAAGATGACACAGAAAAATAATAGATGAAAAACAAAAGAACTTACTCCGTTAAGTTGCCTCCCAACAAGCGCTTCGTTTAACGTCGCATGGCTCGACGGTTGATATCTTTCTCTTATGTGCTCAAAAGTGAGATTGTGCTCAAATTCTCGACGGTCCAGCTTTCTTTAGTCTTACTATCCTCAATAGTAATAGCACCATATGATTTAACTTCCTTAATTAAGAATGGTCCTGGCCATTTAGACTTTAGTTTCCCTGGGAAAAGCTTAAGTCTAGAGTTGAATAGTAGAACAAGATCTCCCACTTTGAACTCTTTCTTCTTAATTCTCTTGTCGTGATACCGCTTCATATTTTCCTTGTACATCTTATTGGATTCATATGCTAGGTACCTGAATTCTTCAAGCTCATGGATTTGATTCTTCCTTTTCTTATAAGCCAAGCTATCATCTCTATTGAAGAATCGTAAAGCCCATAACGCCTTGTGTTCCACCTCAACCGGGAGGTGGCATGCTTTACCATAAACCATTTGAAACGGAGATGCACCAGTTGGTGCTTTGTACGCTGTCCTATAGAACCACAAGGCATCATCAATTCTTACCGACCAGTCTTTTCGGGATTCTGATACAGTTTTCTCCAAAATATTCTTGATTGCTCTGTTTGAGATTTCTGCTTGCCCGTTGGTTTGGGGGTGGTATGGTGATGCTATCTTATGGTTGATATGATACTTATCCAGCACCTTAGCTACCTGCTCATTAACAAAGTGAGACCCACCATCGCTTATAATCACTCGAGGCATCCCAAAGCGTGTGAATATGTTTCGATTTAGAAATTTTAGCACCGTTTTGGCATCCGCTTTTGGTGTAGCGATGGCTTCTACCCACTTGGAGACATAATCCACTGCAACTAGAATATATTCATTAGCAAAAGATGGAAGAAAAGGCCCCATGAAATCTATGCCCCAACAATCAAAAACTTCTACTTCAATAATGGTTTGAAGCGGCATCTCATCACGTTTACTTATCCCTCCAACTCTTTGACATTTGTCACAATTCTTTGCATGATGGTGAGCGTCTTTGAAAATAGTAGGCCAGAAAAATCCGGATTGGAGAACTTTTGTTGCCGTCCTCCATCCGTTGAAATGCCCATCACTAGGTGCATTATGACAGTGCCACAAAATTTGTTGTGCTTCTTCTTCAGTTACACACCTTCTTAAAATGCCATCCTTACCTATCTTAAACAAATATGGGTCATCCCATACATAATATTTTGCATCAGCTACCAACTTTTTCTTCTTATTCCAATCAAAGTTTTCTGGTATGATACCTGTTGCTTTATAATTAGCAAGATCGGCGAGCCAAGGTCTTATTTGGAGTTGAAAAAGTTGCTCATCCGAGAATTCATCATTTATTTCAGCTTCTTGGTTGGTGACGTTTACATTGACCAAACGGGATAAATGATCTGCTACCACATTTTCTGTACCTTTTTTATCCCGGATTTCTATGTCAAATTCTTGCAAAAGGAGAACCCAACGAATGAGCCTTTGCTTCGAATCCGGTTTAGTAAGTAGGTATTTAATGGCCGCATGGTCTGTGTGGATTACCACTTTTGACCCAATGAGATAGGATCTAAACTTTTCAAGGGCATACACTATGGTTAGCAATTCTTTTTCTGTGGTGGCGTAGTTGACTTGAGCATCATTTAATACCTTACTTGCATAGTGTATGACATGAAATATCTTTCCTTTTCGCTGGCCTAATACTGCACTAATGGCATAATTGCTAGCATCACACATTAGTTCAAAAGGGTTTGTCCAATCGGGTGCTACGATCACAGGTGCGGTGGCCAGCCGGTCTTTTAGGTCATTGAAAGCTTGAACACAAGATTCATCAAAATTAAAACATGTACCTTGGTTGAGTAAATTACTCAATGGCTTGGCAATCTTTGAAAAATCTTTTACAAATCTTCTATAGAATCCCGCGTGACCTAAAAAACTTCTTACTCCTTTGACGTTTATTGGAGGTGGAAGTTTTGCGATTACCTCCACCTTGGCTGGGTCCACTTCAAGTCCTCTGGAAGATACTTTGTGTCCGAGTACAATTCCTTCAGTCACCATGAAATGGCATTTCTCCCAATTTAATATCAAATTGGTTTCAATACATCTTCCAAGTGCCACATCCAAATTATTCAAGCACATCTCAAAAGTTTTTCCAAATACGGAGAAGTCATCCATGAATACTTCAATACTTTTTTCAATGAGGTCGGAGAATATGGCTTGCATACACCGTTGGAAAGTAGCTGGAGCATTACATAATCCAAATGGCATCCGTCGATACGCGAAAATTCCAAATGGACATGTAAAAGCTGTCTTCTCATGATCTTCTGGGTTCACCACGATCTGATTATACCCGGAATACCCATCTAAAAAGCAATAGTAATTCTGCCCCGATAACCTCTCAAGCATTTGATCCATGAATGGTAGGGGAAAATGATCTTTCCTCGTAGCTTTGTTGAGTCTACGATAATCGATGCACATTCTCCACCCGATTACTGTTCTTATTGGTATGAGTTCATTCTTGTCATTACGGATCACCGTCATGCCTCCCTTCTTTGGTACAACATATACCGGACTCACCCATGCACTATCAAAAATTGGGTAAATCATACCTGCTTCTAGAAGTTTGATCACCTCTTTCCTAACTACCTCTTTCATTGTTGGATTTAGTCTTCTTTGCGGTTGGGCTACCAGTTTGAATTCTTCTTCTAACATAATCTTGTGCATGCAATAGGCAGGACTTATTCCTTTCAGATCCTCCAATACCCATCCAATTTCCGCTTTGTTCTTTTGGAGAATTTGAATGAGTCGTGCACCTTCGTCTGGAGTCAACTTAGAACTGATAACGACTGGTTTATCTCCTTCTTTATCTAGAAAGACGTACTTCAAATGCGATGGGAGTAGCTTTAATTCTATCTTTGACTCTTTAACTCCTTTTTTTAACTCTAAATCCTCTATCTTTTCCGCCTTTGTGACTGTGTTGCCACCTTTTTCTAATTCCTTTAAAAATAACTCAATCTCTTTTTCTTCTTCTTGAGTAAGTACATTGAAAGATTCAACAAGAGATCTCTCTAAAGGGCTAGATAGATGAATTTGGTTCGCCACTTCCACTACACTCTCTTCAGTAACATCCATGCGAAAGCAGTCATTCTTATCTTTTGGTTGCTTCATGGCATCGAAGAGATTAAATCATACCTCTTCATCTTGAACTCTTAACTTCATTATACCATCATCAATGTCGATCATCATTCGGGCTGTTTTCATGAATGGTCTCTCCAGAATGATAGGTGACTCCTTGTCCTCTTCCATGTCAATCACAACGAAGTCTACTGGAAACAAGAATTTGTCAACTTTCACTAACATGTCTTGTGCAACACCGTAAGGTAGAGTGGTTGATTTATCTGCTAACTGTAAAGTCATTCTTGTTGACTTCATCTCAATATTTCCCAACCGCTTTACTATTGATAGAGGAATTAGATTGATACTTGATCCTAAATCAATCAGTCCATTCCCGATATTTTGATTTCCAATTGTAATCGGCAATGTGACTCTTCCGAGGTCTCTTGCCTTTTGAGGAAGGCGTGATATTATGGCACTACATTGTGCGTCAAGTAGAACAACTTCTTCTTCTTCCGGTCTTTTCTTCTTTGTTAAGATATCTTTCATGAATTTGGCATACTTTGGCATTTGAGAAATTGCTTCAGAGAATGGAATATTAATTTGTAATTGTTTAAAAATTTCCATAAACCTTGCATATTGCTTGGCGTGGTCCTTCTTTGATGGCGCATGAGGGTATGGTAAATGTTGACTGGGTATCACGTTGCTTGCCAACTTTTCTCTACTGCTTCTTCTTTTCAGCTTTTCTTTCTTTTTGACTTCTGTATTCACATTATCTTCTTCAGCATTAATATTGATAATTTCATATTCTTCATCTTCTCCGCCATGTTTTTCAGCTTCCTCTTCCGTATTATCTTCAACCACGTTCCTTTCAGTTTCATTATTACTTCCTTTTTGTCCAGTCCTTGTCACTACCGCTTTGCAGTGCTCTTTTGGATTCTCTTGAGTGTTGGCTGAGAATGTTGCATTTGACTGATTAGCTGCAAGTTGTTTAGCCAGTTGACCCACTTGAGTTTCCAAACTTTTTATTGCTGCCTCTTGATTCTTGTTATTCGTCATTGACATTTGTATGAACTGATTCATGGTCTCTTCCAACTTAGATTGTCCTCCTTGTTGTTGTGGCGACGGTTGAGTGTAAGGTTGAAAGGCTTATTGTTGATATCCTTGATTCTGTGGCCTTTGTTGATAACCTTGATTGTTATTCCTTGGTGGATACCCTTGTTGATACGGAGGATTCTGATATTGATTCTGCCTTTTTCCTTGGTTATTGTTCATGTAATTCACTTCCTCTTCCAGAACTGGTGGACAGAATCATGTTTGATGATCTCCCTTGCATAACTCGCACTTAGCAACTTGATAAGAATTAGATACCCCATTCAGCTCCTTGATTTGTTGTGGTAATTTAGACATTTGTTGTGCCAAAAGTTCCACTTGGGACGTTAGTAGCTTATTCTGGGCCAGCAGAGCATCACTGTTGTTCAACTCTAATACTCCCGGTTTCCTATCTCTGACCGTTCGATCATGGTTGCCCTGACGATCATTTAGAGCCATTCGCTCTATTATCTGAGTAGCTTCAGCAGGTGTCTTGGACATAAGTGAACCACCAGCTGTGGCATCCAAGAGAGTCTTGTTTGTAGCTGTGAGACCGTTACGGAACATGTGGATTTGGTTAACTTCCGCAAAACCGTGTCCTTTGCACTTTCTCAACATAGCTTTATACCTTTCCCATGCTTCATTCAATGATTCATTACTGCCTTGAGAGAATACTGTGGTGTCGTTTTCTTTTACCTCCCCGTTTCACTTGGGAGGACGGCACGCTAAACCCTTCACGCGAAATTTGGAAGGAGAATGCGCCCGTGGTGGGATGAATTTTGTTTCAGTTCTTCCTACGATATCACACGAACTTTCTTATTTGTCCTACGAGTAGGAAAGGGGAAAAAAGATCTCAACTAAACCCTAGGAGTTTGCTAAGTGTGGGGATTTCACCTAGACTAGAAATTCTGGAGTCCGGGAGGTCGGTTATACATAGGGAAGTGTTTAAACACCCTACATATCTGTAGTACTCTACAGGAACCTTCTCTGTGTCATTGTGATTGTGTTTATTGCTAAAGATTGGGAAAGTTTCTCCTTTGTATTAGGAGATGGAATTTAATTGATTAAAGAAAAGACAGACAGACAGACAAACTGACTATTTTTGGTATTTTATTAGCTCGCTGAGATTCCTTGTGAACCTCATGCCTACATATCCCTAGTGGAAGTCAGAGCTTAATGTAGTTCGGGGAACTAACTAGGGAAATTACTTGTTTTTGGTGCCTTGCTTGAAGCTCAAGGTTGAAGCTTGGAATTAAATCTCTGTTTACAGTAAAGAGACATGAAATTATCTCTACAGAGAGGTATTTGTACTATTCTACCACAAACATTTAAAGGAGTGACAGAATAACTGGATTCATTTCATTCAAGAGGGGGACCTTACTTGTGTATGTGCAAGTATACCAGTCAAATGCCTCTTAAATGAAAGAAGGATGCTCATCCAAATTAGGGAAAGTTACCACATGTCTGGGTTTTACTGCCAGCTCATGCCTTTCAAAATCCTAAATGGGAGACTTGATTAAAATTGAAATTGAATGTTTGTTTATTTGAATGTGGTAGAGTAGTAAAAATATCTCTCTATAGAGATAAGCTATGTCTATCTACTGTATAAAAGATTTGACTTTAGCTGGCTTGTATGAGGCCCAAGCTTGAGGCTTTTTGATTGATTAATTAATTATTGACTTTGGGAGATGACTCCATTGGGGATTAATTACAGGATATTTTTGTGTTCTGTACAAAGCCCAGAATTGAGGCTGACTCTACTTAGGGAGACTCTATTTATGTGCCTTGTACAAAGCCCAAGGTTGTGGCTGACTGTTGAGGATAATTAAATGAATGACTCTATTTTATGTGCCTTGTACAAAGCCCAAGGTTGTGGCTGACTCTAGCTAGGGAAAACATTATTTTCTGCCTTGTACAAAGCCCAAGGTTGTGGCGGACTCTTAAATAAATGAATTGAGTATGGATGACTCTAAGGGGAAAAGATCCTAGGTGTTAGGAATCTTTGACACATGAAAGTATGGTTTATCTGCCTTGTACAAAGCCCAAGGTTGTGGCTACTGAATGATGAAGAACTCACTGGGGAGACTCTATTATCTGCCTTGTACAATGCCCAAGGTTGGGGCTGACTCTTGACAGGGGAGTTTTATTGTTTGGGTGCCTTGTATGAAGCCCAAGGTTGAGGCTAACTATTTTTGTTGGTTTTGACTCTATTGAGGAGATTTTATTTATTAAAAGACTGTTTTTCTTTGGAAGCTAACCCTTTCCAGGGATTTTGACTCAGCTGGTGAATTTGTCTGTTAAAAGACTGACTTTATCATGTTTTTTGGAGGCTGACCCTTTCCAGGGGTTTTGACTCTTTTGGGGAAATTATCTCCTAAGAGAAATGAATCTTTATTATTGACATTTATTAATTGACTTTGGAGGCTAACCCTTTCCAGGGGTTTATATTAAAAATGAAAGAATGTGTGGAAGCTAACCCTTTCCAGGGATTTATTGAAATGGAGGTTGATTTTAATTGACTTTGGAGGCTAACCCTTTCCAGGGGTTTTGTTGAAAATGAATGGCAGAAAGATTATCTAATGGAGACTTCTTGTTTAAAGCCCAAGATGAAGGCTGACACATGCTGAGGATGACCAAACATGGATCCTAGACTCTGCTAAGGAAGATTGATGAAGATAAGGGTGACAGAGACTGTCCATGTCTCTCATTCCAAAAGGTGTACTCAATGCAAAATTGAGACAAACTTAGCTTATTTAAAGTCTGGTTTAAATTGGAAGAAACTCACCAGGGTAGGCTAAAAGGTGGCTAAAGACCTGTTCCTATGTTTATAAGAAACCTGATGGGTCCTTGTATACAAGCTCAAGAGGAAGCTGGAAATGCTTTTAAGAAGCCTGTGGGTCCTTGTACAAAGCCCAAGAGGAGGCTAATCGAGGGTCCTTGTTATAGCACAAGAGAAAGCTTATGTAGTTTTGAACTTATTTTGGCTCTAAGCAAATGGGTAAGAGGTTTCACCGGGAATAATTCCTCTTTGGGTGGATGTGTCCTATTATTTGAATTCTAAGGTTTTTACCAAGATGTTTCACCGGGAATAATTCATCTTGGGGGTTTGAACTACAGATCTCTAATTAGGAAAGAGCCTTCACCGGGAAGACATTCTCAATCCTAGGCCATATTCCTATAATATATATATATATATATATATAGTTTAACTGTCCTAGGGTTTATACTCAAACGTAGTTCTAAACTAATATATGCATAGTTTATATTTGACAGTAATTTAAATAAAGACTGTAAATTGAAAGCTTGTAAAGCCTAACCTGGATGGAGTGGAGGCCATTGAAGAAGTATGTACAGAGCCTCAACAGTAATTTTGTTGTTTTGTTGATAATAGTTGAATATTTATGATAAACAGTTAATGATTTTTGAAAACAGAAGAAGTGAAGATGGACAAAGGTCACATAGGTATCTGAAGAGTTTCACCGGGAATAATGCCCTTCAAATACCAGAAGAATGTTTTGAAAACAGAAAGAAGATTTTGAAAATACAGTTTTGAAAACAAGCTAAGAAGAGAAGGTGTTTGGGACTTACACTCTATTAGAGGCCCAGTACTTTACAGTACTGGTGTAAAAGCAATTGAAAATGATTTGAATGATACAAGGTTTTGTTGTTTGAAAACCCTAATCATTTGATTTATTTGGAGATTGAAAACAGTTTTGAGAATTGACAAAAGTCAACTTAATTAAAGTAAAAAATAAAGATTTCTACTTAATTAAGACCTAAACAATTAGGGTTTTATCATAAACTTTATTTACAAAATGATTTAGGTTAAAACAAAGTGAAAATATGTATTAAAGTATTTAAGAAAACACCTAAAACATACTATTTTAAACCTAATAAAAATACATGAAATAAATAATATTTTTATGATTTTTTTTTATTATTCACAAAATATATACATTAAATGACAAGTGTGTGAAAAATGAAGTAAAAATGGATTTATTTGATAAGTTAAATGATTGTGTGAAGTTGATAAAAAAAGGAAGAAAAATAGTAGTAAAAATATGGTTTGGTCTCACCAAGGGTTGAACTCACGCCCTCTTGGTTACCAAACAAAACAAATACCAACTGGGCCACGCGCGTGGCCTGTTTAAGGAAAGAGCCCATATGATTATATGTGAAAGCAAGACATTAAATGAGTTGAAAAAAATAAAATGAACAAAAGGTCTGAGGGGGGGATCGAACCCCAGACCTAAGGCATGAGAAAGTGAGAGGCGCTTGTAACCAAGTGAGCTGAACGTTTTAGTCGTTCAAAACACGCTTCCAATTGATTATATTTTAAACTTGCTTTTGAGAATTCAAAAAAACGCGCGCAAAGCAACTTCATCTTCAACCTCACGATTTCAATTTCTGGAAATCCTATCTCCCTCAATTCTCAACCAAATTCAAAGATGTAAGGATGGATTTTGCTCGTTTTTGGACGAGGATTATGATGGTGTCCTTTAATTTCATTTATTCTAAGTGTAACATAAAATTCGCAAGCATGAACACTAAGAACCCTAAAACTGAATTTAAACATGAAATGCTATATATGTATGTTTTGATTCAATTGATTGAGGGCTAATGATCTATGAAGGTGCAGAAACCAACTGGTAACTTCATTTTTAATTTATCATGCGTGAACCATAGAGTTTGAAGTTTTGGAAACTTACCTGAAAAATGAAGATCTGGCTCTGATCAAAGTGTGTTGCAGAGTTGTTGCAACGATCCAAATAGCTTCAGTGATCCTCCTGGAAGGTGTTGAGATGCTTAGCTTGGACTGAAAGTACCCAGAACCTCTTGCTCGACCCCAACTGCAACAGCTCCAAGTGAGAGGTGCAGATGATGATTCCTCACTCCCAGAAGTGTTTCAGAGGTTTGGATCACCTCTAAATGACTCCCCTAATGTGTTTGAATACTTAATTCCAAGGGAAGAGCTTTGGTTTGAAGAATCCGAGTCTTCTTGCCAAAGAACCTTTGAAAACCTTAAGTATGGAGAAAGAAGAGAGAAAGCAAGAATTCTGTTGCTTTGGTGTGTTTTTTTGAATGAGAATGAGCCCTCTATTTATAGGCAATTGGATCAGAGTAAGTGTGCATAGTGAGCTTGCTTAATGAGGTGAGTTTGGTTTCTTAGCCATGAAGAAAGTTTGAAAATATCCCAAATGCAATGATGCATTTTCGGGCTAGCTTCCCCAACCATTGATCTTGCATGATCTTAGGGAACATTTCTGATTCAGAGGAGAGTTCTAATTGGCTTAGAGCAAGATTCCTTGATGATTCACCATTTGCCATAAATTCAAAAATGCAATCATTACATAATCACATGCCTTTGTTTTTGGGAATCTTCTCTAATCCTTATGCAATGATGAATTTGAATGTATGGCAAGTCTTCAGATGTATTAGAGGTCGTGTAGCATCATTTAGTGAAGCAAAATGCACAAAATTGCAAAGTTTCAAATTGTACATGACCTATAATTTCACTTCATGAGGCCAACTTTGAACAAGCATAACTCCTAGCTCAAAATGAATTTGGAGAAGGTTGAACACAATTTGGAAAGCCCTAAACATCTACTTCAAATCATTAGTTTGGAGTTTCTTCAGAATCCTTTGGCAAATTTGTGAAAAATGAGGCCAAAGTTGGAAGAAAACTAGGTTAAAACACTTAGAAAAATTTCTAAGTGTTTATGACCTAAACTTCAAAATTTCCAAAACTTCATAAATGGTTGATCTTTTGAAAAAAGTTCCTTTGTAAGATGTTGTTTTATTTTGCAAGATCTACAACTTTCATGTTGGAACTTTTTTGAGTTGTGTAGGTGAAATTTTGAGTTCTCACCATGCCTTCAAAAACCCTAATTCCCGACTTTTCGCTCCTTGATGAATTTCTTTGAATTTCTTTGGTCAAATGACTTTGACATCCATATATTGATGATATTGATCTTTGAAAGTCATTTTTTGACCAAAAACCTTAAAAGTCAATGATGATCCTTCACAGTTGACTTTTTCCTGACAAAGTGAATTTTTGGGCTTTTGTGTAGAAACAAGATCTTTTCCTCAAATGAATGATGTAAATGGATTATATTGAGGTAGTAGAGATTCTTGAATCATGTCTTGAGTTATGGATTCATGCCCTGATTAAAAGTCAACTATCTTGGTGAATTAGGTCAAAAACCCTAATTGTCGACCAGAGGACAATGATGACTGTAGACTTTGAACTGAGATGTAATGTCCAGTGGATCTTGTCATATGAGTTATTTGAAGATGATTGATGTCTTTGAATGGTTCCCTGGGGCTTTTTAGGGTTTCCCAAAAGTGATCCCTGATTTTAGTCCTTGATAGGCTCAAAACCCTAGTCTGGTGACCTGAGTAAACCTGTACTCATATGACTGGATGTCTAATCAATCATAGATGAGAAAAGTGAAGTTTTTGAGCCTCATGATTGTATTTGGGACTAATCCTTGTATTGATTGATCCTTTGCCTGAGCTTTCTTGTCTTTGAGCATCCTCGATTGGATACCAGATGGAGAAGTGACTGCTCTGGGAACTTGATTTGGCCTGATGAAAAATCCTGAAGATATGCCATCTCAGGGGGGTCAAAAATTAGGGTATGACAAATACTGCTATTGCTGTTTTTGCTTCAAAGAATTGGTTTTGAGAGTAAAACCTTTCCAGAAATTTTTCTTCTAAGGTATTCCAATCAGTCATCACTGTTTCGGGTTGATCCAGATACCAATCTTTTGCCTTAGATAACAAAGAGTGTGGGAACAGCCTCTTGAACAGTGCTTCTTCATCAGCTTGAGATACACCAGTTGTACCTGCTAACTCATAGAATCTAGTGAGATGTGTATATGGATCTTCGTGATCCAATCCGGCGAAAGGGCTTGCACAAACCAACTGTATGATACCGGTCTTCAATTCTGAAATCCGCCCGTTGGCGGCAGTTCTAGCGAACTGTGGGTTGAGCCTTGGGCTATTAGCACATGGACCAGTAGCAGCCATGTTGACAACAGTAGGTTGTATAATAACTTCCGGTTCTTCTTCCGTGAATAGTTCGTGAAAGAAGAGTCCTTCTTGCGACTCGTCAATAGCTTCAAGTTGTTGTGACGATGTCGCGGTTGCGTTGTCTCTTGTTCTTGCTATGTTTGCTCTTCTTCGTGCTTTGCTGTTTAATCTCCTAGCGATCCTTTCGATCTCGGGATCAAAAAGAAGTTGATCACTGGTGACTTTACTGCACATACACGAATTCTGCACAAACTAACAAACGAGTGAAACAACCAAATCAATGAAATAGTAACCAAAAACTCAAAATAAAAACTATTGTAATGCGTGCAATATTGACACCAATCCCCGGCAACGGCGCCAATTTGTTGAAAGTATTTGTGGGTAAACATTTTCGGTAATATATCGTATCCACAGGGATTGGTTTAATATCACTGCCGTTCTATAGTTGATTATTTTGAGTGAGAAAAGTTAATTGGATTTGTTTTATGATTATAGTACTATCAAATGTAAACAATAATGTAAATGCAGATAATGAACGTTTGTTAACGATTAAGGAAATTTGTTGAGCTTTAGGGTTCATCAACCTATTCCTATACAACTTATCAATTAATTCACAATTGAACAATCTTTTGAATTACTATCTTCACTTATCCTCAAATATGATTCCATGTCTGCAAATCAAATTAGATAGACTTTTACCGGTATGAGATTCGATCTCTCCAAATATCAATATCGATAATAGTAATTAAAAACGATAATTATGAAAACCCAATCACAATTCCATCTCTGCAAATTGGGATTGAATCAATATAGTAACCTAGGGCAAAAGTTAAAATCCTTTCTTTCGATCAAAGATTCAACAATGGTGTAAAGTAAAAACAAGGTTTCTTATTGATAATAAATTCAAACAATTGTTCATAGGAAATAATTAATGGCATTGTATATTCATAGGTTAACTACTACCTTAAACTCAACAAGAGGAATTTAGCTCTCCATAGACATGAAGAACACACAAGAATTAATAGAGGGATTCATCTTCATCAACGAAATGTCTTCGATTGGTAAAGATTTGGCCTTCAATTGTTGTTCTTGGCTGCAAACTCAGAATGCTCTCCTAATTTCGCTCACAAAAGTTCTGCCCTTTTACTTGGAAGCTAGGGCTTTTATTTATAAGTTTTGGGCCTTTAACGCAGCCACCGCGCCTCGGCACGCAATGGCGCGGCGCGGACCCAAACAGAAGGGTTTCGCGCGTCTCGCCCCTTTATTGGCGCGGCTCGCCCTTTAATTCTTCTTTATTCTTTGTGATTCTTCCTCTTTAGAGTTTTACTCCAGCGTGTTTCCTAGTCTTTGCCTCTTAGCTTCAATATCTGCACAATTAACACCCAAAGTGATGCAATTTGTTCTAAGATTAGCTTCGAACCTTGAAAGTTCAATTCTAACTATAAAATCCGTAAAATGCACAAGATCTATTCACTTTTAGCTCAAAAGGCAGTTAATCTAACTCATGAAATTACCATTAATTCACTCCTAACAGTTACCTAGGGCGGCGTCTCATCAACTGCACGCATGCTTGTCCCTTCAGAATGAACACGTGGTCTGGAATAGCTGGTGACAACTATTTTGCTTTAACAGAAGTTCTGTATCTTACTTAGACACATGTAACGTTAGTTATAATAGTTTCAGAGTATCCATATGAACATACATAAACAGAACATCTGATAAGAAAATAAATGAATTAACATAAACTAATCCATAATAAGATCATCTCAACACCTTCATTCTGGGCATAAGTCCATACTAATGTTCTTCAGAATGAACTTAAACCTATCTTCAGCAAGGGGTTTTGTAAAGATATCAGTCCATTGATGGTCTGTATCAACAAAGTTTAAAGAAAGAACACCCTTCTGAACATAGTCCCTAATAAAGTGATGTTTAATCTCTATATGTTTAGCTTTAGAATATAAAATAGGATTCTTAGATAAACAAATAGCAGAAGTATTATTACAGAATATAGGAATGTTACTCTCATATATCTGATAGTCTTCTAGCTGACTTTTCATCCAGAGCATTTGTGTACTACATTCAGCAGCTACATATTCTTCTTCTGTAGTAGAGAGTGAAATTGTTGCTTGCTTCTTGCTGTACCAGGAGATCAGGTTACTTCCCAGAAACTGACAGCTTCCAGAAGTACTTTTCCTTTCAACTCTACCTCCAGCGTAATCAGCATTACAATATCCTACTAAGTTGTATTCTTTAGATCTTCTGTAGGCTAAACCAACATTAGTAGTACCTTTCAGATACCTAAGAATTGTCTTAACAACAGTCAAGTGAGATTATCTAGGATCTGATTGGAATCTAGCACACAAGCATACACTGGATAAAATACCAGGTCTAGAAGCAGTCAGATAGAGAAGAGATCCTATCATACCTCTGTAGATCTTCTGATCTACCTTCTTGCTTACCTCATCCTTACCTAATATGCAAGTTGGATGCATTAGAGTTTTTGCTTCTTTGCTTTCAGATAGATTAAACTTCTTCAGAAGCTCTTTGACATACTTAGTCTGATGAACATAAGTTCCTTCAGAGGTTTGATTGATCCGAATGCCTAGGAAATATTTGAGTTCTCCCATCATGCTCATCTCAAATTCTGCCTGCATAGACTTAGCAAACTCCTTTCCAAGTGTAGCATTAGATGTTCCAAAAATGATATCATCAACATAAATTTGACAAATTAACATATCCTTTTTATAGGTTTTACAGAAGAGAGTTGTGTCTACTTTTCCTCTTGTGAAACCATTACCCAGAAGGACTGAACTTAATCTTTCATACCAAGCTCTGGGAGCTTGCTTCAAACCGTATAATGATTTCTTTAATTTAAAAACATGTTCTGGAGACTTAGAATCTTCAAAACCAGGAGGTTGGTGAACATAAACTTCTTCATTTATATAACCATTTAAAAAGGCACTCTTAATATCCATGTGATACAGAGTGATGTTATTCTGAGTGGCAAATGAAATTAATAATCTAATAGATTCTAACCTGGCCACTAGTGCAAAGGTTTCAGTATAGTCAATACCTTCTTGCTGACTATAGCCCTGAGCAACCAGTCTGGCTTTGTTTATGATGACTTCACCTTTCTCACTCAGCTTGTTACTGAAAACCCATTTTGTTCCAATGATATTGAATCCTTTATGTCTTGGAACCAAATCCCAAACATCATTCCTTGTAAACTGATCTAACTCTTCTTGCATGGCAATTATCCAGTCAGCATCTTCCAGAGCTTGATCAACAGAAGTTGGCTCAATCAAAGACACTAAACCAAATTGACATTCTGCATTGTTCTTTAGGAATGCTCTTGTTTTGATGGGATCATCTTTCTTTCCAATTATAACATCTTCTGGATGGGCAGAGTTGATTCTAGAGGATCTTCTGAGTGTTGGCTCTTCAGAAATTCTGAGATTCTCTAAAGATGCTGCAACTTGATCTTCTGAATTATCCTTTCTCTTGGGTTCTTGATGATCTGAGTTAGAGATGTTTATATCTGCAAAATTCTCAAACTTCTTTGGCTTTTCAATGCCAAGCTTATCATCAAATCTGATATTGATTGATTCCTCTACTACCAGAGTTTCAGTATTGTATACTCTGTAGCCCTTAGAGCGTTCAAAATATCCAAGAAGGAAACACTTCTGAGCTTTGGAATCAAACTTGTTCAGATGATCTTTAGTATTCAGAGTATAACAAACACATCTAAAAGGATGGAAATATGAAATGTTGGGCTTTCTGTTCTCCCACAATTCATAAGGAGTCTTATTTAGAATAGGTCGTATGGAGATTCTATTCTGAATATAACAAGCTGTGTTAATTGCTTCTGCCCAGAAATGCTTAGCCATATTTGTCTCATTGATCATGGTTCTGCCATTTCTTGTAGAGTCCAATTCTTTCGTTCTACAACTCCATTTTGTTGTGGAGTTCTAGGACAAGAGAAATCATGGGCAATACCATTTTCTTTGAAATAAATTTCAAAGAATCTGTTCTCAAATTCACCACCATGATCACTTCTGACTTTTATGATTTACATTCCTTTTCAGATTGAATCTGATTACAGAAGTCAAAGAACAAAAAATGTGACCCATCCTTGTGTTTTAAGAACTTTACCCAAGTCCATCTGTTATAGTCGTCTACGATGACCAATCCATATTTCTTGCCTCTGATTGATGTTGTTTTGACTGGGCCAAAAAGATCAATGTGCAGAAGTTCTAAAGGCCTAGAGGAAGAGATAACATTTTTAGATTTGAATGCAGGTTTTGAAAACTTCCCTTTCTGACATGCTTCACAAAGAGCATCTGATTTATATTTCAGATTAGGGAGTCCTCTAACCAGATTGAGTTTGTTAATCTGAGAGATCTTTCTCAAACTAGCATGACCCAATCTTCTGGGCCAGACCCATTGCTCTTCGTTAACAGACAGAAGGCAAGTAACCTGTTGGTTCTTAAGATCTGAAAGATCAATCTTATAAATGTTATTCTTTCTCTTGCCTGTAAATAGGATTAAGCCATCCTTCTTACTAATAGATTTACAAGACTTTTGATTAAAGATTATGTCATAACCATTGTCACTTAATTGACTTATGGACAATAATTTATGAGCTAATCCATCTACTAAAAGAACATTAGTTATAGAGGGAGAATTACCAATACATATGGTTCCTGAGCCTATGATTTTACCCTTCTGGTTCCCTCCAAACTTTACTTCTCCAGCAGATTTAACTTCCAGGCTTTGGAATATAGACCTTATTCCCGTCACGTGACGTGATCACCCAGAGTCCAGGTACCATGACATGTTTGTCTTTTGCATTGTTAAGGAGATCTGCAAAAGGAATTATCTTTTCCTTAGGTACCCACATTCTTTTGGGTCCTTTGGGGTTAGTCCTTCTCACGTTCTAATTGAACTGAGATTTTACAAAAGATTTTCCAGAATGTGCAACAGCATATTTCTTTGTGTGTGTGATGTGGAAACTCTTAGAGTGAGATGTGTGTTTAATATCATGAGAGTGACAATACTTAAATTGTTCATGCATAGGTTTGTACTTTATGATCATTTCATCAACAAGTTCTACTCTATATGGGATTTCTCCTTCAAAGCCTATGCCTATTCTTTTGTTTCCACTAACACCATAGATCATAGAGGCTAGCTGACTTCTGCCTATACCTCTAGATAAGAACTTTCTGAAGCTCGAGTCATATTCTTTCAGAATATTGTTAGTGCTTGGAATAGAGTTTTCTGAACTTGAAGATGTTTCAACATCTTTAGTCAATTTTAAAACTTTTTCTTTCAGTTCAGAGTTTTCTATTTCAAGTCTTAGTTTCAGATGCAAAAAACTTTTTGAGCTTTTTGTATTTGATACTAAGTTGACTCTTGACTTCCAGAAGTTCTGATAAGATGGAAACTAAATCTTCTCTAGTGAGTTCAGAAAATACCTCATTTGAGTCTGAATCTGAAGTAAATTCTTCACCAGCATCAACTGTTGCCATAAGTGCTATGTTGGCTTTCTCATCTTCAGAGTCTGACTCTTGATCAGATGAATCAGAGTCATCCCATGTAGCCATCATGCCTTCTTTTCAAACCTGTTTCTTGGCTTTTCCCTCTGAAGCTTTGGACATTCATTCTTGTAGTGTCCAGGTTCTTTGCATTCATAGCACACTACCTTCTTCTTGCTAGATCTTCTATGTTCAGAAGATTCTCCCTTTTCAGGTCTCTTGAGGTTCTTGAATCTTCTATGTTTGCTCTTCCAGAGTTGATTCACCCTTCTGGATAGAAGAGACAATTCATCTTCTTCTTCTGACTGGTCAGATCCTTCTTCTTCTGCCTGAAAAGCGTTAGCACAATTTTTATTTTTAGATTTTAAAGCAATAGACTTACCTTTCTTTTGAGGCTCATTTGCATCTAGCTCAATCTCATGACTCCTCAGTGCACTTATAAGCTCCTCAAGAGATACGTCATTCAAGTTCTTTGCAATCTTGAATGCTGTAACCATTGGTCCCCATCTTTTGGGAAGACTTATGATTATCTTTTTAACATGATCAGCTTTTGTGTATCCCTTGTCAAGAACTCTTAATCCAGCAGTTAGAGTCTGGAATCTGGAGAACATTGCTTCAATGTTTTCATCATCTTCCATTCTGAAAGCTTCATACTTCTGGATTAGAGCTAGAGCTTTTGTCTCCTTAACTTGTGCATTTCCTTCATGAGTCATCTTCAGAGATTCAAAGATGCCATAAGCAGTTTCTCTGTTTGTGATCTTCTCATACCTAGCATGAGAAATTGCATTTAACAATATAGTTCTTGATTTGTGATGATTCTTGAACTCTTTCTTTTGATCATCACTCATAGCTTGTCTAGAAATCTTAACTCCACGAGCATTCACAGGATGTGTGTAACCATCCAACACTAAATCCCATAGATCACCATCTTGACATAAAAAATAAATTTCAAGTCTATCTTTCCAGTATTCAAAGTTTTCACCATCAAAGACTGGTGGTCTATTGTAACCATTGAAGCTACTAGATCCATTGTTACCATTGTTTTTCTCAGGAGGAGTTGGAGTAGCTGGATCAACCATTTTGTGTTTTTTCTCCCTGAATCTTTTCTCTAACACGGTTAAGTGTTTGCACCTAGAACTGGCACTCTGATGCCAATTGAAGGAGTGAAAACACTTAGAAAGGGGGGATTGAATAAGGGTTGTTTCCAAAAATGGTAGATAAAAAATAATAATCACACACTTATTTTTATCCTGGTTCGTTGTTAACCAAACTACTCCAGTCCACCCCTGACAAGGTGATTTACCTCAACTGAGGATTTAATCCACTAATCAATCTTGATTACAATGGTTCTCCATTAAGACAACTTCTAAGTCTTCTAGAGCATACAGATCACAACTTGATCACTCTAGGAAATTCCTTTTACAAAGATGTAAACAAATATTACAAGAGTTTAATTTGCTTCTTAATAAGCTATAATCACCAAATGACTTTTCTCTTAAGTTTAAGTTCTAAATACTCACTAAGATATTACAAAGTTGCGAGGTTGAAGATGAAGTTCTTCTTTGATTTTGTGTGGTAGCGTTTTGACAGTGTTTCTGTACTTAGAGCGAGAGTTGTTGCTGCTTCAGCATCATAACTTCTTTATATAGGCAGTGGGAAAATGTGACCGTTGGGAGCATTTAATGCTTTGCATGAATAGTACACTGCTGCATTTGATGTTTCACTCTTTTGTCAACTACCTCGAGCCATGCTTCAACTGCTTTTGTTGACTTTGCCTTTTGTAGCTTCTAACATTCCTTTTGTCAGTCAGACACATTTGACGTTGTAGCCTTTTCATCTTGTACTTGCTTCTGGACTCAGACTATTAGAATAACGTTTGAATATCAGAGTTTTCAACGTTGGTGCAGATGCAACTTCAGTCAACAGGATATGGAAGTGCTTTGGAGCGTGATACCATCAAATCTTCAGAGCCTTGCTTCTGACTGTCATCTTCTGATGCTTTCCAGATCATGTTCTGATTTCTTCAAGACCATCTTCGGATGTCTGCCAGACCATGTTCTGATGAAGCCATCCAGAACTTCTAGGTTAGAGCTTCTGAATGCTGATTTTGTGCATACTCTTTTGGACTTTTCCTGAAATGGAAAACATAAAGAATTAGAGTACTGTTAGCCGGAGATTTCGAATGACATGTATATTCTTCGAAGACTTAAGTTTCGGAGAAAGAATGGCTTTGGATGGCTATTTTTGAGAATGTTATATATGTTGGAGATTCCTAAAATCGAAGTTGAATCGAGATAGGTAGTCTTCGAAGCCTTGAATGGCCTTTGAAATACAAAGTTGTTGAAACTCAAAGTATTTTGACACATTCTCACGAAGGACACATTTTCAAGTATCGAATAGGGTTCGAGCGGGAAGGTTTAAATTTCGAAAAGATCTACTTGAATCAACGAGGACAGGTGGAGCCCAGGGATTCGAAGCGCATGCATGCGAGCAACGTGGCATTTCGTTAGCGTAGGACCGTTAGGTTCGAACTAGTATAAATAAGGGTCTTAGTAGTAGGATCCAGTGTGTTCATTTTGTACAAATTACTCACAAATCACTCAAGTGTCAAGCGTTAGAGAAAGAGTTTTTGCTGAGAAATGGACGTGTAACACCAACACCTTACATATGTTTGTATTTCTATTACAGAATCAAAGTATCTTTAATTTCCTTTACTTTTTGCGTCAAGTCTTTTCATTTCCACAATTTACATTCCATTTACATTCTCGTCGAAGTTTATTTATGTTTATCGTCTAACCAATTTATGTTTCGTCGCATCTTTACTTAGTTTATTTCGCAAGTTATTCATAGATTTACACTGTCACATTATAAAAGAACTAAAAAACCAAGAGAACATGAACCAGATTATCTTAAAAGAAGAATTTTCGACACATGTCCTAGGATCAATCTAGTCGACCTGCAAGTAACCAAAGTATATTCATTGTTTAGAGGACTAGCGGTTGTTTATTGGAAATCACCGTAAACAAATTGGCACGCCCTGTGGGACGGTGTCAAAAGTTGTCATTTTAAAGCTGTTGTTTTCGACTTATAAGTTTAGAACATATTAGAACCTTGTATGAACCTTAGGAGTGGTAAATTAACAACCAATTCACAACCAGTTCCAAAACGTAAGTACAAAAAGAAAATGGTCAATTTGAAAATTCTAGTAACACACGCTCGATGTCAAACTGGATGTTTTGACATCCACAATTATGCAGCACAGACAGTAATAACAAAACAGCATAAAGCAGTAAAGAACACACAGAATTGTTTACCCAGTTCGGTTCAAACAACCTACTCTGGGGGCTACCAAGCCAGGGATGAAGTCCACTATCAGCAGTATCAATTCAAAGCTAAACTCCCCCGTTTACAACTTATCACTTAATCACTACCCAATGACCCTTCTACCTAGGTTCTACCTAGATATGGAATATCTCCATTCCACTCCCCCTCAATCACAGCAGTGATTACACATAAACAATAAACAATTACAGATAGAAGACACACTTCAAAAACACACCTTGATCTGCTTAAAAGCTCCAATCAAGAGACACACACTCGTGCTTAAAAGCTTAGAGTGACACAACAAAAACACAAACTAATTCCAACGCAATCATCAAAGATAATAGCGTGGATCACATGAGACAGTTACAGAACAGTAGTTCTTCACAATACACAATCTGATGTCTGTGTTCCAAATTAGGATTGTAGTTCTTTTTATATGCAGTCTTGGGCCTTGGGCTTTTTAAGAAACACATTAGGGTTAACAAAGTTAACCTAATTCACACGCCAACTATCTGTTACACAATATGCTGTCAGTAGGATCTTCTGAACGAAATTTGCAGCACTCAATAAAAAGTTTTCTAAACAGATAAAAGTGATAAATCAGGAAACACAATTAATAAACACTAACAGCTCCTGCTATCACACATGGATGTCATGACTGTTAGAACAAGATTTGTTCTGATCAATTATCTTAGTTTTGATGATAATAATAATATGAATTTTGCTTAAGATAATATGGTACTCTAATCCAATGCGATTTCCTTTTCAGGAAATATATAAAGAGTACGCATAATTCAGCGCTCAGAAGCTTTGTCTCAAAGGGTTCAGCATGCAACATCAGAACATGGTCTGGCAAGACATCAGAAGATGGTCGAAGCAGAATCAGAACATGGGTCTATGGAAGCATCAGAAGAACAAGAGAACAGAAGCACTGAAGTTCTGATGGTATCACGCTCAGAAGCACTTCAAGGTCAGAAGATCAGAAGATGCTATGCACCAAGCTGTTTGACTCTGATGATATTCAAACGTTGTATTCACAAACATCAGATCAGAAGGAAGTACAAATGGCAAGCTACGCTGACTGACAAAAGGAACGTTAAAAGCTACTAAAGGCTACGTCAGTAGACACAGCGTGAACAAGGCTCGAGGTAGTTGACAAAAGCGTATAACATTAAATGCGATGCTGTACGGAACACGTAAAGCATTAAATGCACTCAACGGTCATCTTCTCCAACGCCTATAAATATGAAGTTCTGATGAGAAGCAAGGTTAACGATCCTGAACAAAACAACTCATATTAACTTGCTGAAACTCTGTTCAAATTCAAAGCTCAGAATCTTCATCTTCATCAAAGCTCACTACATTGCTGTTGTAATATATTAGTGAGATTAAGCTTAAACGTTAAGAGAAATATCACAGTTTGTGATTATCGCTTTTAAGAAGCAATTGTAATACTCTTAGAATTGATTACATTAAGTTGTAAGGAACTAGAGTGATCGTGTGGATCAGAATACTCTAGGAAGTCTTAGAGGTTATCTAAGAAGTTGTAACTAGAGTGATCGTGTGGATCAGTAGACTCTAGAAAAGTCTTAGAGGGTATCTAAGCAGTTGTTCCTGGAGTGATCAGTGTGTGATCAGAAGACTCTGGAAGACTTAGTTGCTGACTAAGTGGAGAACCATTGTAATCCGTGCGATTAGTGGATTAAATCCTCAGTTGAGGTAAATCATCTCTGCGGGGGTGGACTGGAGTAGTTTAGTTAACAACGAACCAGGATAAAAATAACTGTGCAATTTATTTTTATCTGTCAAGTTTTTAAAGCTACACTTATTCAAACCCCCCCTTTCTAAGTGTTTTTCTATCCTTCAATTGGTATCAGAGCGCCGGTTCTAAGGTGCAAGCACTTAACCGTGTTTAGAAAAGATTCAGGAAGAGAAAAACGCTTCAGTAAAAGATGGTTGATGAAAGTGAAAAGTCTACACCTGCATCTACATCTGGCTCTGCTGAGCAATACAACGGTAACAATGGTTATACTAGACCGCCGGTATTTGATGGTGAAAACTTTGAATACTGGAAAGATAAACTGGAAAGTTACTTTCTTGGTCTAGATGGTGATCTATGGGATCTTCTGATGGATGGTTACAAACATCCAGTAAATGCCAGAGGCGTAAAGCTGACAAGGCAAGAAATGAATGATGATCAGAAGAAGCTCTTCAGGAATCATCATAAATGCAGAACTGTTTTGCTGAATGCTATCTCTCATGCTGAGTATGAGAAGATATCTAACAGGGAAACGGCCTATGACATATATGAGTCCTTGAAAATGACTCATGAAGGAAATGCTCAAGTCAAGGAGACTAAAGCTCTAGCTTTAATCCAGAAGTATGAAGCCTTCAAGATGGAGGAGGATGAAGACATTGAAAAGATGTTTTCAAGATTTCAAACTCTTACTGCTGGATTGAGAGTTCTTGACAAGGGATACACCAAGGCTGATCATGTAAAGAAGATCATCAGAAGCTTACCCAGAAGATGAGGTCCTATGGTGACTGCATTCAAGATTGCAAAGAATCTGAATGAAGTTTCTCTGGAAGAGCTTATCAGTGCCTTGAGAAGTCATGAAATAGAGCTGGACGCAAATGAGCCTCAAAAGAAAGGTAAGTCTATTGCATTAAAATCCAATATCAAGAAATGCACTAACGCTTTTCAGGCTAGAGAAGAAGATCCTGAAGAATCAGAATCTGAAGAAGAAGATGAACTGTCCTTGATCTCCAGAAGGCTAAATCAACTCTGGAAGACCAAGCAAAGGAAGTTCAGAGGCTTCAGAAGTTCAAAGAAATTTGAACGTGGAGAATCTTCTGATGACAGAAGATTTGACAAGAAGAAGGTCATGTGCTATGAATGCAATGAGCCTGGACACTTCAAGAATGAATGTCCAAATCTTCAGAAGGAAAATCCCAAGAAGAAGTTTCATAAGAAGAAAGGTCTTATGGCAACCTGGGATGAGTCAGAAGATGATTCAGACTCTGAAGATGAGCAGGCCAACTGTGCGCTGATGGCGACAGAAGATGACGGATCAGAATCTACATCAGAATCAGATTCTGAAGAGGTATTTTCTGAACTTACTAGAGATGAGTTAGTTTCCGGTCTAACTGAACTTCTGGAACTCAAGTCTCAGATTAGTCTCAAATACAAAAAGCTGAAAAAGCTATTTGAATTTGAAACAAAGAAGCTTGAGTTGGAGAATTCTGAATTAAAAGAAAAACTTTTAAAATTATCCAATAATGTTGGATCTCCTTCTGATTCAGAAAAATCCACTCCTAGTCTAAACCATATTCTGAAAGAATATGATTTAAGTTTCAGGAAGTTCTTATCTAGAAGTATTGGCAGAAGTCAGCTAGCTTCTATGATATATGCTGTGTCTGGAAACAAAAGAGTCGGCATTGGTTTTGAGGGTGAAACCCCATACAAACTTGAACCTGTTGATGAAATGAAATTCACATACAAGCCATTGTATGATCAGTTCAAGTATGGCCACTCCCATGATATTAGGCACACTTCACATGCTCAAAGTTTTCACATAACACACACTAAGAAGCATGTGACACAACCTAGGAAATATCATGAAACTCACATTAAAAATTATCATGTTGTTCCTCCTATTGCTTACAATGTTAAACCCAAGTTCAATCAGAACTTGAGAAAATCTAACAAGAAAGGACCCAAAAAGATGTGGGTACCTAAGGATAAGATTATTCCTATTGTAGATATCCTTGACTGCAAAAAGGACAAAGCACAACATGTCATGGTACCTGGACTCTGGATGCTCACGACACATGACAGGAAGAAGGTCTATGTTCCAAGACCTGGTGCTTAAGTCTGGAGGAGAAGTCAAGTTTGGAGGAGATCAGAAGGGCAAGATAATTGGCTCTGGAACTATAAAGTCTGGTAACTCTCCTTCCATTTCTAATGTACTTCTTGTAGAAGGATTAAAACATAACCTCTTATCTATCAGTCAATTGAGTGACAATGGTTATGATATAATCTTTAATCAAGAGTCTTGCAAGGCTGTAAATCAGAAGGATGGCTCAATCCTATTTACAGGCAAGAGGAAGAACAACATTTATAAGACAGATCTGCAAGATCTTATGAGTCAGAAGGTGACTTGTCTTATGTCTGTTTCTGAAGAGCAGTGGGTCTGGCACAGAAGATTAGGTCATGCTAGTTTGAGAAAGATTTCTCAGATTAACAAACTGAATCTTGTCAGAGGACTCCCTAATCTGAAATTCAAATCAGATGCTCTTTGTGAAGCATGTCAGAAGGGCAAGTTCTCCAAACCTGCATTCAAGTCCAAGAATGTTGTTTCTACCTCAAGGCCATTAGAACTCTTGCACATTGATCTGTTTGGCCCAGTCAAAACAGCATCTGTCAGAGGGAAGAAATATGGATTAGTCATCGTAGATGATTATAGCCGCTGGACATGGGTAAAATTCTTGAAACACAAGGATGAGACTCATTCAGTGTTCTTTGATTTCTGCATTCAGATTCAATCTGAAAAAGAGTGTAAAATCATAAAGGTCAGAAGTGATCATGGTGGTGAATTTGAGAACAGATCCTTTGAAGAATTCTTCAAAGAAAATGGTATTGCCCATGATTTCTCTTGTCCTAGAACTCCACAGCAAAATGGAGTTGTAGAACGAAAGAATAGGACTCTGCAAGAAATGGCCAGAACCATGATCAATGAAACCAATATGGCTAAGCATTTCTGGGCAGAAGCAATAAACACTGCATGCTATATTCAGAATAGAATCTCTATCAGACCTATTCTTAATAAGACTCCTTATGAATTGTGGAAGAATAGAAAGCCCAACATTTCATATTTCCATCCTTTTGGATGTGTATGCTTTATTCTGAACACTAAAGATCATCTTGGTAAGTTTGATTCCAAAGCACAAAAATGTTTCCTTCTTGGATATTCTGAACGCTCAAAAGGCTACAGAGTATACAATACTGAAACATTGATTGTAGAAGAATCAATCAATATCAAGTTTGATGATAAGCTTGGTTCTGAAAAACCAAAGCAGTTTGATAATTTTGCAGATTGTGATATTGATATATCAGAAGTTGTTGAGCCAAGAAGCAACGCATCAGAAGCAGAGCTTCTCAGAAGCAAAGAATCGGAAGATCAAGTATCAGCTTCTCTGGAGAATCTAAGCATTTCTGAAGAACCATCTGTCAGAAGATCATCCAGACTCATCTCTGGTCATTCAGAAGATGTCATTCTTGGAAAGAAGGATGATCCAATCAGAACAAGAGCATTCCTTAAGAACAATGCAGACTGTCAATTAGGTCTTGTATCTTTGATCGAGCCAACTTCTGTTGATCATGCTCTAGAAGATCCAGACTGGATAATTGCTATGCAAGAAGAACTGAATCAGTTTACAAGGAATGATGTTTGGGATCTTGTTCCTAGACCAGATGGATTCAATATAATCGGTACAAAATGGGTCTTCAGAAACAAGCTCAGTGAGAAAGGTGAAGTGGTAAGGAACAAAGCCAGACTGGTGGCTCAGGGTTATAGTCAGCAAGAAGGGATTGACTATACAGAAACCTTTGCACCAGTGGCCAGGTTAGAATCTATTCGTCTATTAATTTCATTTGCCACTCAACATAACATCACTCTCTATCAGATGGATGTTAAGAGTGCCTTCTTAAATGGTTATATAGATGAAGAAGTTTATGTCCATCAACCTCCTGGTTTTGAAGACTCTATGTCTCCTAATCATGTTTTTAAACTAAAGAAATCATTGTATGGATTGAAACAGGCTCCCAGAGCTTGGTATGAACGCTTAAGTTCTTTCCTTCTGGATAATGGTTTCACTAGAGGAAAAGTGGACACTACTCTCTTTTGTAAAACCTTTAAAAGGGATATTTTAATTTGTCAAATATATGTAGATGATATTATTTTTGGAACATCTAATGCTACACTTGGAAAGGAGTTTGCTGAGTCTATGCAGGCTGAGTTTGAAATGAGCATGATGGGAGAACTCAAGTATTTCCTTGGAATACAAATAAATCAAACATCAGAAGGAACGTATGTTCATCAAACCAAGTATGTGAAGGAACTTCTGAAGAAGTTTAATCTTCTAGACTGCAAAGAAGCCAAAACTCCTATGCATACAACATGCATCCTAGGTAAGGATGAGGTAAGTAAGAAGGTAGATCAGAAGTTATACAGAGGTATGATTGGATCTCTTCTATATCTGACTGCTTCTAGACCTGACATTCTGTTCAGTGTTTGTTTGTGTGCTAGATTCCAATCAGGTCCTAGAGAATCTCATTTAACTGCTGTTAAGAGAATTCTAAGGTATCTGAAAGGTACTACTAATGTTGGCTTAGTTTACAGAAAATCTAAAGAATACAACTTAGTAGGATTCTGCGATGCTGACTATGCTGGAGACAGAATTGAAAGAAAGAGTACTTCAGGAAGTTGCCAATTTCTTGGAAGTCATTTGATCTCTTGGTATAGCAAGAAGCAAGCAACTATTGCTCTATCAACAACAGAAGCAGAATATGTCGCTGCTGCTGGTTGCAGTACACAGATGCTCTGGATGAAGAGTCAGTTAGAAGATTATCAGATATTTGAGAGTAACATTCCTATATTCTGTGATAATACTTCTGCTATATGTTTATCTAAGAATCCTATTCTTCATTCAAAAGCTAAACATATTGAGATTAAACATCATTTCATAAGGGACTATGTTCAGAAGGGTGTTATATCTTTAAACTTTGTGGATACAGACCATCAATGGGCTGATATCTTTACAAAACCCCTGGCTGAAGATAGGTTTAAGTTCATTCTGAAGAACATCAGTATGGATTTATGCCCAGAATGAGAAGATGAGAAGTTCTTACGTATGAGTATCTTCTGAAATGAATGTGGATTTCTTTTTATATCAGAAGTTCTGATTGAAATCTTTTAGAAATTATGATTCGGTTATTACTAACGTTTCATTGTCTAAGTTGATTCAGAACCTCTTTTAAAGCAAAACAGCTGTAACGTTTTATCTCGGGATGGTAAACCTGTCGTTACTGTTCATGGATAAGCGCGCGTGCAGTTGAAGGGACGCCGACCATAGGTAACTGTGCTAGTCACCTCATTCGTCTTTATTATCTCTCCTCACGTCACGTAACATTAAATGCTTTTCGTCATTTACTCTCTCTCAGTTTTTCTTTATATTCTTCAAACACTTCTCCTTCCCTCTCATATTTTCTCTATTCACTCTATCTTTTTGCATTCATATCAAACCCTAGCTGTTCATTATCTGCAAATCCATCATGAACTCTTCATCAAGCCCAGGAAACCATGGAAAATCCATCATGATCTCTGTCTGTGAACTGTCCCTCTCTTCCTCTTTGGTCACTTGGATCTCTCCTACAGTGGAGGTTCCAGTCTGGAAGACAAGAGTCCACAGGGATTCTTGATGGGTTGACACGGAGTGTGTCTTGCTAGGGCGCTGTTTTTAATTTTTGTAGTCATTTCCTCTTGGGATGACTTTTTATGTATTTGCTAGGAATGTTTCTCATCTTGTTAAACATAGGAACCTTTTGTAATATCTTTTGATTATCAATGAAAAGTTTCTTTGTTTTACATTCCAGTGATTTTATTTGTCGTTTTATTCATCTGAATCTTTTGAAATATTCTTTTTGATGATATGACAAAAAGGGGGAGAAGATAAATGATAAATGATTTGATTAATCTATCAGTTGCTGGGTAAAGCTCCCACACATTTACTAACAAGAACTGCAAGTTCTATATGGTTTAAGTGTTTTGCAGGTATAAAGAAGTGAAGAGAATCTTCAAAGCAAACACAAGAAGCAAAACCATAAGGAGTGTTATTCTGTAAAAAGAATAAACTCATGGAAACTGAAGCAAGCCGAGTGCTGTCAAGCTTCAGAAATCAGAAGCAAGAAAGAAGAATAGAATTTGATCCATATTTGTCTATTTGATCTGACAAAATTCTATTTGCTCTGATACATTATTTTAGCCTATATGGCTCTGATACATATAATGTGTTCTAATATACATTTTATGTTCTGACTCGTTCATGCTGACTTTTGTCGTTTAGTTTTTGTTCTGTAACATTTCAGGATGTAGAGATGCTCAGATGATGCTCTGGTACATTCAACAATGTTCTGATACAAATCTAGCATGAAGTGATGTTGGTAGAAATTCAAAGCTCTGAAGCTATCCGAGGGAAGCAGAAATCAGAAGCTGTGAATGTTCTAAAGATCCAGAAAACTCAAGTTCTGAAGCTGTCCTAAATGGAAGCAGAAATCAGAAGCTGTGAATGTTCAGAAGATCAAAGAAATTCAAGTTCTGAAGCTGTCCTAGATGGAAGCAGAAGTCAGAAGCTGTGAATGTTCAGAAGATCAAAGAAATTCAAGTTCTGAAGCTGTCCAAGATGGAAGCAGGAATCAGAAGCTGTGAGTGTTCTAGGGATCTAAAGAAATTCTAGTTCTGAGGCTGTCCAATGGAAGCAGAAGTCAGAAGCTATGAATTCTCTAAAGACAGAAGCTTATATGATCGTCTCTACCGAAATAATCAGGGAAGTCTTTTATTAAAGTTCTTCGAGTATTTATTTCAGGGGGAGATTATTTATCTCAGGGGGAGATTGTTAATCTCAGGGGGAGACATATTCATATGCTTATGCTATAGCTGTGTAATTTGTCTTTTGCCGTCTGTTCTTTCTGATCGCAAATTCATATCATTTATATATGTTTTTATCATCATAAAAAAGGGGGAGATTGTTAGAACAAGATTTGTTCTGATCAATTATCTTAGTTTTGATGATAACAATAATATGAATTTTGCTTAAGATAATATGGTACTCTAATCCAATGCGATTTCCTTTTCAGGAAATATATAAAGAGTACGCATAATTCAGCGCTCAGAAGCTTTGTCTCAAAGGGTTCAGCATGCAACATCAGAACATGGTCTGGCAAGACATCAGAAGATGGTCGAAGCAGAATCAGAACATGGGTCTATGGAAGCATCAGAAGAACAAGAGAACAGAAGCACTGAAGTTCTGATGGTATCACGCTTAGAAGCACTTCAAGGTCAGAAGATCAGAAGATGCTATGCACCAAGCTGTTTGACTCTGATGATATTCAAACGTTGTATTCACAAACATCATATCAGAAGGAAGTACAAATGGCAAGCTACGCTGACTGACAAAAGGAACGTTAAAAGCTACTAAAGGCTACGTCAGTAGACACAGCGTGAACAAGGCTCGAGGTAGTTGACAAAAGCGTATAACATTAAATGCGATGCTGTACGGAACACGCAAAGCATTAAATGCACTCAACGGTCATCTTCTCCAACGCCTATAAATATGAAGTTCTGATGAGAAGCAAGGTTAACGATCCTGAACAAAACAACTCATATTAACTTGCTGAAACTCTGTTCAAATTCAAAGCTCAGAATCTTCATCTTCATCAAAGCTCACTACATTGCTGTTGTAATATATTAGTGAGATTAAGCTTAAACGTTAAGAGAAATATCACAGTTTGTGATTATCGCTTTTAAGAAGCAATTGTAATACTCTTAGAATTGATTACATTAAGTTGTAAGGAACTAGAGTGATCGTGTGGATCAGAATACTCTAGGAAGTCTTAGAGGTTATCTAAGCAGTTGTAACTAGAGTGATCGTGTGGATCAGTAGACTCTAGAAAAGTCTTAGAGGGTATCTAAGCAGTTGTTCCTGGAGTGATCAGTGTGTGATCAGAAGACTCTGGAAGACTTAGTTGCTGACTAAGTGGAGAACCATTGTAATCCGTGCGATTAGTGGATTAAATCCTCAGTTGAGGTAAATCATCTCTGCGGGGGTGGACTGGAGTAGTTTAGTTAACAACGAACCAGGATAAAAATAACTGTGCAATTTATTTTTATCTGTCAAGTTTTTAAAGCTACACTTATTCAAACCCCCCCTTTCTAAGTGTTTTTCTATCCTTCAATGACATCGATCATGACATTCACAACAAAACCTGTATTAGCTCCACACATATATGCAACCTGCATATACACAATCAACCAGGTATGTTTTACCAACAATGCAGCCAACATGCAAACACCTTCTAAACAATGCAGCAAACATGCAAACACCTTCATAATTCAACCAGTTAAAGGGGAACACAAGATCCCCCACAAGGGTCAGGTACAGTCGCGGCAAGTGCAACAAATGTTTTGATCTCTAAGCTAGAAACACAAGCGATACCTACATCGACAGGGTCCGGCCGTAAGTATTTCACAGGTCATGCCCGAATCTACATCGATGCCAACAGGGACGATACCAGTACTTAGTTCGACTACGGTACCACCCCTTACAAGTACAACAAAAATCCCATATCTTTCGACAAATTTTAGAGGTCAGGGACCACCATATTCCCCGAGACCAAAAGGATTCAAAGGTTATAGGCCTTGGAACCAACAACCTTATGGAAGGCCAGCATCTATGACAGGAATACAAGTGGGGCCTACATACACCCAACCTATCACAGCAACCTTTTCGCCAAATGTAGGTTCAGTCGGTCGAAGTGTACAAAATCCAGGCCCATCGGGCCAAATGCCTACTTTAACCACAAATAACCAAGCAGCATTTAGGCAAGAGATGGATGCAAGCAACCATGACATGGTGGGTATACTTGCTCGAGAAATGGGTTCGATTTTTCTCCCTTAATAACAAACATTACTAGGACTAACCAGGATAATGTTGATACGTACCAACGAATATCCACGCAAATAGGGCGTATAGCAGATTTCTTAGGGGCCCCTCAAATGTCTACCCGACGAAGAAACAACCAGGTTGTCATTCTGGCAGACGAACCAATTTTAGAACCAGTCCCAGATCCAGTTCGACCACCTAGCCAAGGCCTGATGAAAGAAATCAAGAGGTAGAATTGGAACGTTAGACTTGGAGAACTAATGCTATTCGACAGGAAATTCCTGAGGAATAGCCTAGGGTAGTCGTGGTCAATAGGGAGCAAAATGCAGATGAAGTAATACACAAGGTTAGAAGAGACAACATAGCAACAGAGGATAACTTAACAACCCTGATCGAAAGGATTATTGCCAACAATGGCCTTAATACTGGACTTCGACATCCTAATTACACTTCTCTTGTAGCAGATTATATTTTGCAAACTGAACTACCAAGAGGTACCAAAGTACCCAAATTTACAAAATTTTCAGGGGATACTAGTGAATCGACTGTGGAACACATAGCCCGATATTTGACAGAAGCTGGTGATCTAGCAAATAGTGAGAAGTTGAGAATCAAATATTTCCCTATTTCATTAACAAAAAATGCTTTTACATGGTTCACCACCTTACCTCCAAACTTTATAGATACTTAGGCCCATATGGAAAGAATGTTCCATGAACAGTTCTACATGGGGCAAACCAAGATTAGTTTGAAAGAATTGGCTAGCATTAAGAGGAAATTCGCAGAGCCTATAGATGATTACTTGAATAGGTTCCATTTATTGAAATCAAGATGTTTCACAGTTGTTCCAGAATATGAATTGGTTGAAATGGCTGCAGACGGTTTTGACTATTCAATTCGAAAGAAGTTAGATACTCAATATTTGAGAGATATGGCCCAGTTGGCAGATCGAGTTCGAAAAGTCGAACGAATGAAAGCCGAAAAGGCCAGAGAAAATAAGAATTATAAGAAGGAGAGAGTGGCCTATGTTGAGGCTGAAGATATTGAAGTTGAAACCTTTGACGATTCATATGGCTTTGATGAAGTCGAAATAAATTTGGATGAATTAGAAGAGGCGCCTCCATATTCTTGTAAATTGCTCACCCCTTCTAATGGAAAAAACCCTGTCGAAACTGACAAAAATGACAAATTCCCAAAGAAAACGTACACTTTTGACGTCACCAAGTGGGACGAAATTTTCGATTTATTAGCAAAAGATGGCCAGATGATAGTACCTCCTAATTCTAAAATTCCTCCGTTGGAACAATGGAAGAAACGAGGTTTTTGTAAATATCATGGGTATTTGGGCCATAAAACCTCACAATGTTTTCTTTTCAAGGATCTAATTCAAAATTCTATCAAGGATGGTTGTTTGAAGTTCGCTGACAAAGGGAAAAACAACATGAAGGTTGATGCTGATCCCCTCAATGTCGCTGACACCAACTATGCTGAACCTGTCGACATTAACATGGTGGATGTGTCTGAGGCTGATATCACAGAGTGGGAGATGGTTTCAGCAGGAAAGCAGTCTACTGAAAGCCTAAGTAACAATATGATCTTCAATACTGAAGTTGAAGGTTCGTTCGAGTCAAAGACCACTGATGGTCTTATGGAGAAAACTAGTGAGGCCACTGAAGACCTCAGGTTGAAGCTCCAGAAAATAAGTATTTCTGAAGTTCCCCCAGCGGGAGTCAACATGGTGAACATTGGACAACCTTTATCTGAGATTGAAGAACTGGAAAAATGTCTGGTGAAGGAGAAGGAAAAAGGAAACAATGGAAATCCAAGGGCAAATGAAAGTTTGAAGGATTATCTCTGGAGGTGCCATGAGAAGAATGCTGGATGAATGCTGATGTGTCCAAGATGCTCAATCATGCTGAGTCGAAGGATTCAGGCTAACTACGAAAGGGCCCAACGAAGCAAAATGCAAGGACACTGGAGGCAATAAAACTAGTTGCTGAAGGTTTACCCAAGGCCTGGTGAAAGTCTTGTGAGTTTCCTGGTTCGATGTCACAAGGCGAAAGCTGAAATCATTATGTGTCCTAGGTGTGGGGCAGTTTATGATAGCCTGATGGCAGAATCATTCGAAAGGGTATCATTCTCTACTGGTTGGGATGCACAAGGAATCAATCCCAACATGTACATGTTCGATAATCGAGCATCATCAAGAAGGCCCGATAGCCCTCATCCCAAGGCTCGGAGAGTGACATTTAAATTCCCAACAGAAGTACGCATGGACAGATGGACGCAAGCTGGCGTAGGGAATAACAAATGGCAAAACTTAGACCAAGTTGGAAGAACAACCATGGTGTATAGGAGGCAGTTCCAGACGTCAAATCGAGAGATGTACAAGCTTGAGAATTATAAGGGCAAGAATCCAATGTCCAGATCTCAATGGAGGAGACACCAGAGAATGAAGAAGGCTAAAAAAGAATCCAAGGAAAAAGAAGTTAGAGAATCTAGCAGCAGCAAAGTCCCATTCCAGGGGCCAAAGTCAAACAAACCCCCTGTGGAGCGCAAGTTGTTCAGTTCAGAGAGTGAACAGAAATAAGAAAAGGCGCAATCTATCCCTTGGAGAGACGAAGACCGGATGACTAATGACTTCGATTCAGACGGGGTTTCGTCTATAAACCTCAACTGCAACATGGTGTCAGTTCTCCCTCATGAGTATTATCAAGAGATAGAGGTTGAAGATTGCGAGGAAGCTGACGAAGAGGAAATGGCGAAACATAGGCCCGTATGTTACTATGTGCTAAATAATGGTGATGTCGAAGATCAGAATGAATTCTTCGAAAGACCTGACCAGGATATGAGGAATCATCTGAAGCCTCTTTACATAAGAGCCAAAATAAAAAATGTAGGCATCAACAAGGTCCTCGTTGATGGAGGGGCAGCGGTGAACTTAATGCCCCAGTATATGCTGAAGAGGATTGGCATGTTTGACACAGACATAAAACCACATAACATGGTCTTGTCCAACTATGAAGGAAAAGTAGGACATACCTTGGGAGTTATCCAAGTAAACCTAACTGTGGGTTCAGTCACAAGGCCAACTATGTTCATGGTAATACCAGTAAAGGCGAACTATAACCTTTTGTAGGAAGAGAATGGATTCATGAAGTGGCTGTCGTACCGTCGACAATGCACCAGAGGTTGACTATCTAGAGAGAAGATGGAATAGTCGAAAACATAGAAGGAGACCAAAGTTAATATATGTCTGAAGTGAATCAAGTCAACAAAACAAGCTTCGACAAAAACCTAGCCAACATAGGGCCATGTCAAGCAGCAGAGGAGATATATTCTCCAAATAAGAATGCTCTATACTATTTATCTCTTCACCCTAGTGGATTTCAGTGGAACAGAGAGATAATGGGAGACCCCGAAGAGACAGAACACATCGAAGGATTACCAGGGACACGGCCAACTGGCTAGGACGAAGACGTTGAATATGTCTGAGTTATCCTTCTTCGAAAAGATTTCGGCTTACATAGCCGAGAATAAAAGAAAAGTGGCTCTTGAAGCCGAAATATCAAACATGGCTGTCGAGGCCATTCAAAAAGAATCAGAAGTACCAGGTCCAGGGATACACTTTATCCCAGAACCACCTAACGCTAAGATCTCTGACGAACAGGTTTCAAGCGAACAAACGAGTCAAAGATTAGACGCAATTTATGACAAAGAACCTTTGAGATTCGAAAAGGATCCAATGGCACCAAATGTAAAGATGTTGGCTCAAGACCCACTCGAAGAAGTAGATCTTGGAGACGGGAGTTTGAAGAGAGTAACATATATCAGCGCAAAATTGGAGCTAGTCTTAAAAACAAAGGTCATTGCGTCTCTAAAAGAAAATAAAGATTGCTTCGCCTGGGATTATGATGAGATGCCTGGTTTAGAAAGAGAGCTGGTCGAACTGAGGTTGCCAATAAAAGAAGGGAAGAATCCCATCAAGCAAACTCCAAGAAGGTTCTTGCCAGAGATCCTCTCAAAAATGAAAATAGAAGTCGAAAGACTTCTCCGTTGCAAATTCATTAGGACTACGAGGTATGTCGAATGGATTGTCAATATAGTACCTGTTATTAAAAAGAATGGTTCTTTAAGGGTATGTATAGACTTTCGTGATTTTAATGCAGCAACCCCTAAAGATGAATATCCTATGCATGTGGCAGAAATGTTAGTAGACTCAGCTGCAGGCTTCGAATATCTAAGTATGTTAGATGGATATTCAGGATATAACCAAATCTTCATTGCAGAAGAAGATGTGTCCAAAACAGCTTTTCGTTATCCTGGGGAAATAGGCACCTATGAATGGGTCGTTATGCCTTTTGGTTTGAAAAATGCTGGGGCAACTTATCAAAGAGCAATGAATTCTATATTTCATGATTTTATAGAAACGTTTATGCAGGTGTACATAGATGACATTGTTATAAAATTTGTTTCAGATGAGAGTCATCTCGATCATTTCCGCCAATCATTCGAAATAATGAGAAAATATGGCTTGAAGATGAACCCCCTTAAGTGTGCTTTCTTTGTGCAGGCTGGAGACTTCCTAGGCTTCGTAGTCCATAAGAAGGGAATAGAAATTAACTAAAATAAAACGAAGGCCATTATGGATACGAAACCTCCGTCCACGAAGAAGGAGTTGCAATCACTGTTGGGAAAGATAAACTTCTTGAGAAGATTTATCTCTAATTTGAATGGGCGAACACAAGCTTTTTCCCCCTTACTCCGTCTGAAGCAAGGAAAGTTCGAATGACATGCTGAGCATCAAGAAGCTTTCGATAGAATCAAGCAATATTTGATGCACCCACCCATCTTGTCACCTCCAAATGGGAAGAAGCATATGAGGCTTTATATATCAGCCTCCGATACCACAATAGGTAGCATGTTAGCGCAAAGATGAAAATGGCATCGAAAGGGCCATTTATTACTTAAGTAGGGTACTTAATGACGCAAAGACTAGGTATACTGCCATAGAAAAACTCTGCCTTTGTTTATATTTCTCTTGTATAAAACTTAAGTATTATATAAAACCAGTTTATGTTTCATCTCATTTTGATGTTATTAAACACATGCTATCTAAACCAATATAGCACAGTCAAATTGGTAAATGGGCTTTAGCCCTCACTGAGTATTCCTTAACCTTTTGTCCTCTTAAGGCAATGAAAGGACAAGTTGTATCAGATTTCATTGTAGACCATGTAGTGGTCAAAAACCCCCAACAATATGTTGAATTGAAACCTTGGAAATTATATTTCGATGGTTCAACACACAAAGAAGGAAGCGGGGTTGGCATACTTATAATTTCTCCTGATGAAATTCTAACAAAACTCAAGTACAAAATAGAAGGGCCTCTATGCTCCAACAATGAAGCGGAATATGAAGAATTGCTTGTAGGACTTGAAGCCTTGTTGAAATTGGGGGCAACCAGAGTCAAAATTAAAGGAGATTATGAATTAGTAATAAAGCAGCTGACAAAAGAATACAAATGTATTAAAGAAAATTTTATCATGTATTTTGTCATGACGAATAGGCTGCTCAAAAATTCGAATACGTGGATTTGAAACACGTCTCGAGAGTAAATAATCAAGAAGTAAATGACTTGGAACGACTAGCTTCAGGGTATAAAGTATCAAAAGAAAAGTTGGAAGAATTAATTGAAGTAAGAGGAAAGGTAATGGCAACGAAATTGTCTCCAACAGACTTAGAGAATACACCACTAGGCTTCGCCAACGAGGAAGAGTTCGAAGTATTAAACATAGACTCTCTAGCAGATACATATTGGAGAAGTCCGATTGTCAATTACTTGAAAGTGATCGCGACTTTACGTGTCTATAAATCTGATAACTGCAAGTGCACAGTCGTGTCGTGTAGTTTTAAAAGATATCGAATCCACAGGGACTATGAATCGATCTACCGTTATCTAAGGTTACTATGTAAAGCTAGGGCTACTAAAATTTTGATTGTTTCTAAGGGGAAGTGAGTGAAAAATTAAGAATATAATAAAAGACAGATATCAGTATGTATTTCGTTTAACTTAAGGTGATCCGGAGGTCCATTGGCTTTTGCATAATTTAATTAAAAATCTTTACTAATTCAATTGATTAAAAATCCTTGTCTCAAACTTTCGCTCTGTTGATTTAGATTACCGTCCTAATCCTAATGTACGCTTTCGCCATCCCATTAGATTTTAGAAAAGCTTTTTGGAAACAACGTAATTAATAAAATGCCCGTTTTATGAAGTTGTTATCTATTTAAATCTCCTAATCTCAAACTTTCGCTCTGTTGACTCGGAACATGCTAATATCCCTAACGTACGCTTTCGCCATCCCGTCGGGTGTAAAAACAATTTTTGAAAATAAATAAGTCCTAATTAGTTTTAATACACTTTCGCCATCCTTAAAACTAATGTCCTATGTCTACTATCCAGTTAAAGATCTCAAACTTTCGCTCTATTGATTTTAACCTTTGACCGTCTTAACCCCTCAAACTTTCGCTCTATTGGTTTTAAGACTTACTAATTAAATTAGACATACAAACCAAAAACAAGTGATATTTAATAAAACATAATTAAGCCAATTTATTTCGGACCCCTCGGTTAACTTACTTTACATACCGACATCATAATAATTTAGCCAGACATATTAATATGGTTAAACATGCATAAATCGGTCCGGTTCATAATAATAGGCATAGTAAATGGCATACAATATATCATGCAAATAATAATATAAATTAAAGCAGTAAATAAAAACCTGAATTAAATAAATGGTAATTGAATCTTCGAGTACTGAACTTCCACCACAGGTTGGCTGGATCGTTCTTCGAATGGCAGTAAATAAAACAAGGAAATAAAGCGATAAATATAACGTAAGGCTAGATCTATAAAAAGTTCACAACAATTTCCAGTATAGAAATCGTTGTGAGAAAATAAGTGTTTGAATGAAAGCAGAATAAAGAAATACGGTTCGCGGTACAATTTCGGCAGCACTTCGTTGGCAGGAAACCGGACTCCATGAAAGTGAGGTAGCAGGTCCTATTTATAGGAGAGGTTTTGCTGTGACGTTGCGTGAAAAGTGGGGATTTTTGCAGACTGGGTGTGGAGACGTGCGTCTCCGTTTCTTCAGGAGGACTGGGTGCAGGACTTGAGACGTGCGTCTCAAGTGGAGAAAATCCAGGAGCAGTTGGAGACGGGCGTCTCCTCTTGGTGACGTGGCAGAAGAACGTTGGAGACGTGCGTCTCCACTTGCTGGGAAGGTTTGGGCCACGCGCCTTTGGTTCCATGGTGGGCTGGACTGTCTCTTTTGGGCCTTTTGGGTCCTAATTGCACCCCTCTTTCACTTTAGCACTCCTTTTTCATCTTTTAGGCATAAATATTGGTCATTTAAGCTCCATTTTCTTTCCTTTTCGCAAATAGTCGTAATTAGAGTGTGGAACCTGAAACAAAGCAAATACTCGCGTAATATCACAATAAATTAACATAATAAATGGAAAATGCTATAAATATCTATGGATTTCAAGCTAAATATACGATATAAAATCGTGTTATCAAATTCCCCCATACTTGAACCTTTGCTTGTCCTCAAGCAAAATAATAAGATAAAGATAAATGAAACACACTTCCACCACGTCGTTCGGTCATACTCAGCTACATAGTGTTCTTATTTGAAAATAATGATAATGATCCTAGCAATAAACTTATAGTGACAACACTAAACAACTCCCAGTATACATACCAATCCGAATCATGCCATTATAGCTCGACCTTTTTGACTCGTCATCATGTTTCACCCTTTTCATTCGCGCGCAATCACATTAAGCCCATTATCTTGGAGTTCTGGCACAATAAGTGGTATACTCCTTAGCCCTCACTTGTAGATTGTGGGGAATCGGACAATAGTCCTTCCTACCAAGTTCAGTACCAGACGACTTCTGAACCAATCGACAATGAGTTTTTAAATTCTCTGTATTTGAGATTTGCGACCGTTAGGTTAAATGATCTTGTGAGGATCACCTTACTTAGTAGGCACATTTCTTATTATGGTTAAGCACATAATTATTATTATGAGGATCATACACTTATATTCATCGACTCTCTGCGTAGTTTGTATCTAAGACGGTGCCGACTGCTAGAATAAACTACTAAGGGCTACTTCAAAACTTAAAGTTGATGGTTTTGGTATAAGGGGTATTCAAATCGGTTACGCATACTCGGGGGTTTTAGAGTGTTGGGACAATAGGGTTATGACTATATTCAATTTCTATGCGTTGAGTGTTTGAGTAGCTTCGTAATTCTCGAACGTGTGGGGTTTGCGTTTATCGTTTAGGAGCAAAATTTTTGTTATGGCTCAAGAAAATGGAAGAAATTGAAATAACTACGGAATTATTCATATAAGACTTAAATTCCATAAATATTCTTTTATTGAATTAGAAAAACATTACAAGGAAGGGAAATAACTGAAGGGAAAAATAAAACTAAAGGAAATATAAATAATACGACTCCCCCAGACTTAGATGATGCAATGTCCTCAGTGCATAAGAACTACTCCTCATTGTTGCGGTTGCGGGAACTGCTTGCGCCTCTTGTACGAACACGGCGACGTCTATCAGGAGGAGAGTCATTTACACGAATGTACAGATCATGCAAATATGTAGCAATTTCAGTGTATTGACTTTCGTTCCTAATAGCATAGTCACGGTGCTCCTGTTGCATCTCTCGGATGAGCCAAATTGTTTCAGTTTGGTTTGTCTGCATAGCTTGAACGAGTCGATCTTGGCGTTGAATAGCAGCATACATGGCCTCAAGAGTGATTGGCGGAGGGTTGTTTGGAGGAGGTTGGTTGACATCAGCTTGTCCTTGGTTGAGTTCTTCTTCATGTGCATCCATAGGTTCATTAGGATGTTCTTGTTGGTTATCTTGAGGGTTGTCTTCAATAAGCCTCCAACGTTGAACATAACGGATGTTGATTCTTTCAGGGCATGGAAGGATGACATAAGGAATAGGAACTTTGTTGACGACCAAAGTGTATCGGCCGTCATGGCGGGGTGAAACCAAGTGGGAGTCACGGCAGTAGGTGAGATCGAGTGACTAAGCAGGCTTCATGAGATGTGAGAGTGAGAGGAGCTCGTCACCAAGACCTAAAGCACAAGCCAAGGAAGTAATAATTCCGCCAAGCAAGAATGGGTTTGTAGCGGGGGCGTTGACTAAGCCTTGGATGTGTTGGAACATAAACGGTGCGGCGTTGAAACGGATATTGTTAAGCGCACAGTAGAGGAAAAATAGTTCATGTTGGTTTACCTTGTGGTTGTTAGATCTCGCAAAAATAGTATGCCCCAAGACACGTTGAAAATAACGTATAGCGGGGTTTTGAATGTGAGAAGCATGGAGAGCTCTCCAACCGGTAGGAATTTCGCCAGTGAGATTGAACCAAAATTCAAAAGGGAGATCCTCCCAAGATCGACCATTGAGTTCTTGAAAGATTGAGCGGTGAGCATTTGGTGCATGATTAAAATGCAAATATGAAGCTACGATATCTTGATCTAGAGTATATTCATGGTTGAACATCTGAAATTGGATGCTACCGGTTGAGAGTGGTTGATTAGAGGGAGTGTCGTAGTTGAAAGAACTCAAAAATTCTAAGACGAGCGGCTCATAAGTAGGTACGGGTTCGGTACAAAGGTGGTGGAGGCTAGATTTTGTGAGCAAACGGGTAACACCATCAATGAGACCCAGAGTTTCTAGACACTCGGTGTTCACAAATTTTGTGGGAACAACCGAACGTTCGTAGAAGGCGACATATTTTGTTCGTTGAGCATCATTGTCGTCATCTCGGAAGATAATATTTGAAAGGTCGGGAGGTGGTCTCTCGGGACGCTCACTACGGATGAATGAACGTGGAGGCAAGGTGAGTATGGAAATGAAAAATAGAAATGGAGTGTAGGAGAATAGAGAATGGTATGAAGGTTGTGAAGAAGAAGAGTGGTGGTGGTGTGGTTTTATAGTGAGGTTTGAAAATGGTGTGGTTAATGGAGAATTAAAATGGATTAATGGTGGTGTTTGAAGTTTGAATGGAGTAGAGAATTGGGAAATGAATAGAGTTTAAGAGGTGAATGATGGAGGATGAATGAGGTTTATGGAGTTTAAATGGAATAAATAAGGGGAAGAATGAAGAAGATTGGAAGATGAATTTTTGAAATTCAAATTCAAAATTCAAAATGGGAGTTATGGTGGTGCTGCAGCGTGGTCAACAATGCAGACTGCTGCCCTTGGGAGACGCGCGTCTCAGGCAGTCAGTCTGCAAGGGGACAAAGCATGGAGACGTGCGTCTCCTGTCCTCAGAAAGATTCCTGCTGGTCCCACACAGATGGAGACGTGCGTCTCCTGTTGTAGGCAAGTGGTTCACGCGTGCAAGGGACCAGACAGTGCTGACAGATGCCATAAATTGTCCATCAGTTCAGAGCAGTGTCGAATTTTAATACTATTAACAGCAAAAGGTGATAAACAAGCAAATATGTAGCAGTCAATAGCAGTGTAACATAACACAGTAGCAGTAATCAAAAGAATATTGCATTTAAAATTAAACCGGTACTGAGTGTTAACATAAGCAGAATGTAAAATGCAGAAAAATGAAAGTCTAAACTTATGAATAAAAATTGCTAAAACTAGAAATAAAATCTAATAATCTAATACGGTAACATCTAGCCACGTCTATGGTTATGCTCATTAGATTGAATGTGTTTGAAAACTTCGTCGAACTGAGCATTTACGGTGTCGATAAAATCGAAGAACTGCATTTGCAAAGTGTGTAGCTCGTTGCGCACATGTTGGACATCTTGTTGTAATGCAGTGATGGCTTGCTCGTGCGTGTTCAGATTAGGCATTCTTTGATTCACCGATGCGGTGGATGTAGCGGGTTGTTGTTGCTCGAGCTCGACATCAGTCATATCAACAGTGTAATCATCAACAGAATCTTCAGAACGAGTTTCAGGCTCATACTCAGATATAGGTTCATCAACAGGAAGAGGTTCGTAATCAGGAATGGGTTCATCTTCAGGATTAGGTTCATAGTAACCAGGAGGAGTGTCAGGCTCAGATTCTGATACATGCATTTCCTCATCAAAATGTTCATAGGCTTGAGGGGTTTTAGGTGAGGGTTCTCTTTCAGGAATCTGATCAAAGAAAAGCCAGTTGGCAGGGTTGTGCACACTCGTCCTAGGACTCGGTAAAGTGAACTGATCCAAAACTTTGTTATCAATGAGTAAATCAAACTGATCAGGTCCAAGGTTACCGATGATTCCTCGGTTAAAGCAGAAGTGAATATCCATAGAATTGTGGGAGCCAAGAGGTGTCAATCTAAGCAAAGGTACTCTCAATCCTATAGCATTAGCAATCATAGTGACAAATCTGCCGATCCTAATAGGTGAAACTTCGTCATGCGTGATGCGCTCGAAGTTTGTTAGCATGAATGCGATGGCATTGACCGGGCGATTTTGAGAGGTACAAAACATGATGAACAACTCTTCTCTAGAGACTTCAGTGACATTATCGGGTTTACCAAAAATGTAGTGAGCAAGGATCTTATGGAAGTATCTGAAAGCTGGGTTATGGATGTTCTCAGATTGAAATTCATTCTCTTCAGGGTTGTCGTTCCCAGTGATCTTGCCCCAGTATTTTTCCAACTCCCAGTAAGCAAGATTGTCTTCAGCTACTTTGGTGTATGCATCTGATCCATGAGGTAGTTCTAACATTTCAGCAAAATCTCGGATGCAGAAATTAAACTCCATACCAAAGAGTCTAAAGAGAATAACTCATTTTCTCAGTCCTTGTCCACAGTTTGGAAGTTAGGTCAGGGAGCTCAAGAATTCCAGAGTGAGCTTCCGGTAAGTGCTAAACTTGCGGAACAAGTGAGAACCAGTCCAACCAATTTGGTTAAGCAGGTGCAGGATGCTTTCTTCGATACCAAGTTTCACCATAGTTGGTTGGTGAGGATAGCAAGTCAAATCCATGTGTCTTTCAGCCAGCTTATTAAATCTTGCTTCTTGTCCTCTACCACGGAACACAACTTCCATATTATCAACTTCTTGCATCGTAGTTAGTAGTTAAATGAAAAACCTAGAAGTTGAAAATATTAAGATTAAGTTAGAACTAGGCTAGTGTTAATTTTAAAAATAGAATAAAATAAAATAAAATAAAATAAATGAAATAAAATTAAGTAACAAGTTATAATAATAATTATAATTATAAAAAGGAAATATTTTCTCGAAGTAAGATAGCAGTTATAATTATAATAATCATTATAAGATGTAAGAAAAAAGGTAAAAAATGATTAAAGTTAGAATAGATTATTTAAATAAAAATAAAAGTTTTAAAAATAAAAATAAAATAAAAGAATAAGTAAATGTGGGTTGTCTCCCACCAAGCGCTTTGTTTAATGTCGTAAGCTCGACGATTTTTAAAATAGAAAACTATTTTTTCGAAAGAGCGGGCAGTTCGTCAAGTTTAAAAACTTCGATGTTTTCATCGTATTCGAGATGATGGTAATACTTAAGACGTTGCCCATTTACGACAAAAGGTTTGACGGTTTCTCCTTTGATTTCTATCGCTCCACTCGGAAATATGTTAGTTATTTCGAAAGGGCCAGACCATCTAGATCGTAACTTGCCAGGAAATAATTTTAGTCTAGAATTAAATAAAAGTACTTTATCGCCTATGCTAAAATTTTTCCTAGATATACGCTTGTCGTGCCATTTTTTCGTTCTCTCTTTATAGATTTTGGCGTTTTCATAAGCGTCTTGTCTAAGTTCTTCTAATTCGTTTATGTCTAGAAGTCGTTTCTCACCAGCGGCAGTGTAGTTAATGGCCCAATAGGCTTTATGTTCTAACTCTACCGGTAGGTGGCATGATTTTCCATAAACGAGTTTGAATGGGGTAGTTCCTATTGGAGTTTTGAAAACTGTTCTATAAGCCCATAAAGCTTCATTTAGCTTGGTTGACCAATCTTTCCTAGATATAGCAACAGTTTTCTCCAATATTTGTTTTATTTCGCGGTTAGATACTTCTACTTGACCGCTTGTTTGTGGATGGTATGGTGTAGCTATTCGATGATTCACTCCATATTTTCGAAGGAGTTTCTCAAGTATTCTTGAAATGGAATGGGAACCACCATCGCTAATTACCAATCTTGGCACACCGAACCTAGGAAAGATGACGTTTTTGAAGAGTTTGATAACTACTCGTGTATCGTTTGTAGGAGAAGCAATAGCTTCAATCCATTTTGAAACGTAATCGACAGCTACGAGTATATATTGATTTCCAAACGATGACGGAAACGGACCCATAAAGTCTATTCCCCAGACGTCAAATATTTCTACTTCCAGAATGCCCTTTTGAGGCATTTCATCTCGTCTTGAAATGTTTCCAGTTCGTTGGCACCTATCACAGCTTAGTACAGCAAAATAAACGTCTTTCCACAGGTTGGGCCAGAAGAGTCCTGATTGAAGAATTTTGGCGCAGGTTCTAGATGTGCTATGGTGTCCTCCACACGGTGCAGAATGACAATGTGTTATTATGCTTCTTATCTCTTCCTCGGGTACACAACGTCTAAAGATTCCATCGGGGCCTCTTTTGAAAAGGAGTGGGTCGTCCCAATAGTAATGTTTTAGGTCATGGAAGAATTTCTTCTTCTGTTGGTAACTTAGATCAGGAGGAAGCACACCAACAGCTAGGTAGTTTACGAAATCTGCATACCAAGGTGTGTCAGATCGGGCTAAAGCTATTTCTGCTAATTTGTTGGTTTCAGAGTTTGGATAGTACGGTTCGAATTCATTCGCTTCTAATTGGGCGATGAGTCTTTCATAAGGGAAATCGTCGTCAATTGGTACTTGTTCGGGTTTCAGATTTTCTAATCGAGAGAGGTGATCTGCTACGACATTTTTAGTGCCCTTTTTATCTTTAATTTCCAGGTCGAACTCTTGTAGTAACAAGATCCATCTCAAAAGTCTTGGTTTAGCGTCCTTTTTGGTTAGGAGGTACCTAATGGCGGCGTGGTCAGTGTATATGATTATTTTGGCTCCTACCAGGTAAGAACGGAACTTGTCTAATGCAAATACGACAGCTAATAATTCTTTTTCTGTCGTGGCATAATTCATCTGAGCTTCGTCTAGGGTTCTACTCGCATAATATATGACATGTAGTTTCTTATCCTTTCTTTGTCCTAGAACGGCTCCTACAGCATAATCACTTGCGTCACACATTATTTCAAAAGGTTCATTCCAGTCGGGAGGTTGCATAATTGGCGCAGAGATTAATGCTCGTTTAAGCGTTTGAAATGCTTCAGTGCATTTATCGGTGAAAATAAATTCGGCGTCTTTCATTAGTAGTTCAGTTAAGAGAAATCCTTAATGAAACGTCGGTAAAAACCAGCGTGTCCTAGAAAACTTCTTATTTCTCTAACGGTTTTGGGAGGTTGAAGGTTTTCGATAATTTCGATTTTTGCTTTATCAACTTCGATTCCTCTATCGGATACGATGTGTCCAAGTACAATTCCTTGTCGAACCATGAAATGGCATTTTTCCCAATTAAGGACCAGGTTTACGCTTACGCATCGTTTAAGTACCATTTCAAGGTTTTCTAAACATGTTTCGAAACTTCCTCCACAGACAGAGAAGTCGTCCATAAAGACCTCCATTATTCCATCTAGGAAGTCGGCAAATATTGCCATCATGCATCTTTGGAAGGTCGCGGGTGCATTGCAGAGTCCAAAAGGCATTCGTCTATAGGCGAATGTACCATAAGGACAGGTAAATGTGGTCTTCTCTTGGTCGTCAGGGTGGATAGGAATTTGGAAAAATCCGGAGTATCCATCCAGATAACAGAAATGCGAGTGTTTAGCTAGGCGTTCGAGCATTTGATCTATGAAAGGTAAAGGGAAATGGTCTTTTCGGGTAGCTTTGTTTAGCTTCCTATAGTCAATGCACATTCTCCGTCCAATTTGGGTACGTTGTGCTACAGATTCGCCTTTAGCATTAGTGATTACAGTAACTCCTCCTTTCTTTGGTACGACGTGAACAGGACTAACCCATTTACTATCGGATATAGGATATATTATTCCAGCTTCTAGCAGTTTTTGGATTTCCTTTTTAACCACATCGCTCATAATAGGATTTATTCGCCTTTGATGTTCCCTAGAGGTTTTACTATCGTCTTCGAGCATAATGCGGTGCATACACAGAGAAGGGCTTATACCTTTCAGATCTGATATGTTATATCCTAAAGCGGTAGGGTATTTTCTTAGGACATTAAGTAATTTTTCAGTCTCGGTTCGTCCCAAGTTGGCGTTCACTATAACTGGTCGGTTTAGTTCTTCATCTAGAAATTCGTATCTAAGATCGGTAGGAAGTGTTTTCAGCTCTATAGCAGGTTTCTTAGGTCCAGGTATAGGATCGGGAGTTAAGGCTAAGCATTCACTCAGGTGGTTATCTTGATATTCCTCACGCCAGTTGTCATCTTCAAGAATTGGCGGCATAGGAATTCTTAGGATCTCGGTTTCCTTATTTGGTTCGGATTTTACTTCTTTGACACACTCGTCGATTATGTCAGCAGAACAGCATGTGTCAATTATAGACGGTTCTTTTAGGAATTGGGAAAGGATAAATTCTATTTTCTCTTCTCCTACTTCGAAAGTAAGCTTTCCTCGCTTTACATCTATAATTGCACCAGCGGTTGCTAAAAATGGTCTTCCTAATATGATCGGGATGTTAGAATCTTCTTGGATATCCATAATGATGAAGTCAGTTGGGATGTAGAATTGACCTACACGAACAGGGATATTCTCTAACATTCCTACAGGGTATTTGACTGAACAGTCAGCTAGTTGAAGGGACATTCTCGTTGCTTTAAGCTCACCTAGATTGAGTTTCTTACAGGTCGAAAGAGGCATCAAACTAACACTAGCTCCTAAGTCGCATAAGGCTTTCTCTATGATGGTTTTTCCTATTACGCAGGGTATAGAGAAACTACCAGGGTCTTTCAGTTTTGGAGGCATGTTATTTTGGATGATAGCGCTACATTCAGCGGTAAGCGTTATAGTTTCGTTATCCTCGAGTTTCTTTTTGTTTGATAAGATTTCTTTTAAGAACTTAGCGTATGAAGGCATCTCAGTTATGGCTTCTGTGAACGGTATGGTTATGTTTAATTGCTTCAGAAGTTCTACAAATCTTTTAAATTGCGCTTCGGTTTTTGATTTAGCTAATCTCTGAGGGTAAGGAATTGGTGGCTTATAAGGCGGTGGTGGAACATAAGGTTTCTCTTTTTCAGGTTCCACTTCGTTATTGTTCTCATCAGTCTTAGCAGTTTGTTCGTCAGTTGTTTTCTTTTGGGTTTCCTTTGGCTCTTGTTGTGACATGGGTATGTTTTGAGTTCTAGGATCTATGGGTCCATCGTAATTCGTTCCACTTCGTAGTGTTATCGCGTTCGCATGTCCTTTAGGATTGGGTTGAGGTTGAGCAGGAAACGTGCCAGCAGGGGCAGCAGTAGGTGCTTGTTGTTGAGCTACTTGTGAGATTTGAGTTTCTAGCATTTTGTTATGCGTAGCTAAGGCATCTACTTTATTCGATAGTTGTTTTAGTTGCTCGCTATTGTGGATGTTTTGATTTAGGAAGTCCTTATTGGTTTGTTGTTAGGAGGCTATGAAGTTCTCCATCATGATTTCTAGATTTGACTTCCTAGGGGTGTTTTGAGCAGCTACAGGCGCTTTTTGGTAGCCAGGTGGTACAGCAGGTGCTTGTCCAGGTGCGTACAACGCATTGTTGTTCTTATAAGAAAAGTTCGGATGGTTTTTCCATCCAGGGTTGTACGTGTTAGAATAAGGGTTTCCTTGAGCATAGTTTACTTGATCAGATGGGACTCCAGTCAAGAGTTGACATTCAGCAACTACATGTCCAGTCAATCCACAAATCTCGCAGTTAGGTGTTACAGCGGCAGCGGTGGCTGAAGGAGTGATGGTTAAGTTCTCGATCTTTTGAGTTAAAGCGTCTACTTTAGCGTTAACGCGGTCTATACCACTTATTTCGTACATTCCTCCTTTGGTTTGGGCTTTCTCTAGAGCGGCTCGTTCTCCACCCCATTGGTAATGGTTTTGTGCCATGTTCTCTATGAGTTTGTATGCTTCATCATGGGGTTTGTCCATTAATGCTCCGCCAGCAGCGGCATCTATAGTCATTTTAGTGTTATATAAGAGACCACCATAGAAAGTATGGATGATCAGCCATGGTTCGAGTCCATGATGAGGGCATATTCTAAGCATGTCCTTGTAACGTTCCCAAACTTCGAAGAGTGATTCGTTATCTTTCTGGGTAAATCCGTTGATTTGACCTCTAAGCATAGCAGTTTTGCTAGGCGGAAAGTATCTCGCTAAGAATACTCTCTTCAATTCGTCCCACGTAGTTATGGAATTGGAAGGCAGGGATTGAAGCCACGCTCTCGCTCTATCTCTCAAGGAGAAAAGGAAAAGGCGTAATCGAATAGCTTCAGAACTAACGTTGTTGGCTTTGATAGTGTCGGCGTATTGCACGAACACAGATAAATGGAGATTGGGGTCGTCTACAGGGCTTCCAGAGAATTGATTCTGTTGAACAGCTTGGACCAGCGAAGGTTTGAGTTCGAAGTTGTTTGCCTCAATCGCAGGTGGCGCGATACTTGAATGCGGTTCAGCGCGCGAAGGAGCGGCATAGTCTCTTAGAGGACGAATAGCAGCCATCTCTAACTTCGGGATAATTTGATTGATTTGATCAGTAAGAGTCAATTCCTGATTAATCGGAATATCTGCTACTTCGGGAAGATTGCGAGCTCGACGTTTGACGTTAATGAAACGTTCGATCTCGTTAATTCGTTGTATTAAATCTCCTCCTTGTGAACGAGTATTTGGCATACAATCGTTCAGAAAGAAAGGGAAGAATTGTCCTAGTCTCTACGGTGTAATAGTGAGTTACGATATCGACTTAAATAGTCCCCGGCAACGGCGCCAAAAACTTGATCGCGACTTTACGTGTCTATAAATCTGATAACTGCAAGTGCACAGTCGTGTCGTGTAGTTTTAAAAGATATCGAATCCACAGGGACTATGAATCGATCTACCGTTATCTAAGGTTACTATGTAAAGCTAGGGCTACTAAAATTTTGATTGTTTCTAAGGGGAAGTGAGTGAAAAATTAAGAATATAATAAAAGACAGATATCAGTATGTATTTCGTTTAACTTAAGGTGATCCGAAGGTCCATTGGCTTTTGCATAATTTAATTAAAAATCTTTACTAATTCAATTGATTAAAAATCCTCGTCTCAAACTTTCGCTCTGTTGATTTAGATTACCGTCCTAATCCTAATGTATGCTTTCGCCATCCCATTAGATTTTAGAAAAGCTTTTTGGAAACAACGTAATTAATAAAATGCCCGTTTTATGAAGTTGTTATCTATTTAAATCTCCTAATCTCAAACTTTCGCTCTGTTGACTCGGAACATGCTAATATCCCTAACGTACGCTTTCGCCATCCCGTCGGGTGTAAAAACAATTTTTGAAAATAAATAAGTCCTAATTAGTTTTAATACGCTTTCGCCATCCTTAAAACTAATGTCCTATGTCTACTATCCAGTTAAAGATCTCAAACTTTCGCTCTATTGATTTTAACCTTTGACCGTCTTAACCCCTCAAACTTTCGCTCTATTGGTTTTAAGACTTACTAATTAAATTAGACATACAAACCAAAAACAAGTGATATTTAATAAAACATAATTAAGCCAATTTATTTCGGACCCCTCGGTTAACTTACTTTACATACCGACATCATAATAATTTAGCCAGACATATTAATATGGTTAAACATGCATAAATCGGTTCGGTTCATAATAATAGGCATAGTAAATGGCATACAATATATCATGCAAATAATAATATAAATTAAAGCAGTAAATAAAAACCTGAATTAAATAAATGGTAATTGAATCTTCGAGTACTGAACTTCCACCACAGGTTGGCTGGATCGTTCTTCGAATGGCAGTAAATAAAACAAGGAAATAAAGCGATAAATCTAACGTAAGGCTAGATCTATAAAAAGTTCACAACAATTTCCAGTATAGAAATCGTTGTGAGAAAATAAGTGTTTGAATGAAAGCAGAATAAAGAAATACGGTTCGCGGTACAATTTCGGCAGCACTTCGTTGGCAGGAAATCGGACTCCATGAAAGTGAGGTAGCAGGTCCTATTTATAGGAGAGGTTTTGCTGTGACGTTGCGTGAAAAGTGGGGATTTTTGCAGACTGGGTGTGGAGACGTGCGTCTCCGTTTCTTCAGGAGGACTGGGTGCAGGACTTGAGACGTGCGTCTCAAGTGGAGAAAATCCAGGAGCAGTTGGAGACGGGCGTCTCCTCTTGGTGACGTGGCAGAAGAACGTTGGAGACGTGCGTCTCCACTTGCTGGGAAGGTTTGGGCCACGCGCCTTTGGTTCCATGGTGGGATGGACTGTCTCTTTTGGGCCTTTTGGGTCCTAATTGCACCCCTCTTTCACTTCAGCACTCCTTTTTCATCTTTTAGGCATAAATATTGGTCATTTAAGCTCCATTTTCTTTCCTTTTCGCAAATAGTCGTAATTAGAGTGTGGAACCTGAAACAAAGCAAATACTCGCGTAATATCACAATAAATTAACATAATAAATGGAAAATGCTATAAATATCTATGGATTTCAAGCTAAATATACGATATAAAATCGTGTTATCAGAAAGATCCTTCGACAAATGCATAAAGGAAAGTAAAATACAGAGCCTTGTCATATTTCTTGACGGGGAACGAATTGTTCAAGAAAATCCCTGAAGGGGTCTTACTGAAATGCCTTGGCGAAGTAGAAGCCTATCTAGCACTTTCGAATGTACATAGTGGGGCATGTGGCTCACATCAGGCTGGGCACAAAATGAAATGGTTGTTGTTTCGTTATGGAATGTATTGGCCCATTATGTTAAAGGATTGCATAGAATTCGCTAAGGGTTGCCAGGAATGTCAGGTACACGCAAGTATTGCTCCTGCTATTGAACTAAGTTCAATCATCAAGCCATGGCCTTTTAGAGGTTGGGCACTATATTTAATTGGAGAGATTCAACCCACTTCGTCTAAAGGTCATAGATATATATTGGTAGGAGTTGATTATTTTACCAAATGGGTCGAAGTAATACCACTAGCTAACATAGACCAAGAGGATGTGATTGAATTCATTCAAAAACACATACTATATAGATTTGGGATCCCAGAGAGTATAACCACAGACCAAGGATCGGTGTTTACTGGTCGAAAGATGCAAGAGTTTGCGAAAGAAATGGGATTCAAGTTGCTCACTTCCACACCTTATTATGCTCAAGCAAATGGACAAGTCGAAGCAGCCAATAAATTAATAATTGGTTTGATAAAGAAACATGTAGGGAAGAAACCCAAGAATTGGCATAAAACGTTAGACCAAGCACTCTGGGCTTGTCGAACATCACCAAGGAAGCAACCAACACTACGCCATTTCAAACATTTGGACATGATGCAGTACTACCAATCGAAATATATCTGCAATCAGTCAGAATTCAGAAACAAGAAGAGATTTCCCCAAATGTGTATTGGGAAATACTGATGAACGAGGTGGTTGATCTGGATGAAGAAAGATTGCAAGCGCTGGAGATGATAAAGAGGCAAAAAGAAAGGGTATCAAGAGCATATAACAAAAAGGTGAAAGGTAAAGTGTTTGTTAATAATGATTTAGTTTGGAAAGTTATTTTGCCTATGGATCGAAAGAATCAAGCTTTAGGTAAATGGTCTCCACATTGGGAAGGACCTTTTCAAATTTTAAAGGTGTTCTCAAATAACGCCTATGAGATAGAAGAACTGGAAGAAGATCGTAGGATCTTAAAAGTAAATGGAAAGTATCTGAAAAGATACAAGCCGGTCATGCATGAGGTTAAAATCGCAAAAACGTAGTTGATAAAGACTATCGTTATGGCTAAAATGGCGAACATTTCGCCAAGATGGATTCGTCCTTAACAGATTCACAATACAAAGCAAGTAAATGAGAAAAGGTGAAGATATGTTAAAGTCACCATTTAAACCCAGAAAAGATTTCATTGATAGAAACGACTAACATACATATCTAAGCATAGATTACAAAAAAGGCTAACATAGCAAAAGCCAAAACAAGCACTGAAGCATCACTAAGAGATAATAAAATAAAGGCCTACAAAGTCTTCAGCATCCCTTTAATTAACCCGAAGACGCAAATCCTCCAGATTTAGCAAAGGTAAGCTTTCAGCCTCGAAAGCATCAAATGACTCTGTTACACGTAGCCTTCGTGCTATTCCCAGTTTCACAAACATGTGGGACAAGAGCCTTCCATAAGGAAGACAGAAAGGCTTGCCGTGAAGAGAAGTCACAACAGCCTCAGTAAGGTGCTTGAAGATCATTAGGGGGATGTTGATCTTTCGTTTTTGCAGAGCATAAAGCATGAATTGAAGGTCCCACACCATTATGTTTTCCAGATTTTCCTTTCGTGGGCGAAAGTTACCCACAAGGAGTTGATGCCAGATCCTACCCAGGAGTGCATTAAAGGCATGATCAGGGCTAGCAAAAATGCTCCTTAAAACATCAGAAGTGGTCTTGCTGAAGGAATCATCACAAAGAAGACCAGTATTCTCACACCTCATCACTCTGGAAATAAGTTTCTCATAAATGATAATGCGAGAGCCAGAAACTTTGGAAACGATAGTTATCTTTCCCTCTGGGCCCATTTGAACGGATGCATGCATCCAGAAGTCTGCAAGCATATTGGGATATACCGGACCTTCCAGGATAGTAAGGTAGTTCCCCAAGTTTTGAGTGGCGAACATCTGGTCTAGATCAACGCCATGCTGGTAGAACTCTTCAACTGAAGTTTTGAATTCTTTGTGAATCGCATAGATAATGTTGTTAAAGGTTAGAGACATTGTTGCTGCAAGAGAGAGAAATGGGAAAGATGAAAGATTGTTTGAAAGAGTTTTGAGAAAGACGTGAAGAAATGACGAAGAATGACAAAGTTTATATAGAAGTAACTTGCCTCAGAGAGTGGTTACGCTTGGGAAGTTTATTGGGCCACGTGTTGATTCCCTGTGGGAAGATGTATAGTCCATCGTTTCTAGTCTTGGAAGTTGAAGTGTAATCATGAAAAACTGACACACGCACGTCTTAATTAGACGTTTTGGAAAAAGTTGAGTCATAATTAACTGACTACTACGACTTCTAAAGTATTGGAACGTCAAATCAAAGGCGAAGTGGCTGCGAAGGATAATCATGTTGCGTGTATAGTCTATCGAGGCAATTATGTTGGCTAAGAAAGGAAATATAATAAATAGAAAATTGGCCAAGGAAACAGTACTCGTAATATTACATAATGAAAAATAGTCAAGAAAAGATGTATATATCCATTAGCGAGTTCGATTACAAAGGAAGGGTAAACAGTTGGAAAATATTCTAAAGACTATTACAATTAGTTAAAATCCTCAGGAAGATTGTTTTTCATGTTGGAATATTGAGAAGCCAATGTGCCAGAAACGCAATATGTTCTTCGTCTGATACTTCATCAGTTGTATTGTCATGATGTTTTATGGTGAATATAGTGTAGGTAGCTTTAATCTCACTGAACTGTATGGTGTCGATATCCATATAATTAGGGTCAAAGACTTCCCCTGTTGGATGAAGCCCTGTGATAGCGGTTATGTCGAAAAAGAGTTGGGGTAATCATCCCACAGGGGAGATGGAAAGTATTATGGGAAGCATCCCAGAAATACATAGATGCTACTAACATGGTTTGGTTGTATTCTAAACCTGTTTTTGATAGTTGGATTAAATCATAAATCCCTAATTCTTTCCAGAATGGAGCCTTTTTGGCTTCAACTTTGGCTAACCAAGCATAATAAAGCTCAGGATCTTTTGCTAGAGGGATTGCCCTAAAGACCTTAAGAATGTTAGTCATGTATTCTAACCTAATTTTCTCTAGGACTACATGCAGAAGTTTCAGTCGAAGCACCTTCCATGGTGGTATTTTCAGGAATGAGTGGTTTACCCTCCTTATCTATCTTATTTTTGCTAACTAAAGGCCTAGTCTTATAGTAAACAGGAAATAATTTATTCTGAAGGTGATTTTCACGAACCAGTAAAGGACCCATGAAGGCATGAGTTTTTCCAGAAAGTCGGAAAGGGATGATTACCTGAGAGGCGTAAATGGCACGAGTTTCTTCTAGATTTGGTTCTGGAATGTATTGCTAATTTCCCACCTGTGAAGGATGTTGGAGTTGATGAACAGGTTGAGAAGCGTCTGGTGTTTTTGTTGTTGGGTTTTGAACAGTGGAAGACGCCATGAATGAATTGCTTCAGAAATAGAAATGGAATCAAAAAAGGGTTTTTGTGTTTGCGTTCAGGGATGTGAAAGAACGACGGTGAGTGAAGAAGAAAGTATCTGAAACGGTGAAGCCCTTATATTTAAAGGTTTAATAAAACTTTTCAAATCTCTATTTTATTATTTTTAGTAAAAGCTAATATGACACGCGTCAGCAGCTGATTTACCCATCTGACGGTCGAATAGTTATTAGCCTTACTCCTAGTATCTAGGAGTAATAATCATGAATAATGTTAAAACGTGGGAACGCACGTCCTGAAGGGACGTTTTGAAAATGACAAGACGTCTTTGAAAGAAAGGTCATAAATGATTATGACGTTATTCAGAATCTTGGAACTCAAAAGATTACGAGGAGATCGAAATCTCATAATGACAAGAAATGCCCATTTCTATTTAGCTTTCCGAAACAGGAATTCATTGGGGGCAATTTGTTAGCTGGAGATTTCGAATGACATGTATATTCTTCAAAGACTTAAGTTTCGGAGAAAGAATGGCTTTGGATGGCTATTTTTGGGAATGTTATATATGTTGGAGATTCCTAAAATCGAAGCTGAATCGAGATAGGTAGCCTTTGAAGCCTTGAATGGCCTTCGAAATACAAAGTTGTTGAAACTTAAAGTATTTTGACACATTCTCATGAAGGACACGTTGTCACGAATCGAATAGGGTTCGAGCGGGAAGGTTTGAATTTCGAAAAGATCTGCTTGAATCAACGAGGACTGGTGGAGCACAGGGATTCGAAGCGCATGCATGCGAGCAACGTGACATTTCGTTAGCGTAGGACCGTTAGGGTCGAACTAGTATAAATAAGGGTCTTAGTAGTAGGATCCAGTGTGTTCATTTTGTACAAATTACTCACAAATTACTCAAGTGTCAAACGTTAGAGAAAGAGTTTTCGTTGAGAAATGTACGTGTAACACCAACACCTTACATATGCTTGTATTTCTATTACAGAATCGAAGTATCTTTAATTTCCTTTACTTTTTGCGTCAAGTCTTTTCATTTCCGCAATTTACATTCCCTTTACATTCTCGTCGAAGTTTATTAATGTTTATCATCTAACCAATTTATGTTTCGTCGCATCTTTACTTAGTTTATTTTGCAAGTTATTCATAGATTTACACTGTCACATTATAAAAGAACTAAAAAACCAAGAGAACATGAACCAGATTATCTTAAAAGACGAGTTTTTGACACATGTCCTAGGATCAATCTAGTCGATCCTGCAAGTAACCAAAATATATTCATAGTTTGGAGGACTAGCGGTTGTTTACCGGAAATCACCGTAAACAAGTACCACATTGTCTCATACAAAATTCATATATAATGTTATCATCAAAACTAGAATTATTGATCAGAACATTTCATGTTCTAATACCCATGATTCCAATTAAAAACGAAATTAAATTTTAAATAAATTTGAATTATCTCTCTCTTTATTGGTTGTTCCTAAAAATATGAATTTAGGCTCGTATCCATGCAAGTATTTCTTTGAGAGTGGCATTCTTTGTTCGAAATTGGAGAAGAAAGAAAAAAAAAACATTTTACTAATACCTTATTAACACATGTCCATTAAACAACTTGAAAAAGAAAATTATTATAAAAAAAGAAAATGCTAAGATATAAAAATTAAGTTGATAAATAATATTTCATCAAAACTTAATCTTTACATTATTATAAGATTGTATTTAAACATGTGTCTAGACACAACTAACTTACATATAGGTGCTTATAATAACTAACCACATGTTACGAAGAAATAGTAAAGCTGTGGCCCTCTTAGTTATCAAAAAAAAAAAATATGAAACTGTCAATACTTGCCTAATTCTTAATGGACCACTTCTCGAAGGTACAGATCTACTAGGGACCAGAGTGGTCCGCCATAATAATTATCTCATTATTGAGTCTGTCCACAATTTCAGAACAACAATTTACACCACTAGTTTAGAGATAATATCCAACTTGGACACATATTATATATATATATATATATATATATATATATATATATATATATATATATATATATATATATATATATATATATATATATATATATATATATATATATATATATATATATATATATATATATTTCCTCAACCTTCAGCTAAACCAAAACCATTGATTTGTAAGCATGTGTTCTGCAATAATAATAGCAATATTTTCTTTCCTTCTCCTTTTATTCAAAATCTCTTTTCGTCCAAAACAAAATGCCAGTTTCCAAAGAAAACCACCAGGTCCACCAACACTTCCTATAATCGGAAACCTTCACATATTAGGCACACTTCCACATCGAAAACTTCATGAACTCTCCAAAAAATATGGTCCAATCATGTCCTTACAACTAGGTCAAGTACCAGCTATTGTTATTTCATCTTCAAAAGCAGCAGAATTATTTCTCAAAACACACGACCTTGTTTTCGCTACCCGACCAAAGATTCAAGGATCTGAGCTCATGTCTTATGGTTCCAAAGGGGTGGCTTTTTCTGAGTATGGTCCTTATTGGCGTAGTGTAAGGAAGCTTTGCACTTTGAAACTTCTTAGTGCTTCCAAAGTTGAGATGTTTGCTCCTATTAGAAAAGAGGAGTTAAGTGTTATGGTTAAATCATTGAAGAAAGCTGCTTTGGTGGGTGAGGTTGTGAATGTTAGTGAGGTTGTAGAAAATCTTGTTGAAGATATTATATATAAGATGATATTAGGTAGAAGTAAGTATGAGCAATTTGACTTGAAGAAGGTGGTTCAAGAAGAATTGGCTTTGATTGGAGCTTTTAATCTAGCTGATTATGTTCCTTGGTTAGGAGTATTTGATCTTCAGGTATGCATGTACTCCTTCTCCATCTTGATTATAAACCAAAAAAAATTATTTTATATTTACTAAAATATATAAGTGAAACCATATCAAGGCACTTTTTTCTATGGTATATCTAGGGGTGACAATTGAGAAAAATCCACCGTAAAAAAAAAAAAAACTTCAATCCAACCAATCAAAATATCACCAATTTTTACTCTAAAAAAATTGTAACATTACTTCTCAAAATGAAATGGGCAGTGTTGAACTATGTTGTATAATCTAAGATGACAGTGTTGTTCATAGAAATGACGAGGAAGTGATAGAAAAGTAATTTTATATCCACCTTTAAAAAATACTATTATTTTTTGCCCAACTTAAAAAGATGCATGATATATAACATATCAATCAGAATCATAAAATTATAGGATAATACGAGAATTTAATATTAAAGGTTGTGATTTAAAAATAGAGAAATGTTAACGAATGTCTCAGGAATACTTGTTAAGAGTTTAAAAAAGTAAGTAATACTTATATTTAATGTTTTAGAAATGGAAAAAGTGACTTTTTTAAAGAATAACAAAGTTTGTTTTATTGAAATTGCTTGTATTCAACGTATTGGATATTGAAATAAATCATTTATTTAAGGAATTTTTTCTTTATATGAAATGCTTAAAGAATATCCCAGGGACACTCGTTAGGATGACCCTAAAAAATATTTTTAAAATTTTATAAGTTTTTTTTAAGCAAGAGATATATTAGTGAGAGAACTCAAGTTCTCAAGTGATTTCTCTTTCCTCTTAAAAGTGTTTGATTTTTTGAATTTATGTCACATGATTCAATGAATGATACAATCTAATCTCAATCTTTCCTTTTAAATCTGATGTTTCTTATTCATTGTCTCATTCTCTTATAACTTATTCATTCTCATATAATTTGAATTTTATTTTAAATCAATAAAATACCTTATCAGATTTTTTTGACTTATTGTTTAATTATACGATATTGGTCCTTTGATATGTGAACCCATAAATCCATTCATATAAGTACTAAAATGTGTCGATTTTATGTTTAATTTCCATATACTATGGTTTCGTTGTGTTCAGTAAAAATATTTATCTAACAATTTATACTATATACTAATTTAACTCCTTTGTTAGGGATTAAAACGAGGTTTCAAGAAAATCAGTAAAATATTCGATGAGATCTTAGAGATGATAATAGCAGAGCATGAACAAACTACTAATGTAGACAAAGCTAGAGGTGAAGACTTTATAGACATACTTCTTTCAATTATGCACCAAACCATTGATCACGAGAGTGAACAAAATCAAGTCATTGATCGAACCAACATCAAGGCTATTTTACTCGATATGATAGTGGCAGCAATTGATACATCTGCTACATCAATTGAGTGGACTTTATCTGAACTATTAAGACATCCAAGAGTGATGAAAATTCTTCAAAATGAGATACAAGATGAAGTAGGAAATAAGAGAATGGTTGAAGAGAAGGATTTGAAGAAGTTCAATTACCTTGATATTGTGGTTGATGAAATCTTAAGACTCCATCCTGTTGCACCCTTATTACTCCCTCGTGAATCTAGAGAGAGCGTCACAATTGATGGTTATTTCATAGAGAAAAAGACACGAGTCATGATAAATGCATGGGCAATAGGGAGAGATCCTAATATTTGGTCAAATAATGCTGAGGAATTTTACCCAGAAAGATTTATTGACAAAAAAATGAATTATCAAGGATACGAGTTTGAATCTATACCATTTGGTTCTGGTCGTAGGCGTTGTCCTGGAATTCAATTGGGTTTAATTACTATTAAATTGGTTGTAGCTCAACTGGTACATTGTTTTAATTGGGAACTTCCATCTGATATTAATCCTTCAAATTTGAACATGGAAGAAAAATTTGGCCTCACAACACCAAGAGCTCAACAATTACACGCAATACCACATTATCTTTTGGTTGATCCCGAACATGAATAAATCTACGTATATTCAACAAATTTATTACTAATAAATTTAGTGAGTCTAGTTGGTCTCTTATTGATGTTTGTATAAAACAAGTTAATGTATAATACTTTATTTTTATTAATATTAATGTCCAACGTTTGAATTTATTAAATTATTATTGAATAATATATTATAATATTTATCATGTCTAACAATACTTGAAAAATGTTATACTTTGAATAAGACTTCCAAAAACAATATACAAGTACAACTGTACAACAATTTTGAATTTTTTTGGTAAACGAAATAATCATACATAAATTAGTTTTACCCTAAAGCCAACAAAGTTTTGGTAATTTATAATTCTACTACTGGCTAACTTGTTTTAAGTTATAGATGGATATATTCAATTTATAAACAATATTTTTATCAATAACTTCAAGGCCAGAGGGAACTTTCATATAAATATCTTCATTAAAATTGCCATGTTCTATGGACTTTTGTCAATTAACTCAATTATGGCCTTAGAATAACAAGATGGTTCAATTATGGTGGACAACTTAATGTTAAACACCTATCATTTTGGAAAGAAAATTTTGAATAGGGTATAAAGAAGCACCTTAGTTAGGTGATGTGGAGATGGAATGTTTACCTTACAGGATAAAGTAGTGGTGGTTTTGTTATTGAGTTGTATTTACTGGTGGGAGGAATGTGTCGAGGTTATGTAGGTAATATGAGATTTATTAGGTGAATTAGGAGCGAATGTGGTGTTATTAGGTGTGAGGGTGGTAATGTTGTTGTGGTTTACAGGTGTTTCGATGTAGTCCAAAGCATCTTCTTGGGAATTAGGATAATTTAGATCAAGACGATGTATATTAGGATTAGGATAGTTATTGTTGTAAGGGAAAACAATCTCAAAAAACACATTATATTTAGAAATGAAAAGAATTTTACTATGTAAGTCCAATAATATACCATCGTTGACACCTTAAAAAAAATATTTTCTGTTTCTAGAGTCAAATTTAGTTATATGATTTAAAGACCTGGTAGCGCAAACAAATCAATGTTATATTAAACTTTGTTGTGTTCGTGGTGGAAAGCTGGGACATAATGTCTGCTCTGAAGTTTAGTTTGCGCACAACAAGTTCTATTTCGAAGGAAGTAAACCGACATGATTGACTTCGTATTTTTTGTAGATATTTTAGCTGGGGTTCTTTTGTGTAGTACTGTCTCGAGACTTGGTTGGAGATTAATTTAAAGTCACTCTTGGCTTTCAGTATGGAGGCTCTCATCTTGGAGGAAAGAACTCTGCCAGCAATAAGAGACTTGTATTCTGCCTGATTGTTTCTGGCAATGAATTCGAACTTCAATTCTTTCTCGATGAGTGTGTCCCAGGTCCTTCCAAGACTATCACTACGCCTCTCCCTTTTATGTTTGAGGTGCAACCTACTAATAATGCCTACTCCGGGGGCGTCTCCTTGTCTACATGCGAGCTAAATTCTGTCACAAAATCTTCCAGATTTTGCGATTTTATGCTTCCTATTGGGACAAACAAGATGTCATATTTGGAGAGTTCCACCGCCCAAGATACCATCCTTCCGGCCAAATTTGGCTTCTTCAAGACCTGTCGAACAAGGTAGCTGGTTTTATCAAAGATCTGGTGACCCTGAATGTAAGGTCCTCGCTTTCGTACCGCGACGACGAAGGCTAAGGCCAGCTTCTCAATCTTATTATAAAATGTTTTGGCGCCTTTGAACACCTTGATTACGAAATACAGAAGCCTTTCTACCTTTTCTATCTCTTGGACGAGGACTCAGCCCATCGCCTGATCTATGATTGAGAGATAGAGGAGTAGTGGCGATTCCTCCCTCATACAAGTGAGAATGGAAGGCAACGTGAGGAACATTTTTACCCTCTAGAAAGCCTCCTCTCATTATATTCTTTACTTGAATATTTCTTTCTTCTTCAAGGCATCAAAGAAAAGGAAAGCCTTTTCTCCCACACATGAAAGGAAGCGAGATAGTGTGGTGAGGAGGACCAGAGAGTTGTTGCACTTTCTTGACATTGGTGGGGCTCCTCGTGGCAATGATTGCATGACACTTGTCTTTGTTGACCCCAATATGTAACATCCCGAAAATTCTTATTTAATTAATTTAATCAAGTTTTAAATTAATTATGGGAAATTAACATTTTGTTGAATTATGTGGAAAAATAATGAAATGTTAAGTTATTGGGCCATGCGGTGTAATTAGTAAAGTGGGGGTGTGATTGTGTAAGAGCCCATTTCTAATTTTATGTTTTTCATAAAATAAAGGAAAACAAGAAGAGAAGGGAAAAATTAGAACGTGAAAACCAGAAGCTGTGAGAAGAGGAACTGAAGAACGTGAAGGAGAGCCAAAGAGGAAGAGGAACCAATTCAAGAATTTGGCTAAGGTAAGGGGGGATTCTTCTCATTAACCTCTATTATGGGTTGTATGAATGATTCAATGGAATGTGTATGTTAGGATTTCGAATCGGATTATATGTCGGGTTTGGGGTTTTGGGGTTTATAGAACTTTGATTCAATTTAGGTTGTGAATGATTGTATGTGTGGTTTATTTTTCTAAAATTCGTACTGGTATGATTTGAGAGCAATTGGGAGGTATAGAATGCTGTTTTCTGCAGGTCGGGGTTTCTGAAATCACCGGTTCGTGCCGCGTGCACAGGGTTGGCGCCGCGAACAGGTGGGCAGAATGCCAGGATATTGTGATACGCACAGGTCGCTCCGCGTACCTGTGTTGGCGTTGCGAAGGCGTAATTTTTCTCTCGTTTCGCGCCGCGTACAGGTGTTTGCGCCGCGAACAGCTTGGCAGGGAGCCAAGGATTTTTGGAACGCTCAGTTCGCGCCGCGAACCAAGCTTGGCGCCGCGTGTTGTTGCTGTTTGGGTTTTTTTTTAAAGTTTAACGATGTATAACTTTTTAACTGTTAGTCTGTTTGATGTGCTGTTTCGAGCACAGTGAGGCTAATTAAGTGATTTATGCAATAAAATAGTGTTTGAGTTGTGACTCGAATTTAATTTAAACACTTGATTTAATTGGTTGTGGTGGTTTATATTGTTATTGCATCGGTTGATGGTTATGATTGTTCAGTTGTTTGGTGTTGATGATTAGCATGCGGTATGTGATGCATGCATTTCATAATCATGTTGTGGGCTGTATCCCTTATGGTGGTGGGACAGCGGTAGCTAATTCCCATTGTGTGGAATTGGTGAGAGAAGTAGCCGAATCTTTATGGTGGTGGATCGGTGAGATGGGTTATCCCATGTTTGGTACCACATGCATTTAGTTGCATTGCATTAGGTTGTTGTGTGTAATTGTAACATGAATGGAAGTTGTCCAATGTTATAATTTGTGTGTATTTTGGTATGAATGACTGTAATTGACGAATGTTGCTATATTATCTGAATATAATTGATTTGGGTGAATAATGTATGGATGAAGTTGTATTGTTTATGTACCTATAACATTTGTTAATACGAATGAAACTCACCCTTACTGTTGTTATTTTTCAGATGGAGGAGTAGCTTGTGTTCTTGGTGAGGATTAGCTCGTCAAGTAGTTCGTTAGAGTCGGTTGGGTCTGTGTCATGCTCTGGTCGTGTAACACCGGGAACGTTATTTTAGAATTGACTGATAGACTTCTGTTTTGTTTATGGTTTATGATTGAATTATGAGTCTTCGACTCCAGATGTTTGATTATTCAGTTGTTAAGAATATTCCGCTGTGTTAACATGCTACCTGAATAATTTTTGGTTTATCGTTCCTTTATGGCATGACATGAATATTTGTTTATTTTGTTGGCGTTGTAATACTCTTCTTTATGTTTCACTCTGATTTTAAATGTTAATTTTCCGCGGGGTTTAGAAGGGTGTTACACAATACCCCTTTTTTGTCCTTACCAAAACCATGTTGGCTAACCAAGTAGGTTATTTGGTTTCTATGGTCAACCCAAAGTCTGATAGCTTGGCTACTTCCTCGTCAATGGCGAACCACTTCTCCTCGTCAACATTTGATCACTTCCTATGCACCACTAGTTTGGAAGAGGGGGGATAGAGAGGCGATGGGTCACCACCTTAGTGTCCATCCCAGGAATATAATAGGGGGCCTAGGAGAACAAGTTGACACTTTTAATGAGTTTGTGGAATACCTCATGTTCTTCTTCCTCGGTAAGAAAAGTACCTATCTTCATCACTTAGTGGCCCAATGAGCCTATTTAGACCTCATTCAATTATTTCGTGGGCATGATCCATTTAACTTTAGTGCCCGGTCTAGGATCCTAACAATCGAAGTCCATATTTGGAACTTAAAAAATAGTGGCGCCAACAAGGGCGAGATCTTTCCTCTCTGTTTCTAGACTACTCAAGTAACATTCTTGAGCGATCAGTTGGTCTCCTCAAAATTTGACGAATGCCCTCCAAGCAGCGGGTAATTCAAGGCCAAAAACAAGCTGGAAATAATTTCCCCTAGTGAATTAATGGTGGGTCTCCCTAGGATGATGTTGTATGGTGATTGGGGGTCAGCAATGAGCTAGCCGGTGTCGATTGCCTTAGCGTATACTCTACCACCACGTGTAATCTTCAGGGCCACATGTCCTATTTCTTGTACCTGTTTGTTTGACAATCCAATTAAAGAACCACTGAACACTTTGACGTTGTTAGGATTGAGTTTCCATTTTCGTAAAGCGTCCTAGAAAAGGACGTCAACAGAGCAACCAAGATCTATCAAGACTTACTTGATATCTCAATCTCCATGTTGCACAATGATGACCAGGGAGTCATTATCGTGAGGGTTGACTATGATGTCGTCCGTTTCGGTAAAAGGTTATGTCAACATGTATTTCCCCTCGTGTTACCTTGGGGAAACTAGGAGATATTACATTTGATGCAAGTACTTGCCTTTTATATTCTCTTCGGGGGGAGCTAGAGCTACCTCCACCAGCAAAATCTCTGGTTATGGTGTTTGTACTAGAGTGTAGAGTTTTGTCGACCACCTTTAGAGAGAAGATAAAAAGAGTGAGAGGGAAAGATGTGTGTTCTAGGTTAATTCCTCTCTATTCCATATTCTCTTTCTTTTCTTATTCATCTTCCTCACCCGATCTCTTTGACATTCTTTAAAAAGAGAAAGAGACAAGATTCTTGAAGACGTACGCAAAATGAGAGAATGATGTCGATGCATGAGGAGATGAAGGCGCCATGATGTCAACCCATAAGAAATTTAAAGTTTATGGTTTAGTTTGATTCCAATATGTTTATCTTCCAAGAAAAAAAAGTCTTAGCGTAATTTTAGATTCGAATATTTTTTTAATTATATTTATTAGTAAGACCTAACTCAATTGATAAATGTCTATTTGATTTAGTTGGACATCATTGTTAGAACAAGATTTGTTCTGATCAATTATCTTAGTTTTGATGATAATAATAATATGAATTTTGCTTAAGATAATATGGTACTCTAATCCAATGCAATTTCCTTTTCAGGAAATATATAAAGAGTATGCATAATTCAGCGCTCAGAAGCTTTGTCTCAAAGGGTTCAGCATGCAACATCAGAACATGGTCTGGCAAGACATCAGAAGATGGTCGAAGCAGAATCAGAACATGGGTCTATGGAAGCATCAGAAGAACATGAGATCAGAAGCACTGAAGTTCTGATGGTATCACGCACAGAAGCACTTCAAGGTCAGAAGATCAGAAGATGCTTTGCACCAAGCTGTTTGACTCTGATGATATTCAAACGTTGTATTCACAAACATCAGATCAGAAGGAAGTACAAGTGGCAGGCTACGCTGACTGACAAAAGGAACGTTAGAAGCTATTAAAGGCAACGTCAGTAGACACAGCGTGAACAAGGCTCGAGGTAGTTGACAAAAGCGTATAACATTAAATGCGATGCTGTACGGAACACGCAAAGCATTAAATGCACTCAACGATCATCTTCTCCAACGCCTATAAATATGAAGTTCTGATGAGAAGCAAGGTTAACGATTCTGAACAAAACAACTCATATTAACTTGCTGAAACTCTGTTCTATTCAAAGCTCAGAATCTTCATCTTCATCAAAGCTCACTACATTGCTGTTGTAATATATTAGTGAGATTAAGCTTAAACGTTAAGAGAAATATCACAGTTTGTGATTATAGCTTTTAAGAAGCAATTGTAATACTCTTAGAATTGATTACATTAAGTTGTAAGTAACTAGAGTGATCGTGTGGATCAGAATACTCTAGGAAGTCTTAGAGGTTATCTAAGCAGGTTGTAACTAGAGTGATCGTGTGGATCAGAATACTCTAGAAAGTCTTAGAGGGTATCTAAGCAGTTGTTCCTGGAGTGATCAGTGTGTGATCAGAAGACTCTGGAAGACTTAGTTGCTGACTAAGTGGAGAACCATTGTAATCCGTGCGATTAGTGGATTAAATCCTCAGTTGAGGTAAATCATCTCTGCGGGGGTGGACTGGAGTAGTTTAGTTAACAACGAACCAGGATAAAAATAACTGTGCAATTTATTTTTATCGGTCAAGTTTTTAAAGCTACACTTATTCAAACCCCCCCTTTCTAAGTGTTTTTCTATCCTTCAATTGGCATCAGAGCGCCGGTTCTAAGGTGCAAGCACTTAACCGTGTTTAGAAAAGATTCAGGAAGAGAAAAACGCTTCAGTAAAAGATGGCTGATGAAACTGCAAAGTCTACATCTACATCTGGCTCTGCTGAGCAACACAACGGTAACAATGGTTATACTAGACCGCCGGTATTTGATGGTGAAAACTTTGAATACTGGAAAGATAAACTGGAAAGTTACTTTCTTGGTCTAGATGGTGATCTATGGGATCTTCTGATGGATGGTTACAAACATCCGGTAAATGCCAGTGGCGTAAAGCTGACAAGGCAAGAAATGAGCGATGATCAGAAGAAGCTTTTCAGGAATCATCATAAATGCAGAACTGTTTTGCTGAATTCTATCTCTCATGCTGAGTATGAGAAGATATCTAACAGGGAAACGGCCTATGACATATATGAGTCCTTGAAAATGACTCATGAAGGAAATGCTCAAGTCAAGGAGACTAAAGCTCTTGCTCTAATCCAGAAATATGAAGCCTTCAAGATGGAGGATGATGAAGACATTGAAAAGATGTTTTCAAGATTTCAAACTCTTACTGCTGGATTGAGAGTTCTTGACAAGGGATACACCAAGGCTGATCACGTAAAGAAGATCATCAGAAGCTTACCCAGAAGATGGGGTCCTATGGTGATTGCATTTAAGATTGCGAAGAATCTAAATGAAGTCTCTTTGGAAGAGCTGATCAGTGCCCTGAGGAGTCATGAAATTGAACTGGATGCAAACGAGCCTCAAAAGAAAGGTAAGTCTATTGCATTAAAATCCAATATCAAGAAATGCACTAACGCTTTTCAGGCTAGAGAAGAAGATCCTGAAGAATCAGAATCTGAAGAAGAAGATGAACTGTCCTTGATCTCCAGAAGGCTAAATCAACTCTGGAAGAACAAGCAAAGGAAGTTCAGAGGCGTCAGAAGTTCAAAGAAATTTGAACGTGGAGAATCTTCTGATGACAGAAGATTTGACAAGAAGAAGGTCATGTGCTATGAATGCAATGAGCCTGGACACTTCAAGAATGAATGTCCAAAACTTCAGAAGGAAAATCCCAAGAAGAAGTTTCATAAGAAGAAAGGTCTTATGGCAATCTGGGATGAGTCAGAAGATGATTCAGACTCTGAAGATGAGCAGGCTAACTGTGCGCTGATGGCGACAGAAGATGACGGATCAGAATCTACATCAGAATCAGATTCTGAAGAGGTATTTTCTGAACTTACTAGAGATGAGTTAGTTTCCAGTCTAACAGAACTTCTGGAATTCAAGTCTCAGATTAGTCTCAAATACAAAAAGCTGAAAAAGCTATTTGAATTTGAAACAAAGAAGCTTGAGTTGGAGAATTCTGAATTAAAAGAAAAACTTTTAAAATTATCCAATAATGTTGGATCTCCTTCTGATTCAGAAAAATCCACTCCTAGTCTAAACCATATTCTGAAAGAATATGATTTAAGTTTCAGGAAGTTCTTATCTAGAAGTATTGGCAGAAGTCAGCTAGCTTCTATGATATATGCTGTGTCTGGAAACAAAAGAGTCGGCATTGGTTTTGAGGGTGAAACCCCATACAAACTTGAACCTGTTGATGAGATGAAAATCACATACAAGCCATTGTATGATCAGTTCAAGTATGGCCACTCACATGATATTAGGCACACTTCACATGCTCAAAGTTTTCACATTACACACACTAAGAAGCATGTGACACAACCTAGGAAATATCATGAAACTCACATTAAGAATTATCATGCTGTTCCTCCTATTGCTTACAATGTTAAACCCAAGTTCAATCAGAACTTGAGAAAATCTAACAAGAAAGGACCCAAGAAAATGTGGGTACCTAAGGATAAGATTATTCCTATTGCAGATATCCTTGGCTGCAAAAAGGACAAAGCACAACATGTCGTGGTACCTGGACTCTGGATGCTCACGACACATGACAGGAAGAAGGTCTATGTTCCAAGACCTGGTGCTTAAGTCTGGAGGAGAAGTCAAGTTTGGAGGAGATCAGAAGGGCAAGATAATTGGCTCTGGAACTATAAAGTCTGGTAACTCTCCTTCCATTTCTAATGTACTTCTTGTAGAAGGATTAACACATAACCTCTTATCTATCAGTCAATTGAGTGACAATGGTTATGATATAATCTTTAATCAAAAGTCTTGCAAGGCTGTAAATCAGAAGGATGGCTCAATCCTATTTACAGGCAAGAGGAAGAACAACATTTATAAGACAGATCTGCAAGATCTTATGAGTCAGAAGGTGACTTGTCTTATGTCTGTTTCTGAAGAGCAGTGGGTCTGGCACAGAAGATTAGGTCATGCTAGTTTGAGAAAGATTTCTCAGATTAACAAACTGGATCTTGTCAGAGGACTCCCTAATCTGAAATTCAAATCAGATGCTCTTTGTGAAGCATGTCAGAAGGGCAAGTTCTCCAAACCTGCATTCAAGTCCAAGAATGTTGTTTCTACCTCAAGGCCATTAGAACTCTTGCACATTGATCTGTTTGGCCCAGTCAAAACAGCATCTGTCAGAGGGAAGAAATATGGATTAGTCATCGTAGATGATTATAGCCGCTGGACGTGGGTAAAATTCTTGAAACACAAGGATGAGTCTCATTCAGCGTTCTTTGATTTCTGCATTCAGATTCAATCTGAAAAAGAGTGTAAAATCATAAAGGTCAGAAGTGATCATGGTGGTGAATTTGAGAACAGATTCTTTGAAGAGTTCTTCAAAGAAAATGGTATTGCCCATGATTTCTCTTGTCCTAGAACTTCACAGCAAAATGGAGTTGTAGAACGAAAGAATAGGACTCTGCAAGAAATGGCCAGAACCATGATCAATGAAACCAATATGGCTAAGCATTTCTGGGCAGAAGCAATAAACACTGCATGCTATATTCAGAATAGAATCTCTATCAGACCTATTCTAAATAAGACTCCTTATGAATTGTGGAAGAATATAAAGCCCAACATTTCATATTTCCATCCTTTTGGATGTGTATGTGTCATACCCTAATTTTTGACCCCCCTGAGATGACATATCTTCAGGATTTTTTCATCAGGATAAGACAAGTACCCAGAGAAGTCATTTCTCCACCTGGTACCTAATCGAGGATGCTCAAAGACAAGAAAGCTCAGGCAAAGGATCAATCAATACAAAGATTAGCCTCTAATACAATCATGGAGCTCAAAAACTTCACTTTTCTCATCTATGATTGATTAGACATCCAGTCATATGAGTACAGGCTTACTCAGGTCACCAGACTAGGGTTTTGAGCCTATCAAGGACTAAAATCAGGGATCACATTTGGGAAACCCTAAGAAACCTCAGAGGGTCATTCAAAGACATCAATCATCTTCAAATAACTCATATTACAAGGTCTACTGGACATCACACTTCAATTCAAAGTCTACAGTCATTACTTTCACATGGTCGACAAATTAGGGTTTTGACCTAATTCACCAAGATGGTTGACTTTTGATCAGGGAATGAATCCAAAACTCAAGACATGATTCAAGGATCTCTACTACCTCCATATAATCCATTTATATCATCCATTTGGGGAGAAGATCTTATTTCTACACAAAAGCCCAAAAATTCACTTTGTCAGGAAAAAGTCAACTGTGAAGGATCATCATTGACTTTTAAGGTTTTTGGTCAAAAAATGACTTTCAAAGATCAATATCATCAATATATGGATATCAAAGTCATTTGGCCAAAGAAATTCAAAGAAATTCATCAAGGAGCGAAAAGTCGGGAATTAGGGTTTTTAAAGGCATGGTGAGATCTCAAAATTTCACCTACACAACTCAAAAAACTTCCAACATGAAAGTTGTAGATCTTGCAAAATAAAACAACATCTTACAAGGGAACTTTTTTCAAAAGATCAACCATTTATGAAGTTTTGGAAATTTTGAAGTTTAGGTCATAAACACTTAGAAATTTTTCTAAGTGTTTTAACCTAGTTTTCTTCCAACTTTGGCCTCATTTTTCACAAATTTCCCAAAGGAATCTGAAGAAGACATAAACTAATGATTTAAAGTAGATGTTTAGGGCTTTCCAAATTGTGTTCAACCTTCTCAAAATTCAATTTGAGCTAGGAGTTATGCTTGTTCAAAGTTGGCCTCATAAAGTGAAATTATAGGTCATGTGCAAATTGGAACTTTGCAATTTTGTGCATTTTGCTTCATGAATGGATGCTACACGACCCATAACATGTCTGAAACAATGCCATGCATTCATTTTCACCATGGCATGAAGATTGAAGAAGATTCCCAAAAGCAAGAACATGTGATTATGTAATCATTACTTTTGAGAATTTATGATAAGCAATGATTCACCAATTGGAATCTTCTCCTAAGCCAATAGAAACTTGCTACATATCAGAAATGTTCCCTAAGATCCTGCAAGATCAATGGTTGGGAGAATTGGCTCGAAAATGCATCATTACATTTTGGAGATTCTTTGAATTTCTTCATGGCTAAGAAACCAAAACTCCCTCACTAAGGAAGCTCACTCCTCTACTTCAGTACTGAACCATTTGCCTATAAATATAGAGGCATTCCTCATTCAAAAACACACCAAAGCAACTCAATTACTTGCTTTCTCTTTCTCTCCTCTTGTTCATTGTTTTCCAAAGTTCTTTGGCAAGAAGAATCGTTTTCTTCAAACCAAAGCTCATCTTTGGAAAGTGAGCATTCCAACATCTCAAGGGAGGTCATTTGAGGTGATCCAAGCACCTGGATCACTTCTGTAAGTGGAGGAACACCATTGTTGCTCTCACTTGGAAGCATTTGCAGTTGGAGGTCCATGGAGTAACTCAGGGAGTCTCAGGCCAAACCAATCATTCAGACACACTCCCTAGGTCATAGTGGAGCTAACCAGATGGCTGCAGCTCACCTGTAACTCCAAATTCAACAACCTCCATGTTCACTTGAAGCTGAAATCGAGGGAGGTCCATAGAGCAATTCAGGAGGATTCAAGCTACAATAAGCATCCAGTTAGCATCATTGAGTCTCAGGGAAGCTATTGAGATCATTCATTCAAGCCCAGGTGCTCTCCATCATCCTCACGACCTTCAGTTTCAGAGGTAAGTTTCTGAACTTCACCTCTATAATTTAAGTACTCTTTGTGAAATAGCTCGATTCTATCTTGTTCAGCATCATCAGAGGATTGAAAACCCCCTATCATCATTCATTTATCTTTCAGTATAGTCATTTAATTTGATTTTGAAATTTTAGGGTTCTTCACGATTTCTGTTAAATTAATTAGATGTAGTTAATATTAGTTCATGTTAGTTACATATTTAGAATCGTGAGTGAATTTAGAGCAAGTTTCGTGTTTACATCATGGCAAATGATTGAGAAACGAGTGAGTTCAGAAATTCAAAAAATCATGGAGCTTGAGGTTGAAGACGAAGATGGTGGTGGCGCCATTTTTAATTTCTCAGGGGAGGGTTTAAAATATATTTAACTGAAAGCGTTTTATAAACGACTAAACAACTTGCCCTAGTGGCCACACATGCGCCTTTAGTATCATCATGCCACAAGTCTGGGGTTCGAATCCCCCTCGCCCCAGACTTTTTGATTCTTTTATTTTTTAAGGAATTACAACTTGTTTTGAAATATGACCAAGTGGAGGCAACTTACTAACACCAAACGCGCGTTGGCGCAGTGGTGTTATTTTGAGTTGTTGGCTTCAAGGGCGTGGGTTCAAACCATGGTGAGGCCAAAACATTATTTTTTATCACTTATTTACTTCAATTTTCTCACAACTTCATATAATTAATTAACCTATCAAATTAATTTATTTTCACTTCATTTTTTACACACATGCTATTTAATATCTCTATTTTGTGAATAATAAAAAAAATCATAAAAATATTATTTATTTCACATGTTTTTATTAGGTTTAAAATAGTATGGTGTTAGGTGTTTTCTTAAATACTTTAATACATATTTTCACTTTGTTTTAACCTAATCATTTTTGTAAATAAATTTATGATAAAACCCTAATCACTTAGGTCTTAATTAGGCATAGATCTTCATCTTTGCTTTAATTAAGTTGACTTTTGTCAAATCTCAAAACTATTTTCAATCTCTGATAAAATCAAATGATTAGGGTTTTCAAACAACAAAACCTTGTATCATTCCAAATCATTTTTTTCAAATTGCTTTTATCACCAGTACTGTAAAGTACTGGGCCTCTAATAGAGTGTAAGTCCCAAAAATCTTCTCTTCTTAGCTTGTTTTCAAAACTGTATTTTCAAAATCTTCTTTCTGTTTTCAAAACATTCTTCTGGTATTTGAAGGGCATTATTCCCGGTGAAACTCTTCAGATACCTATGTGACCTTTGTCCATCTTCACTTCTTCTGTTTTCAAAAAAAACCCTTAACTGTTTATCATATATATATATTCAACTGTTATCAACAAAACAACAAAATTACTGTTGAGGCTCTGTACATACATTCTTCAATGGCCTCCACTCCATCCAGGTTAGGCTTTACAAGCTTTCAATTTACAGTCTTTATTTAAATTACTGTCAAATATAAACTGTGCATATATTAGTTTAGAACTGCGTTTGAGTATAAACCTTAGGACAGTTAAACTATATATATATTATAGGAATATGACCTAGGATTGAGAATGTCTTCCCGGTGAAGGCTCTTTCCTAATTAGAGATCTGTAGTTCAAACCCCCAAGATGAATTATTCCCGGTGAAACATCTTGGCAAAAACCTTAGAATCCAAATAAATAGGACACATCCACCCAAAGAGGAATTATTCCCGGTGAAACCTCTTACCCATTTGCTTAGAGCCAAAATAAGTTCAAAACCACATAAGCTTTCTCTTGTGCTATAACAAGGACCCTCGATTAGCCTCCTCTTGGGCTTTGTACAAGGACCCACAGGCTTCTTAAAAGCATTTCCGGCTTCCTCTTGAGCTTGTATACAAGGACCCATCAGGTTTCTTACAAACATAGGAACAGGTCTTTAGTCACCTTTTAGCCTACCCTGGTGAGTTTCTTCCAATTTAAACCAGACTTAAAACAAGCTAAGTTTGTCTCAATTTTGCATTGAGTACACCTTTTTGGAATGAGAGACATGGACAGTCTCTGTCACCCTTATCTTCATCAATCTTCCTTAGCAGAGTCTAGGATCTATGTTTTGGTCATTCTCAGCATTGAGTCAGCCTTCATCTTGGGCTTTAAACAAGAAGTCTCACTAGATAATCTTTCTGCCATCTTTTCATTTCAACAAAAAATCCCTGGAAAGGGTTAGCCTCCAAAGTCAATTAAAACCAATCCTTCAAATCCAAAATCCCTGGAAAGGGTTAGCCTCCAAAGTCATTTAAAATCAATCCATTCCTTCATTTCAACAAAAAATCCCTGGAAAGGGTTAGCCTCCAAAGTCATTTAAAATCAATCCATTCCTTCATTTAAATAAAAACCCCTGGAAAGGGTTAGCCTCCAACATCTGTTTAAAATGTCAAAACAATAATTTCATTCTCTTAGGAGATAATTTCCCCAAAAGAGTCAAAACCCCTGGAAAGGGTCAGCCTCCAAAAAACATGATAAAGTCAGTCTTTTAACAGACAAATTCACCAGTTGAGTCAAAATCCCTGGAAAGGGTTAGCTTCCAAAGAAAAACAGTCTTTTTAATCTCCAGTAGAGTTAAAACCAACAAAAACAG